>NC_041392.1:613396541-613546659 GCF_002162155.2 Triticum dicoccoides
ACCCTAGCCCCTGGCACCTACCTCTCCCTCCCGCAACACCTCTCCCTCTTGCTGAGCTTGGCGAAGCCCTGCCGAGATCGCCGTTGCTTCCACCACCACACCGTCGTGCTGCTGGATCTCCATCAACCTCTCCTTCCCCCTTGCTGGATCAAGAAGGAGGAGACGTCTTCCCAACCGTACGTGTGTTGAACGCGGAGGTGCCGTCCGTTCGGCGCTAGGTCATCGGTGATTTGGATCACGATGAGTACGACTCCATCAACCCCGTTCTATTGAACGCTTCCGCTCGCGATCTACAAGGGTATGTAGATGCACTCCCCTTTCCCTTGTTGCTAGATAACTCCATAGACTGATCTTGGTGATGCGTAGAAATTTATTTAAATTCTGCTACGTTCCCCAACAGTGGCATCATGAGCTAGGTCTATGTGTAGTTTCTATGCACGAGTAGAACACAAAGCAGTTGTGGGCATCGATATTGTCAATTTACTTGCCGTTACTAGTCTTATCTTGATTCGGCGGCATCGTGGGATGAAGCGGCCCGGACCGACCTTACACGTATGCTTACGTGAGACTGGTTCCACCGACTGACATGCACTAGTTGCATAAGGTGGCTAGCGGGTGTCTGTCTCTCCCACTTTAGTCGGATCGGATTTGATGAAAAGGGTCCTTATGAAGGGTAAATAGAAATTTGCATATCACGTTGTGGTTTTGGCGCAGATTAGAAACGTTCTTGCTAGAAACCTATAGCAGCCACGTAAAAACTTGCAACAACAATTAGAGGACGTCTAACTTGTTTTTGCAGCATGTGCCGTGTGATGTGATATGGCCAAAAGGATGTGATGAATGATATATGTGATGTATGAGATTGATCATGTTCTTGTAATAGGAATCACGACTTGCATGTCGATGAGTATGACAACCGGTAGGAGCCATAGGAGTTGTCTTAATTTATTTATGACTTGTGTGTCAACATAAACGTCATGTAATTACTTTACTTTATTGCTAAAGCGTTAGCCATAGTAGTAGAAGTAATAGATGACGAGACAACTTCAAGAAGACACGATGATGGAGATCATGATGATGGAGATCATGGTGTCATGCCGGTGACGACGATGATCATGGTGCCCCGAAGATGGAGATCAAAAGGAGCAAATGATATTGGCAATATCATGTCACTATTTGATTGCATGTGATGTTTATCATGTTTTGCATCTTATTTGCTTAGAACAATGGTAGCTTAAATAAGATGATCCCTCATAATAATTTCAAGAAAGTGTTCCCCCTAACTGTGCACCGTTGCGAAGGTTCGTTGTTTCGAAGCACCACGTGATGATCGGGTGTGGTAGATTCTAACGTTCGAATACAACGGGTGTAAGCTAGATTTACACGCACAATACACTTAGGTTGACTTGACGAGCCTAGCATGTATAGACATGGCCTCGGAACACGGAAGACCGAAAGGTCGAGCATGAGTCGTATAGAAGATACGATCAACATGAAGATGTTCACCGATGTTGACTAGTCCGTCTCACGTGATGATTGGACACGGCCTAGTTGACTTGGATCATGCTTCACTTAGATGACTAGGGGGATGTCTATCTGAGTGGGAGTTCATTGAATAATTTGATTAGATGAACTTAATTATCATGAACTTAGTCTAAAACCTTTACATTATGTCTTGTAGATCAAATGGCCCACACTAATGTTGCCCTCAACTTCAACGCGTTCCTAGAGAAAACCAAGCTGAAAGATGATGGCAGCAACTATACGGACTGGGTCCGGAACCTGAGGATCATCCTCATAGCTGCCAAGAAAGATTATGTCCTAGAAGCACCGCTAGGTGACACACCCATCCTAGAGAACCAAGACGTTATGAACGCTTGGCAGTCATGTGTTGATGATTACTCCCTCGTTCAGTGCGGCATGCTTTACAGCTTAGAACTAGGGCTCCAAAAGCGTTTTGAGCAACACAGAGCATATGAGATGTTCGAAGAGCTGAAAATGGTTTTCCAAGCTCATGCCCGGGTCGAGAGATATGAAGTCTCCGACAAGTTCTTCAGTTGTAAGATGGAGGAAAATAGTTCTGTCAGTGAGCACATACTCAAAATGTTTGTGTTGCATAACCACTTGACTCAGCTGGGAGTTAATCTCCTGGATGACGCGGTCATTGACAGAATCCTTCAGTCTCTTCCACCGAGCTACAAGAGCTTTGTGATGAACTTCAATATGCAGGGGATGGAAAATACCATTCGTGAGGTATATTCAATGCTGAAATCAGCAGAGGTGGAAATCAAAAAGGAACATCAAGTGTTGATGGTGAATAAAACCACTAATTTCAAGAAAGGCAAGGGTAAAAAGAACTTCAAGAAGGACGGCAAGGGAGTTGTCATGCCCGGAAAGCAAGCTGCCGGGAAGAAGCCAAAGAATGGACCCAAGCCCGAGACTGGGTGTTTTTATTGCAAGGGAAGTGGTCACTAGAAGCGTAACTGCCCCAAATACTTAGCGGACAAGAAGACCGGCAACACTAAAGGTATATGTGATATACATGTAATTGATGTGTACCTTACCAGTACTCGTAGTAGCTCCTGGGTATTTGATATCGGTGTGGTTGCTCACATTTGTAACTCAAAGCAGGAGCTGCGGAATAAGCGGAGACTGGCGAAGGACGAGGTGACGATGCGCGTCGGGAATGGTTCCAAGGTCGATGTGATCGCCGTCGGCACGCTACCTCTACATTTACCTACGGGATTAGTTTTAAACCTCAATAATTGTTATTTAGTGCCAGCTTTGAGCATGAACATTGTATCAGGATCTTGTTTAATTCGAGATGGCTACTCATTTAAATCCGAGAATAATGGTTGTTCTATTTATATGAGAGATATGTTTTATGGTCATGCCCCGCTGGCGAATGGTTTATTCTTAATGAATCTCGAGCGTAATGTTACACATATTCATAGTGTGAATACCAAAAGATGTAAGGTTGATAATGATAGTCCCACATACTTGTGGCACTGCCGCCTTGGTCACATCAGTGTCAAACGCATGAAGAAGCTCCATGCAGATGGACTTTTGGAGTCTCTTGATTACGAATCATTTGACACGTGCGAACCATGCCTCATGGGTAAAATGACCAAGACTCAATTCTTAGGAACAATGGAGCGAGCAACCAACTTATTCGAAATCATACATACTGATGTGTGCGGTCCAAGGAGTGTTGAGGCTCGCGGTGGCTATCGTTATGTTCTCACCCTCACTGATGACTTGTGTAGATATGGATATGTCTACTTAATGAAACACAAGTCTGAGACCTTTGAAAAGTTCAAGGAATTTCAGAGTGAGGATGAGAATCAACGTGACAGAAAAATCAAGTTCTTGCGATCAAATCGTGGGGGAGAATACTTGAGTCACGAATTTGGCACGCACTTAAGGAAATGTGGAATAGTTTCACAACTCACGCCGCCTGGAACACCTCAGTTTAATGGTGTGTCCGAACATCGTAATCGCACTCTATTGGATATGGTGCAATCTATGATGTCTCTTACCGATCTACCATTGTCATTTTGGGGCTATTCTTTAGTGACTGCCGCATTTACTTTAAATAGGGCTCCGTCAAAATCCGTTGAGATGACACCGTATGAATTATGGTTTAGGAAGAAACCTAAGCTGTCATTTCTAAAAGTTTGGGGATGCGATGCTTATGTCAAGAAACTTCAACCTGAAAAGCTCGAACCCAAATCGGAAAAATGCGTCTTCATAGGATACCCTAAAGAAACTATTGGGTATACCTTCTACCTCAGATCCGAAGGAAAAATCTTTGTTGCCAAGAATGGATCCTTTCTAGAGAAAGAGTTTCTCTCGAAAGAAGTAAGTGGGAGGAAAATAGAACTTGATGAAGTATTGCCTCTTGAATCGGAGAGTGGCGTAGCTCAAGAAAATGTTCCTGAGGTGCCTGCACCGACTAGAGAGGAAGTTAATGATGATGATCATGAAACTACAGATCAAGTTGCTACTGAACTTCGTAGGTCCACAAGGACACGTTCCGCACCAGAGTGGTACGGCAACCCTGTCTTGGAAATCATGTTGTTAGACAACGGTGAACCTTCGAACTATGAAGAAGCAATGGCGGGCCCAGATTCCGACAAATGGCTGGAAGCCATGAAATCTAAGATAGGATCCATGTATGAAAACAAAGTATAGACTTTGACTGACTTTCCCGATGATCGGCGAACCATAGAAAATAAATGGATCTTTAAGAAGAAGACAGATGCGGATGGTAATGTAACCATCTATAAAGCTCGGCTTGTCGCTAAGGGTTATCGACAAGTTCAAGGGGTTGACTATGATGAGACTTTCTCACCCGTAGCAAAGCTAAAGTCCGTCCGAATCATGTTAGCAATTGCCGCATTCTATGATTATGAGATATGGCAAATGGACGTCAAAATGTCATTTCTTAATGGTTTCCTTAAGGAAGAATTGTATATGATGCATCCGGAAGGTTTTGTCAATCCTAAGAATGCTGACAAGGTGTGCAAGCTCCAACGCTCGATCTATGGACTGGTGCAAGCATCTCAGAGTTGGAACATTCGTTTTGATGAGATGATCAAAGCGTTTGGGTTTACACAGACTTATGGAGAAGCCTGCATTTACAAGAAAGTGAGTGGGAGCTCTGTAGCATTTCTCATATTGTATGTGGATGACATACTGTTGATGGGAAATGATATAGAATTCTTGGAAAGCTTAAAGGCCTACTTAAACAAGTGTTTTTCAATGAAGGATCTTGGAGAAGCTGCTTACATATTAGGCATCAAGATCTATAGAGATAGATCGAGACGCCTCATTGGTCTTTCACAGAGTACGTACCTTGACAAGATATTGAAGAAGTTCAATATGGACCAGTCAAAGAAGGGGTTCTTGCATGTGTTGCAAGGTACGAGATTGAGCATGGCTCAATGCCCGACCATGGCAGAAGATAGAGAAAAGATGAGTGTCATCCCCTATGCCTCGGCCATAGGGTCTATCATGTATGCTATGCTGTGTACCAGACCTGATGTAAACCTTGCCGTAAGTTTGGTACGAAGGTACCAAATTAATCCCGGCATGGAACACTGGACAAGGGTCAAGAATATCCTGAAGTACCTAAAGAGGACTAAGGATATGTTTCTCGTTTATGGAGGTGACGAAGAGCTCGTCATAAAGGGTTACGTCGATGCTAGCTTCGACACAGATCTGGATGACTCTAAGTCACAAACCGGATACGTGTATATTTTGAATGGTGGGGCAGTAAGCTGGTGCAGTTGCAAGCAAAGCGTTGTGGCGGGATCTACATGTGAAGTGGAGTACATGGCAGCCTCGGAGGCAGCACAAGAAGCAATCTGGGTGAAGGAGTTCATTACCGACCTAGGAGTCATTCCCAATGTGTCAGGCCTGATGATTCTCTTCTGTGACAAAACTGGAGCTATTGCCCTTGCCAAGGAGCCCAGGTTTCATAGGAAGACCAGGCATATCAAGCGTCGCTTCAACTCCATTCGTGAAAGTGTTCAAAATGGAGACATATATATTTGTAAAGTACATACGGACCTGAATGTAGCAGATCCGTTGACTAAACCTCTCCCTAGAGCAAAACATGATCAACACCAGAACTCTATGGGTGTTCGATTCATCACAATGTAACTAGGTTATTGACTCTAGTGCAAGTGGGAGACTGTTGGAAATATGCCCTAGAGGCAATAATAAAATGGTTATTATTATATTTCCTTGTTCATGATAATTGTCTATTGTTCATGCTATAATTGTGTTATCCGGAAATCGTAATACATGTGTGAATACATAGACCACAACACGTCCCTAGTGAGCCTCTAGTTGACTAGCTCGTTGATCAAAAGATAGTCATGGTTTCCTGACTATGGACATTGGATGTCATTGATAACAGGATCACATCATTAGGAGAATGATGTGATGGACAAGACCCAATCCTAAGCATAGCTCAAAGATCGTGTAGTTCGTTTGCTATAACTTTTCCAAATGTCAAGTATCATTTCCTTAGACCATGAGATTGTGCAACTCCCGGATACCGTAGGAGTGCTTTGGGTGTGCCAAACGTCACAACGTAACTGGGTGACTATAAAGGTGCACTACGGGTATCTCCGAAAGTGTCTGTTGGGTTGGCACGAATCGAGACTGGGATTTGTCACTCCGTATGACGGAGAGGTATCTCTGGGCCCACTCAGTAATGCATCATCATAAGGAGCTCAATGGGACCAAGTGGTTGATCACGGGATCATGCATTACGGTACGAGTAAGGTGACTTGCCGGTAACGAGATTGAACGAGGTATTGGGATACCGACGATTGAGTCTTGGGCAAGTAACGTACCGATTGACAAAGGGAATTGTATACGGGATTGATTGAATCCTCGACATCGTGGTTCATCCGATGAGATCATCGAGGAGCATGTGGGAGCCAACATGGGTATCCAGATCCCGATGTTGGTTATTGACCGGAGAGTCGTCTCGGTCATGTCTGCATGTCTCCCGAACCCGTAGGGTCTACACACTTAAGGTTCGGTGATGCTAGGGTTGTTGAGATATTAGTATGCGGTAACCCGAAAGTTGTTCGGAGTCCCGGATGAGATCCCGGACTTCACGAGGAGTTCCAGAATGGTCCAGAGGTGAAGAATTATATATAGGAAGTCCAGTTTCGGTCATGGGGGAAGTTTCGGGGGTCACCGATATTGTACCGGGACCACCGGAAGAGTCCCGGGGGTCCACCAGGTGGGGCCACCTATCCCAGAGGGCCCCATGGGCTGAAGTGTGAGGGAAACCATCCTCTGATGGGCTGGTGCACCCCCCTTGGGCCTCCCCCTGCGCCTAGGGATGGAAACCCTAGGGGTGGGGGGCGCCCCACTTGGCTTGGGGGGCAAGCCACCCCCCTTGGCCGCCGCCCCCCTTGGAGGTCCCATCTCCTAGGCCCGGCGCCCCCCTAGGGGTCCTATATATACTGGGGGGAGGGAGGGCAGCCGCACCCTAGCCCCTAGCGCCTCCCTCTCCCTCCCGTGACACCTCTCCCTCTCGCTGAGCTTGGCGAAGCCCTGTCGAGATCGCCGTTGCTTCCACCACCACACCGTCGTGTTGCTGGATCTCCATCAACCTCTCCTTCCCCCTTGCTGGATCAAGAAGGAGGAGACGTCTTCCCAACCGTACGTGTGTTGAACGCGGAGGTGCCGTCCGTTCGGCGCTAGGTCATCGGTGATTTGGATCATGGCGAGTACGACTCCATCAACCCCGTTCTATTGAATGCTTCCGCTCGCGATCTACAAGGGTATGTAGATGCACTCCCCTTTCCCTCGTTGCTAGATAACTCCATAGATTGATCTTGGTGATGCGTAGATTTTTTTTTAAATTCTGCTACGTTCCCCAACAGTACAGACATGGCCTCGGAACACGGAAGACCAAAAGGTCGAACATGAGTTGTATAGTGGATACGATCAACATGAAGATGTTCACCGATGATGACTAGTCCGTCTCACGTGATGATCGGACACGGCCTAGTTGAGTCGGATCATGTATCACTTAGATGACTAGAGGGATGTCTATCTAAGTGGGAGTTCATTGAATAATTTGATTAGATGAACTTAATTATCATGAACATAGTCAAAAGGTCTTTGCAAATTATGTCGTAGCTCATGCTTTGGTTCCACTGTTTTAGATTTGTTCCTAGAGAAAATTTAGTTGAGAGTTGATAGTAGCAATTATGCGGTCTGGGTCCGTGAACTGAGGATTGTCCTCATTGCTGCACAGAAGGGCTATGTCCTTAATGCACCGCTCAGTGCGTTGAACCTCGAGTGTCATCTGTAGATGTTGGGAAACATCTGACATACACGTTTTGATGACTACGTGATAGTTTAGTGCGTAATGCTAACAGTTTAGAATTGTGGCACCAAAGACGTTTTTGAATTGTCGCAGAACATATAAGATGTTCCAAAGACTGAAATTGGAATTTCAGACTAGTGCCCACGTCAAGAGGTATGAGACCTCTGACAAGTTTCTTAAGCCTGCAAACTAAGGGAGAAAAACTCAATCGTTGAGCATGTGCTCAGATTGTCTGAGTGCTGCAATCGCTTGAATTGAGTGGGAGTTAATCTTCCAGATGAGAAAGTGATGGTTCTCCATAGTGACTGCCACCAAGCTATTGGAGCTTCATGATGAACTATAACATATCAGGGATAGACATGATGGTCCTCGAGAAACTCGCGATGTTTGACACCGCGAAAGTAGAAATCAAGTAGGAGCATCAATTGTTGATGGTTAAAACACTAGTTTCAAGAAGGGCAAGGGAAAGAAGGGATACTTCATGAGACGGCAAATCAGTTGCTGCTCTAGTGAAGAAACCCAAGGTTGAACCAAACCCAAGACTAAGTGCTTCTATAATGAGGGGAACGGTCACTGAAGCAGAACTACCCTAGATACTTGGTAGATGAGAAGGCTAGCAAGGTCGACAGAAGTATTTTGGATATACGTCATATTATTGTGTACTTTACTAGTACTCCTAGTAGCACCAGGGTATTAAAATACCAGTTCAGTTGCTAAGTGTTAGTAACTCGAAATAAAAGGCTACGGTATAAACGGAGACTAGCTGAAGGTGAGATGACGATATGTGTTGGAAGTGTTTCCAAGGTTTATGTGATCAAGCATCGCATGCTCCCTCTACCATCGAGATTGGTGTTAAACCTAAATAATTGTTATTTGGTGTTTGTGTTGAGCATAGACATGATTGGATTATGTTTATCGCAATACGGTTATTCATTTAAGGAGAATAATGGTTACTCTGTTTATTTGAATAATACCTTCAATGGTCTTGCACCTAAAATGAATGGTTCATTGAATCTCGATTGTAGTGATACACATGTTCATGCCAAAAGATATAAGATAGTAATGATAGTACCACATACTTGTGGCACTGCCATTTGAGTCATGTTGGTATAAAACGCATGAAGAAGCTCCATGTTGATGGATCTTTGGACTCACTCGTTTTGAAAAGATTGAGACATGCGAACCATGTCTATTGGTGGATATGCATGAAGAAACTCCATGCAGATGGATCGTTTGGACTCACTTGATTTTGAATCACTTGAGACATGCAAATCATACCACATGGGCAAGATGACTGAAAGGCCTCGTTTTCAGTAAGATGGAACAAGAAAGCAACTTGTTGGAAGTAATACATTTTGATGTGTGCAGTCCAATAAGTGCTGAGGCACGTAGTGGATATCGTTATGTTCTTACTTCACAGATGATTTGAGTAGATGTTGAGTATATTTACTTGATGAAACACAAGTCTGAATTATTGAAAGATTTAAGTAATTTCAGAGTGAAGTTGAAGATCGTCGTGACAAGATGATAAAATGTCTATGATATGATCGTAGAGATGAATATCTGAATTACAAGTTTGGCACACAATTAAGACATTGTGGAAATTGTTTCACAACTAATACCGCCTGGACCACCATAGTATGATGGCGTGTCCGAACATCATAACTGCACCCTATTGGATATGGTGCATACCATGATGTCTCTTATCGAATTACCACTATCGTTTATGGGTTAGGCATTAGAGACAACCGCATTCATTTAAATAGGGCACCACACAATTCCGTTGAGACGACACCATATGAACTATAGGTTTAGAGAAACCTAAGCTGTCGTTTCTTAAAAGTTTGGGGCTGCGATGCTTATGTGAAAAGTTTCAGGCTGATAAGCTCGAACCCAAAGCAGATAAATGCATCTTCATAGAATACCCAAAAATAGTTGGGTATACCTCCTATTTAAGATCCGGAAGCAATAGTGATTGTTTCTAGAAACGGGTCCTTTCTCGAGGAAAAGTTTCTCTCGAAAGAATTGAGTGGGAGGATGGTGGAGACTTGATGAGGTTATTGAACCGTCACTTCAACTAGTGTGTAGCAGGGCACATGAAGTTGTTCCCGTGACACCTACACCAATTGAAGTGAAAGCTTATGATAGTGATCATGAAACTTCGGATCAAGTCACTACCAAACCTGTCGTGGAATTGTCACGGCAGATGTCCTAGTGTGAGGACTTTGTCGTGAGGCCAATGCATCTATGTTGTAGCTTGAAGGGGTTGAGCGGGACGAGAGACGCGATGTTTTACCCAGGTTCGGCCCCTTCAAGCTACTACATAGATGTGTTGGCCTCACGACAAAGTCCTCACACTAGGACATCTGCCGTGACAATTCCACCACAGTTGGCGCCCACCGTGGGGCCCGCGCACGATGGTGATGAGTTCTTGGAGGGATCTCTTCAGAGATCGAGAAGCTCGTGATGTGTTGGATGAAAAAGAGCCAGCGTAGAAGGATACACGTCGTCCCTGTGGTAAGCAGTCAGAGCAACATACAAGATTGACAAGTTCCACAAGTTGGACAAGTTAGGTTTAGACAATAGCTCTCGAGATAGAGCACTCTTGTAACCGTGATCATCATCATCAATATCAATGAAGCAGGATGTAGGCTTTTACCTCCATTGTGAGGGGCCGAACCTGAGTAAAACATCGCGTCTCTCGTCCCGCTCAACCCCTTCAAGCTACTACATAGATGCGTTGGCCTCACGACAAAGTCCTCACACTAGGACATCTGCCGTGACAATTCCACGACAAAACCTCATAGGTCGACAAGGATGTGTACTACTTCAGAGTGGTACGTAATCCTGTCTTGGAAGTCATGTTGCTAGACAGAAATGAACCTACGAGCTATGGAGAAGCAATGGTGGGCCCGGATTCCAACGAATGGCTCGAGGCCATAAAATCCGAGAGAGGATCCATGTATAAAACAAAGTATAGACTTTGAAAGAACTACTTGATGGTCGTAAGGCTGTTAGGTGCAGATGGATTTTAAAAGGAAGACAGACAATGATGGTAAGTGTCACCATTAAGAAAGCTCGACTTGTCGTTAAGATGTTTCCTGACAAGTTCAAGGAGTTGACTACGATGAGACTTTCTCACTCGTAGCGATGCTAAGAGTCTGTTGGAATTATGTTAGCAGTTACTGCATTATTTATGAAATCTTGCAGATAGGATGTCAAAACATTGTTTCCTCGACATTTTTCTTGAGGAAAGGTTGTATGTGATACAACCAGAAGGTTTTGTCAATCCTGAAAGATGCTGACAAGTATGTAAAGCTCCAGCAATCCTTCTAAGGACTGGAGTAAGCATCTCGGAATTGGAATGTACGCTTTGATGAGATGATCAAAGATTTTGGGTTTATACAAAGTTTATGAGAAACTTGTATTTCCAAAGAAGTGAGTGGGAGCACTATAGAATTTCTGATGAGTATATGTTGTTGACTATTGTTGATCAGAAATGATGTAGAGTTTCTGGAAAGCATATAGGGTTATTTGAAAAGTGTTTTCAATGGAAAACCTGGATTAAGCTACTTGAACATTGAGCATCAAGATCTATAAGGATAGATCAAAATCGCTTAATAGTACTTTCAAACGAACACATACCACGACAGAATTTTGAAGGAGTTCAAAAATAGATCGGCGAAGAAGGAGTTGTTGGCTGTGTTATAAGGTATGAGTATTGAGTAAAACTCAAGACCTGACCACGGCAGAATAGAGAAAGGACGAAGGTCGTCCCCTATGCTTAAGACGTAGGCTCTAAAGTATGCTGTGTTGTGTACCGCACCTGAAGTGTGCCAAGCCATGAGTCAGTTAAGGGGTACAAGTGTGATCTAGGAATGGATCACAGGACAACGGTCAAGGTTATCCTTAGTAACTAGTGGACTAAGGAATTTTCTCGATTATGGAGGTGGTAAAAGAGTTCGTTGTAAAGGGTTACGCCGATGCAATCTTTGACACTAATTTGGATGATTCTGAGTAGTAAACCAGATTCGTATAGTAGACCAGTTATTTGGAATAGCTCCAAATAGAGCGTGGTAGCTGCATATACAAGATGACATAGAGATTTGTAAAGCACACACGGATCTGAAAGGTTCAGACCCGTTGACTATAACATCTCTCACAAGCATAACATGATCAAACCCAGAACTCATTGAGTGTTAATCACATGGTAATGTGAACTAGATTATTGACTCTAGTAAACTCTTTGGGTGTTAGTCACATGGGGATGTGACCTTGAGTGTTAATCACATAGCGATGTGAACTGGATTATTGACTCTAGTGCAAGTGGGGGACTGTTGGAAATATGCCCTAGAGGCAATAATAAATTAGTTATTATTATATTTCCTTGTTCATGATAATCGTTTATTATCCATGCTAGAATTGTATTGATAGGAAACTCAGATACATGTGTGGATACATAGACAACACCATGTCCCTATTAAGCCTCTAGTTGACTAGCTCATTGATCGATAGATGGTTATAGTTTCCTGACCATGGACATTGGATGTCGTTGATGACGGGATCACATCATTAGGAGAATGATGTGATGGACAAGACCCAATCCTAAGCCTAGCACAAGATCATGTAGTTCGTATGCTAAAGCTTTTCTAATGTCAAGTATCATTTCCTTAGACCATGAGATCGTGCAACTCCCAGATACCGTAGGAATGCTTTGGGTGTACCAAACGTCACAACGTAACTGGGTGGCTATAAAGGTGCACTGCGGGTATCTCCAAAAGTGTCTATTGGGATGGCACGAATCGAGACTGGGATTTGTCACTCCGTGTAACGGAGAGGTATCTCTGGGCCCACTCGGTAGGACATCATCATAATGTGCACAATGTGACCAAGGAGTTGATCACGGGATGATGTGTTACGAAATGAGTAAAGAGACTTGCCGGTAACGAGACTGAACAAGGTATAGGGATACCGACGATCGAATCTCGGGCAAGTATCGTACCGATAGACAAAGGGAATTGAATACGGGATTGATTGAATCCTCGACATCGTGGTTCATCCGATGAGATCATCGTGGAGCATGTGGGAGCCAACATGGGTATCCAGATCCCGCTGTTGGTTATTGACCGGAGAGTTGTCTCGGTCATGTCTACATGTCTCCCGAACCCGTAGGGTCTACACAATTAAGGTTCGGTGACGCTAGAGTTGTAGAGATATTAGTATGCGGTTAACTGAAAGTTGTTCGAAGTCCCGAATGAGATCCCGGACGTCACGAGGAGTTTCGGAATGGTCTGGAGGTAAAGATTTATATATAGGAAGTCCAGTTTCGGCCACCGGGAGAGTTTCGGGAGTCATCGCTATTGTACCGGGACCACCGAAAGGGTCCCGGGGGTCCACCGGGTGGGGCCGCCTATCCCAGAGGGCCCCATGGGCTGAAGGGGCGTGGGAACCAGCCCCTGGTGGGCTGGTGCACCCCCCTTGGGCCTCCCATGCGTCTAGGGTAGGAAACCCTAAGGGGTGGGGGCGCCTCCACTTGGCTTGGAGGCCAAGCCACCCCTAGGGCTGCCGCCCCCCTCCCTAGATGGGATCTACAAGGGGCCGGCGCCCCCCCTAGGCCCCTATATATAGTGGAGGGGAGGGAGGGCAGCCGCACCTGAAGCCCTGGCGCCTCCCTCCCTCTCGTGACACCTCTTCCTCCCCGCTTGTGCTTGGCGAAGCCCTGCCGGGATCCCGCTACTTCCACCACCACGTCGTCGTGCTGCTGGATCTCCATCAACTTCTCATCCCCCCTTGCTGGATCAAGAAGGAGGAGACGTCTCCACTCCGTACGTGTGTTGAACACGGAGGTGCCGTCCGTTCGGCGCTAGGATCATCGGTGATTTGGATCACGACGAGTACGACTCCATCAACCCCGTTCTCTTGAACGCTTCCGCTTTGCGATCTTCAAGGGTATGAAGATGCACTCCTCTCTCTCTCTCGTTGCTAGTCTCTCCATAGATTGATGTTGGTGATGCGTAGAAAATTTTAAATTTCTGCTACGATCCCCAACAGTCGGCTGCGCTGAGTCCGACATCATCAGCACAACCCACTGCTATTGCTCTTCGTCCTCGAACACGCAGCCAGACGAGTGTTTTTCAGCCAAAGAAACACACTGATGGGACCGTCGCATGGCTCGCTGCCTGCATGGCTCATACTGCTGCGGATCCCACTGCTGAGCCTCGCCATTTTCAGGCTACACTGGGTATTCCTCACTGGTGTGCCACGATGAAACAGGAGTTTCAGGCCCTGCTAAAGAATGACACTTGGCATCTTGTTCCTCCAGTGACTGGTGTTAACGTTATTGATTCTAAGTGGGTCTTTAAAGTAAAGAGAGATGTTGATGGTTCTATTGAGCGCTACAAGGCAATGCTTGTTGCCAAGGGTTTCAAACAGAGGTATGGTCTTGATTATGAAGACACATTCAGTCCAGTTATCAAGCCCACTACCATTCGTTTGATGTTGTCTCTTGCTGTTACTCGCGGATGGTTTCTTCGTCAGCTTGATGTGCAGAATGCTTTCTTGCATGGAGTCTTGGAGGAAGAGGTTTATATGCGTCAGCCGCCGGGTTTTGTGGATCCTGCACGTCCTCGTCATCTCTGTTGTCTTGTTAAGGCGCTATATGGACTTAAACAGGCTCCCCATGCGTGGCATGCACGCCTCGGCTCTGTTCTTCGGGCGCTGGGGTTTCTTCCCTCCACTGCTGACACGTCCCTATTTCTTCTTCAACGTCCAGAGATTACGATGTATCTACTGGTTTATGTTGATGATATCATCCTCATTAGTTCCTCCGATGCCGATGCGGATCGTCTTGTGGCTGCCTTGAGTGGTGATTTTGCTGTCAAGGACTTAGGTGCTCTGCACTTTTTCCTTGGTCTGGAGGTTTCGCGGTCTTCTGCTGGGTTGACTCTTACTCAAAAGAAGTATTCTCTGGACTTGTTGCGTCGTGCTGGAATGCTGAAGTGTAAACATGCTATCACTCCGATGTCTGCTACTGATCGGTTGTCTGCTCTTGATGGAGATCTTCTTCCACCTGATGATGCTACTAAGTATCGCAGTCTCGTTGGTGGTCTGCAGTATCTTACTATCACCAGACCCGATGTTTCCTATGCAGTCAACCGTGTCTGTCAGTATCTCCATGCACCTAGGACATCTCATTGGTCAGTTGCGAAGCGTATCCTCCATTATGTCTGCTTCACTGCTTCCTATGGTTTGCTTCTCCAGCCTGCACCGTCTTGTGAGATCTCAACATTTTCAGACGCAGATTGGGCTGGCAGTCCTGATGACAGGCGATCCACGAGGGGATATGCAGTGTTTCTTGGTCCTAACTTGATCGCCTGGAATGCTCGCAAGCAGGCTACAGTGTCTCGCAGCAGTACTGAAGCTGAGTACAAAGCAGTTGCGGATGCGACTGCTGAGATCATATGGGTTCAGTCCTTGTTGAGAGAATTGAGAGTCTCTCCTGCTCATCCTCCAGTGCTTTGGTGTGACAATATTGGTGCTACTTATCTTTCGTCTAATCCGGTGTTTCATGCTCGGACGAAACACATTGAGGTAGACTATCATTTTGTTCGGGAACGCGTTGCACAAAAGCTCCTCGGTATCAAGTTCATCTCGTCAAAAGATCAACTTGCTGACATCTTCACGAAGCCTCTTCCATAACCACAGTTTGTAGGCTGTAGGCGCAATCTTAACTTGCTTTGTACCTCAGGCCATAGTTAAGATTGATGGAGGGTGTTAGACTGTATATATACGTAGACCCTTGTATACACATGTATTTGTATTGTATCCTTTGGTACTCCTATATAACGAGATAGCCACACCCCGGTTAGGGTGTCGAGCAGTTTCTCAAACTATATGTTTTACACACCCAACACCAATAGGTATATCGGCATGATATACGAATGCATTACACACAAAAGGGAAAATCGAACTCTGTCTATACACGACCCAATGTCGTGAATCTTGCCACGAATCCTCTCCCAGGGCGAGAGCAGCGGATTCGCCGGGTGATATGCTTTACTCGGCCAGCTATGAAACTGAAAGTAACTTGAGTATATACACTGAAGCCGAGAACTGAGATGCTTTCTTTAGATGAGAGTGTATCAGGATTTAGTCCCTAGCTTTGCTTATTGCTGATAATAAATTTTGATTATGAAACGCACAGGCAAATAAAACATTGAAAATCTCAAGACATCTTGTTCTCCAAGGATAAGTGAAACTAGTGATATCTAGACCAAATGTAAGTATCATTCGACTGAATAAGGCCGCACACATTTCTCAGAAGTTGGCCTGTGATTCCCATAAAAATAAGGACCCCTGCAGGTATTTTGTAGGCAATACATCATGCCCTTGTTTCAAGTGCAATGTCAGTACCTGGAGACAAAAACAGAACTCTGTACTGCGCTTGACTCGAGTAATGTCACAATTCACAAACAGTTTCAGTTTCCCTGCACATAATTTACAAAGAGCCATACTTTACAAAGAGCTGTAGTCCTGCAACAGCCACTCTATGTTGAATTCGCGCATTACGTGTAATCTTGCAACCTGTGTTCTTGGGACCTGGTGAACTATGCACAAGTACACTAGCCTGGTAATATGTGCTAGGCCGCACCCAAGTGAAAGGCAAAACAGAGACAAACCAAACCAAACTGAACTGAAAACCGTATCACCAAAACCAGCTAGTTCGGCTATCAACAGCCTTGACCGTACTCGCTACCAGAGGCATATGACCATACATGGAAGCAAATGCATTCAAACATCTAGATCTCCGCAAATCATGGCCTTTTGAACTGCTGATACCGGTCGATCCGATCTCATATATCCTTCCTGCAGTAAAATTTATAGTTTGGGCATTAGTGTGACCTCCTGATAACAATAACATCCAGGCTATTATGTTTACATGGCTAGTTCTTTTTTGGTTTTCTGTATTGACATCAAATTAGCATTACTCCTATCTCTTCTACTGGTTGTTGCAGTAAGTTTTTTTTATTGCTTCCATATGGTTGTTGCTAATTCAAACAAGGCACTTCAAGTAATGCTAAAAGTAACTGACCAGCATACAGAAAAAGCAACAAATTTTCAGACTAGCTGTTCTCCTAATAGACACTAGAGTGATGGGTAGAGTAATTGTAACACTGTTCAATTGGGAATTTTGAGGAAATTATCACATTTGATAGCAACATACATACAACTAAGAATTAAGATATTTTAACTATATCAAGTTCAAGTTCCGAAAGCCTCGCGTGATCGCAACGCCGTAAGCCATTTACCAGCAACATAGGTCGTGTTCATGTCCGCCATGGGAAAATCTTGCATACAACAACTGGGTTCCATTTAAGTCATCAATCTGACAAAACTTTTGGTAAATAACTATTTTACTGTTCATCGTCAGACTGTTGTGAGGATGAACTCAATGCTCCTATGGCCTAGTTTCATCACTGATGGCCACACAGCGTATTGGCTCAGGAATTACCCTGAGGAAATCGCTGGCGCGGTGCATGATGATGTAGCTCCGCTATGGCTTAAATGAAATCTCCCTTTCTTCGCAGATGAGATACTGTGTGCACACAATTAACATGCTTTAACTGAAGCCTTCTTCTGAATATATTCAGTTTTTTTTCGGAAAGGGGTCTGAATATATTCAATTCACAAGCTTTCCTGAATGGCAGGTTGGGCATGGCAGGATATCATCTGTAGGTCCCTGTTTCTGCTGATAATCCATTTGGATGGCAAAATGTACAGGCAAAAACGCATCAAGATTGACAGTCTAAAGAAAGACATTTGTCGCCTTAAGTAAAACTAAGCATCACTAGTAATTCCCCAATGATGGAATTTCTGAATACTGAGAAGTGAGAGCAAATGTGAAGATCATTTCAGTGCATTAAGTGGGAACTAATTCAACTAAATAAGACTATAAAAAATTAACTCGAAAAAAATTTAAGGGTGTATAAGTTCTTCAGCAGATAGCACAGATGAATTTAAATGGTGCGCAGGGATGCTTACAGACCTTGAACCCATATTGGTGGAACTCCGGTCACATTTGCAACAAGAAAAGACATAGCAATGTCCTCACAATTCCTGCCAAGCATTGGTGGAAATCTTAATAGATCCTACATAGGGTATCATTTCAGGCAGCATAATACACATAACTGAAGAAAACTTTCTACAAATGTTGATGCAGCAATATAGAGTTATAAATACCTATTCTCTGTCACATAATCGCGTATCGACGGTAGCATGTGGTTGGTATATAAATCCAAATACCGCCTATGAAAAAAACTCGCTTTCGAGAGTACCATACTGTATGTCCCTGTCCTCCAAACTGACCACCAGCTTCCATATCTGTACTCTTTGGTGTTGCCTCTCTGCAGAGGAAATTAATTCAGTTAACATAACGACTTTCTAATAGTATCCATGCAGAGGAAATAATGATCCACTAGTATGCAGAAATACAGCTAGTGATGCACTTGTACCGGGTCAGCAGGCCAGTGCATACGGGGCACGAAGCCGACCATGGCAGAGGGCGCGCTCTGCCAGACGCCGAAGGCGAACCGCAGCGTGGAGCAGGGCACGACGAGGTCGTCGTCGACGGAGAAGACGGCGTCCGTCCTGAGCCCCTGGATGGGCCTGAACCTGTTGTTGAGGCTGTTTCCCCTGTTCATCACGAACCCAACGTCGGCGGCGGCGCGGCTGCAGTTGAGGACGCTCCGGCGCAGGGCCTCCGGCGGCTCCCGGGGCTCGCTCCACACGACGTGGATGGCGTCCACGCCCGCGCAGACGGAGTAGTGCGCGACGGCTCTCTTCAGGAGGTCGTAGCGCTTCCACGTGTTGATCACCACGGCGTAGCCGCTGCCGCTGAGGGGGAGGAAGGAGGACGGTGTTAGCCGCCGCTGCCGCGGGTAATTAGTCGAGCAGGTGGCGTACGCGTCACCTGTGGCTGGTTATCGGCCAGTACTCACCGTGGCGAGGCGGCGGCGGAGGCATCGGGCTCCGGGCGGTGTAGTGTGATGCAGAGCGTGAGGACGGCGCCGGCGGCGAGCGCGAGCAGGCACGCGAGGAAGCAGGCGGCAAATCTGCCGGCTCTGGCCGCGGGAGCGTGGCGAGGGGGCGAGGGGGCGAGGGGCTGGCGGCGGCGGGCGCCGTTCCACCGGTGCGTCGCGGCCTGCAGCTGAAGCAGCTGCTTGGCCATCCCCAGCATCGCAGGCAGCGCTCCCCAAGACGATGGCGGCGTCGCGGAAGCAGCCGCGGGCAGAGGAGGAAGAAGAGAGAAACCGCGAGCTTTCACGGCGAGCGAGCGAGGCCTTGGCGTGTGCCCAGTGTGCACCACTGACCGGCCGGCGATGGCGACACTGAAGTAGTAGTGCTGGTCAACTCGCTCGTTCGACGCCAGTGGCGGAGCTGAGAGAGAGGAGGGCGAGCTGACTTGAGCTGAGCTGAGATCGCCTTGCTTTTCCTAATGCAGATGCAGCGGAAGAATCTCCGGTGGTTGGGCCACACCCACGGTGGTCAGCTGGCTGGAGCATGTGGCAGCGTAAAGAAACATTCCCCTCCGATCTCGGCTACGCATGGACCGCGCGCACAAATTCAGTGAGAAACATACTCACTCAAGAATAGTTAATCTGAGTTAACCAAGTTATTTTCTTTTTTGCGAGATAATCTGAGTTAACCAAGTTATATGGAGTACACTTTCTAGAGCTCTAG
The DNA here is from genome assembly GCF_002162155.2 of Triticum dicoccoides. Taxonomy (NCBI): domain Eukaryota; kingdom Viridiplantae; phylum Streptophyta; class Magnoliopsida; order Poales; family Poaceae; genus Triticum; species Triticum dicoccoides. The sequence goes on from NC_041392.1 coordinate 613,416,145, forward strand.
TCGTCATATCGGCCCCATCGCTATAATAACCACCATTATGGCTTTCGGCGATTTTGATCGAAAAAATCAACTGAGCAGAGTGGCCGTCCCACCTTCTATCGTTATAATTTTTGGCGAGCGCACGGCTTCATATTTGGAGGTTGGACGAGGCGATATGGCGCGCCCTTCATCCGTCAAAATATTGGCATGACAGATATTTAAGGACGCGCGCTCCCTTTAGCCGCCTCCCGCATTCCCGCGCCATCTTCGTTTCGTCGCACGTCCAAAGCCCAGAACACATGAATTGGCCCATGTCGCCTTAGTTGAGCCGTTTCCAGGTCCTCCTGCCCTTCATCACAGCCCCGCGCCTTCTTCCCACTGCAAGGCCCGTCACGCCACCACTTCCGTCGCACGACCTCAAAGTGTTCCATGACATTTTTTCGTGAATACCCTAGATGTGTATCATTCCGTTGATAGGGAGAGTTAGAAAGTACAGGATTGCGGGTCATGGACTCACGACCTATGTTACACAGAGGAGAAGGCGTAGCCACGGCCGCGGAGTGAGCAGAAGAACAAGGGGATGCTCAGCCCCAATACAGTAATGCCTAGGTTGCGGGGATGATCATGCTAAGCCCGCTGGCGCCTGCCATAGCCCAGACTCGGACATAATCATGGATGGTTTGGGCGAGGCGGCTGATCAATGGTTGGGCACCGTCGAAGATGATGGAGTTCAGTGCTCTGATAAGGACGATGCTACGAGGGAGCCCAAGTGTTCGATGACTTGCCTAGAGATAAATCTTCCCAACATTTTCTTGTAGATTTAGTTTACGGCTTATAGACTCGTGCAGATGACATAGGACCCACATTATGTGTAGATGATTCGGATGATGGACCTCCATACGGAAGTGTCGCCGTTTGGTCATGCAGAAGTGTCGCTGGAACAAGTACCGTGGGAAAGTACAACCTGACACAAAGTAATCGAACATGTGTCACTCATGGCCTTCGATTCTTCTTAGTTGGAATGACCAACCTGCCATCTCGGAGGCTTACTCTTTGTTATGGTTGATGCTATACATTCAACAACCATCAATATCACCTTGTCTTCTTTCGCGTCCATGGTTTCATTCTTGGACTCGTAGTGCAATAACCCGACGATGAATCAGCACACAAAAATTCTGCATGACCAAATGGTTGTTCTATCGAATTCCGGACGGCATGCACGCCAATGAACCTTTCTTTCAAAAACAAAGAAATGCTGCTAGTCTCCTAGGTTTTCTCCCTTTTAAGAAGATGGCCACAACACTTAGGAGGATTGCATATTGCTCTCTTGCAGATTCATGGGATGACGCTTTTCAAATGGTCGAAGATACAACAACCAAGTGCACGAAAGTGTTCACTGGAAATGCGGTGCGTGTTTATGGACCACAATATATGCATGCACCCAACTTCGGGCGACACGGCCAGGCTTCTAGCGATGCATGAAGCAAAAGGCTGGCCTGTGATGCTAGGGAGTGTTGACTCTATGCACTAGAGTGTAAGAATTACCCTGCAACCTGGCATTGTCAATTCATCGGGCATTGCAAGGATCCAACCATAATTTTGAAAGATGTTGGCTCTGAAGATCTGTGGATCTGCATTGCTATTTTGGTTGCCTAGATCTCATAGCACCATCAATGTCCCATAGAGATCTCATCTCTTTACATGGCTAGCTGTTGGTACTTCTTCACCTTGCAATTTCACGGTGAATGGTCATCAATATGCCCAAGGCTACTACCTGACCGATGGAAGCCATACATCATTGTTAACATTTGTGAAGGCAATTTGTAATCTCAAGAGCAGGAACATAAGCATTTCGCCAAGGTGCAAGAAGCTCATAGGAAATACATGGAGAGGGCACTGGAGTACTGCAATCAAGATTTTCAATTGTCCGGGACCTGCTCATTTCTGGAACAAGGTTGTCTTGGCAAATACCATGACATGCTGTGTGATCCTACCCAACATGATCATAGAGGATGAGAGGAATATACCAGACCCCATGGACTATGAAGATATTGGCACAAACGTCACGCCTTGTGGGCACACATGTCGCATTCAAGCATTTCTGAAGGCGTGCCGAAAGATTGAAGACCGGGACTCCCATCATCAGTTGACGGACACTGAGAATCAATGGCTACTAGTTGAGAGATCGTGTGTTTAAATTTCTTTCAAATTCATTTAGTTTTGCTTAGAAATTTTTTTGATCAGATATTTGTGCATCTGGATTATTTGTTCTATCCAGAATGGTTTGTAATAATATTTGTTGAAATACTCATTGTTTTATCTAAACTATTGTAAATATGCTAGAAAGAAAATATGACCCAATGACAAATGGTGTCCTACTTGCACGAAAAATATAGAGGCCACATTATGTCAACTTTGTGTTTGCACACAGCCTCCACAACCTCCAAAACATTATCAGGGATGAAGCTAGAAAGAAATTCCTATGGTTCCAGTAGTGCAATATCGGTGTCATCTGTGCAATTAAGCAAATATTAATACAAAACTACTGAAGAAACAAAAAATGACTGGTGTCAGCTGAAACCAATTCCTCCATGGCAGCTTCGTCCTGGACATTATGGAGTGCGCTTCATATGTGTTACGGAGGCTGCCAACATGACAACTCTGCTACAGTTGCTCTTATTCTAAAAGAAGAAGATATGTATCCGCTTTGGATTGTTGATACCGAAATAATTTTGTAAGGTAACTAATGAATTGAAGTTTGATTTGGATTTTTGTTTCTTATGACTTTTTTGGGGCTGTTGTAACCAATTGATCTTGCCCTTGAAAATATGAAAGTTGATTTCTCTCTCTTTCTTGACTCTGTGAAACAAGTTTCCTTTAGTTGGATGATGATGGTAAAATATTTTCTGACAAACAAAAAATTGCAATCAATGATAGAAAAATTCCAACCATGAGGGTCCCAACTCTTTTCTAATTGTTGTGTTACTTCATAATTGTTTTGCTGTCCGAAATTTAAGGTTTGAACAAGAACTAATCTAATAATTTATGAATTATATTACACAAAATTGATAATGGTATATTTATATTTAAAACTCTGATCACTCTCTGTCTCAAAAAAAGAGAGCTCCCTTCATTGAGAACCACCTCGTGGTGGGAGGATCACAGGATTCAGATCCGCATGCTCACACTGTCACACATACACAGATGCGTCCAGTTGGAATTTACTAGTGAATTAATTAATACGAGTAGTTCTGTCGCTCTTTTCGCGCAAAAAGGAAAAAATGAGTAGTTCTGTCGCAAAAAAGAAAAAAGAGTAGTAGGAGACGTAGTGTTGTGTATGGCGGAAAAAACTGCTTCCGTCGTTTTCAAAAGGAGAGTCGTTGCGACGATTCCTTACCTGCGACTGTGCGAGGGCGGCTAAAAATCTATCCACTCCTCAAAGGCTCATGACTTCACCGTGTGACCGTGCGAGGGGGGCTGCGCAAGATAACGTAAGCCATGACACAACCTCGGATCACGAAAACTACAGTTATTCTACAATACAGGCACATGACTGATTGATGGTCTGAGTTAAAACTAGATAATGTTTTCACAAGGCTATGGGATGTACTCCCTCCGGTCTTTTTAGTTCGCATATAAAATTTGTTTGAAATCAAACCTCGTAAAATTTGATCAACTTTGTAGAAAAAAAAATACAAACATTCACAATGTGAAATCATAATCATTAGATTCGTCGTGAATTAAATTTTCATATTGTATAACTTTAGCATTGTAGATGTTGATATTTTTTCAATAAATATGGTTAAACTTTACAAAGTTTGACTTCAAGCAATTCTTATAAAAGGACCGGAGGGAGTATGAAAAGCCAGAAATGATGGATGCCCATGTTTGGTTTAGGAGTGTATATATACCTTATATGTAAAAAAATAGTAGTTAAACAAAAGTCAAAAAAATCTGAAAATACTTTTGAAATAAATTTTTAAAAGTTAAAAAAATAAAAATCCTAGTTGACTTCTTAAAAAAACAAAAAATTCAGCCAAAATAGTGTGAATAGTGACCAATAATAGAAAAAATGCCCTGAAGTCAATGCTAGGTTTTTATTCGTGAAAATTTATATAATAGTGCAAAAGAAAGTCAGGTTTATTAAAAAAACTTCTAAACTTAGTCTTTGACTGTTTTTGTAATTATTTGATTTGTTTTTCGTATAGGATGTATCTACAACGAGGAACCATGGGGTATTCCCGAGAATGGTCTCCTTTTCAATAATGCAGGTTATCCATGCTACAAAGGCAACACTTAATGCATGTTTAATGGAGGAGAAGGTGGAAAGAAGAAGTCTCCTAAAGATAACAACTCTAGCTGAAGATTGTTTCTCTCGAGTGTGGAGGGCAGCAGCCAGATCCACACCTCATCGCGGGTAGCCTCCCGACGCCCATGACAGTGATCTTTTGTGAGACTATGTACTGACTGGCGCAACTATCAAAAATCCCATATCGAGATGGTGATTGGAGCAACGCACCACTTCATGTCTAGGGAGAAAATCTTTATTCTAGCCTTTAATGATCAGACTCGGCAGAGATGAACTTGCGTCATCACCTTGTTGAAGGCGTTTTCTACTTGCTGACGTGTTGGCCTTTATTGGTCAGTCTCAGCAAGTAGGATGAAAATCCTTGTCCTTGCCATCTGGGGCTGAACATGGCGACGGCGGTGTGAGGATGTGTATTCCTTCATAAAGGTGTTGTTGTGGAAGAAGTCAACTTAGTCGTGGGTGTTAATTTCGTATCTTATAATGGCTCTACTATAGTTCTCTATGTTCTATACTTGTTTTGTTGGTGAGTTTGGCCTCTACACCTTACATCAACTTCAGTAAAGATGGTTGTGTGCATCGCAATGAAGCAAAGGCTATATGTTTTAACATCTTTTTCGAAAAACATAACTTTACGATCAACAACTCCTGGAAGGTTATCATTTTCCCCATTTTGAGCTCCTCAGAGTGTTTGGTCCAATCGGTCAAGTTTTCAGGACCCTGCCCCAGACCTGCTTAATCGAGATCCAAGAAAACCAGTTAAACACCAAAGCATTCTTACAGTTCCACTATCCCCATAGGGTCACAGATGATACAATATTAAGATATAGATTTTTCTTATTGCAAAGCCAATATTTAGCCAGAGTCTCGAAATCTCTAATTCTACACTAAAAAGCTTACACAAACTCCATCCTGATCAGCCTAGAAACGATACAATCGCAAAAGTATGAAATGTTTTTTTCAATCTTAGAGCAATGACTACACTCAAGTGGTTTATGCATCCCTCTTTTTCTCAAGTTACCGCATGTCATAATTTTGTTCTACAAAAGTAACCATATGAAACCTTGAATCCTTAGAGGAATCTTAATCTGCCCAACTGCTGAAAGATAAATAGGTTCCATCCCTCTAACATTTATTATAGCATACAAAGATCTAGAAGAGTACACTCCTTTGAATTCATATTGCCAGATCAAAGAGTCCTCCTGCTCAACTAAAACTATAGATTTAGCTACACTAAGTGGCTCATGAACTGAATCATCAGTGTGATGGGACAAATTTTCGTTTGTTTTCCTTAAAAGGTGATGCGTGGCCATTAATGGCATCTTCAATGATGACCCGCAAATTATCTTCTGCATCCGTCCGAGGACAGGGGGACCGGTACATGGACACGGATGTGGGAGCATGCCATCCAACGCTACCTGCATACATCCGACCCCATTTTTTTAAAGTCCACACATTCAAATAGCCACATATATAGTCTAAAATAGTTCAAATATTGAAATGCAGCCGTAGTTCTAATTTAAACAATATTACACTTTGACAGGACATGCGGTGCCCCCAGGTGTGGTTTTGGTAATTAATGACATTCTCTATGGACTAATGGTTGCATTGAGTTATATTTGAAGGATTTGTCCGTAGGCATTTCTTGAAGTCCATGTGTTGGTTTCAAGGAGTTTATGTGTTGACCACGGTGCTATTAAGGAATTATCCAAAGATTGGTCATGTGAGAGTTGAGCTTATTGCAAGCATGTCTTGAAGAAGAATATTGTGTGATCATTCATGTCTACCTTCAAGACACCATCCAAATGAAGAGAGTTGGAAAGATTCATGGTTGATCAAGATTAAGTCAAGAGTGAATCAAGTTGATCAACACACAAAGCGTACAAGATGTACTGACGGATCAAGTGATCCCATGGTATGGTTAGCATTGTCCATTACGCTTTATGTGCTAACCCATGGTATCCGTGAGGGTTCTTTGTGGGGTTAGGTTGCGGTGTGCAAGTTCAAGTGGAGCATCACGAAGAGATCAAATGCTTGAAGCTTGCCATCCATTTGGTGACAATGGACTTGTGAAGATGTGCGGAAGAGTGGCTCACCCATAGTGGAGTATGGGGGAGCAATCAACTAGTCTTCATCGAGCCAACGCAATCAAGAAAGGTGGTCCAACTTGAGGGAGTCAAGATCGTCATCATCTAGCTCAAGTGGACTATGTGCAAGGCAAAAGTTTACCCTTGATAGATTTTCTATTTTACCGGTCTCATGGTGGTAGTTGGGAGACCGGGTTATAGGATCGATTGCCGTACTATCAAGGGGGGCTCTCGACGAGTAGCTTGATCGTATCATTCGTAGAGAGCTCAAACCATTGCATCCTTGCATCATCTTTGTTGGTTCTTGTTTGGTTTTATTTGTGAGTCTTAGAGCTTTTGGTCATCTTGATGACAAGCTCGAGTTCATCAAAAACAAAGTTGACATGCATCTTCTATGATGTTTTCGATGTTAGAGGTTATGCCGGTTCTTCTGTATTGGAGGTTTTCTCTCCTCTATTTGTTTTGATGCTACTCGTCGTCTTGTTTCCAACAAGCTTGAGTTTGCTCAATTCGGAGCTCTTTGCAGAAGTTATGGCAATTCTGGTTTTATTGTATCCTTTTGTTGTCTTTAGCTGCGATATGAAGGCAACCAAGTGCTAACGCCTCTATAGCGTGCGGTAGTATTGCTCAAGGGAGCGGTAGTACCGCTGCCTCTAGCCGAGAACACTGTCACACACGGAAGTAATTTTTTACATCGGTGCCCTACGCGGTAGTACCGTGCCGGCTTTCTACTCGAAGCTAGCTCCAGCGGATGTAGGCGCTGCACTATTTTTTTACATTTGTGGACGCACGGTAGTACCGCTATCCCCAGCGGTAGTACCGCTATCCCCAGCGGTAGTACCGCTACCTCACTGTGTATACTGCCGTGTGCTGCACCTGTGTGGCCGTTGAATAGTACCCTTGTGGTAGTACCGCAAGGGCAGCCGGTAATACCGCTCCGGCAGCAATACCGCCCTGTTGCCCCATTGCAGTAGTGTTTATTTTGGCTACTGCCTCAGTAGTATCGCTCCTTGGAGCGGTAGTACCACTCAGTGCGGGCTGTGAGGATAACGGTTGGATTTTCCCCCTCCTATAAAAGGGGGTCTTCTTCCCCAATGAATCTTATCCTTTGAGCTCGTGTTCTTCCCCCATTGTTGACCTTCTTCGAGCTTGCTATCTCTCAATGCCTCCATGGATTCTTGCTAGTTTTGGGGGGGGGGGGAGAGGAGATCTAGATCCACATTTCCACCAATCACTTTGTCCTCTATGTGAGGGGAATCCCTTGGATCTAGATCTTGGAGTTCTTGGTGTTCTTCTTCTTGTTATTCCTCTCATTTTTCTCCCTAGCATTAGTTGCTTTGGTGGGATTTGGGAGAGAAGGACTTGGGCACTCCATGTGCCCTTGCCATTGCATTTGGTGCATCGGTTTGAGTTCTCCATGGTGATACGTGGAAGTTACAAGTTGAGAAGCTTATTACTCTTGGGTGTCTGGTACCCTTGAGCTTGTTCCTCTTGGGTGCTTGGGCGCCCTAGATATTTGGTGGTGTTCGGGGCTCAATCATTGTGGTGTAAAGCTCCGGGCAAGCGTCGGGGTCTCCAATTAGGTTGTGGAGACCGCCCCGAGAAATTTGACGGGTACCGATGACCGCCCCCAAGGCTTGACAAAGTGTACGGGTTCGGTGACTGCCCCCAAGGGTTGCCATTTGTATGGGTTCGGTGACCGGCCCCAAGGGTTGCCATTTGTACGGGTTCGGTGATCGCCCACAAGGGTCCCTTAGTGGAATCATGACATCTTGCATTGTGCGAGGGCGTGAGGAGATTACGGTGGCCCTAGTGGCTTCTTGGGGAGCATTGTTCCTCCACACTGCTCCAAACGGAGATTAGCATCCACAAGGGTGTGAACTTTGGGATACATTGTCGTCTCCGCGTGCATCGGTTATCTCTTACCTGAGCCCTTTACTTATGCACTTTACTTTGTGATAGCCATATTGTTTCTTGTCATATATCTTGCTATCACATAGTTGTTTATCTTGCTTAGTATGAGTTGTTGGTGCACATAGGTGAGCCTAGTTGTTGTAGGTTTTGTGCTTGACAAATTAACCGCTAGGTTTATTCCACATTTGTTCAAGCCTAAACCGTAATTATTTTAAATCACATATTCACCACCCCCTCTAGGCGACATCCACGATCTTTCACACTCCAACATTGTTGTCCCCCTTAACCGCCCACAGATGCTCAATCAAATATTCATTCAGTTGCTCGATGGCGAATTTGGTGATGCATTTGAACAAACTCTTTAAATGTGGCCAGATTTTGGTCGGAAAGTTTGATAGGATCACTCATGTTCTCAAATTCAAGAGTTGCAGCAACATTGTCACCCTCATCCTCCACGATCATGTTGTGCATAATCACACAATAGGTCAACACCTCCCACTAGGGCTCCGGATCCCATTGTTTAGCAGGTCCACAAACAAACTGCAAAGACATGCCTACATAACTCCAAATGCAATCTCAACATCCTTTCTAGTCGCTTCTTGTCTTTGGGAAACGTGATATTTTTTCTGGACAACCGGGTTAGATATGATATTGAAAAAGGTAGCCCACAGAGGAAAGATATCATGAACCAGATAGTACCCCATGTTGTACTCATACCCATTAATAGTATAGTGGCTAGGAGGAGCTTTTCCTTCCGTTAGCCAAGCAAACAATGGTAGTCGCTACAACACATTGATGTCATTGTGAGACCCGAGCATGCCAAAGAAAGCGTGTAAAATCTAAAGATCATGTGATGCAACCTCTTCAAGAATGATGGTTGGCTTCTTAACATGACACTGATATTGCCCTTGTAAAGCTTTTGGCAAATCCTTCCATTTTCAATGCATGCAGTCAAGAGACCCAAAAAAACATGGCCACCTCTTGCTTCTGAGATTGCCAAAATCCTCTCGGTGTCTGCCACAGTTGGTTCTCTCAGGTACTGAGGTACAAACACCTAGACGATGGCAGTTGCAAACCTGACCATTGCATCTCTGTATGTGCTCTGATAACCCACAAGTATAGGGGATCGATTGCAGCCTCTTTTGATAAGTAATAGTGTCGAACCCAACAAGGAGCTAAAGGTAGAACAAATATTCCCTCAAGTTCTATCGACCACCGATACAACTCTACGCACGCTTGACGTTCGCTTTACCTAGAACAAGTATGAAACTAGAAGTACTTTGTAGGTGTTTTTGGATAGGTTTGCAAGATAATAAAGAGCACGTAAATAAAAGGTAGGGGCTGTTTAGATAAAGAAACAATAAAGTTAGTATAGCGAGTGTGGAAAGTGGTGGTAGGCCTTGCGAAATTGTCCCTAAGCAATTGACTACTTTACTAGACCGATAGCATGTTTTATGTGGGAGAGGCCACTGCTAGCATGTCATCCCTGACTTGGAATTCTATGCACTTATGATTGGAACTATTAGCAAGCATCCGCAACTACTAACGTTCATTAAGGTAAAACCCAACCATAGCATTAAGATATATTGGTCCCCCTTCAATCCTGTATGCATCAATTTCTATGCTAGGTTGAAGCTTCTGTCACTCTTGCCATCCAATACATAGTCCTATCAACATACAACTAACCCTATGGTGTGATCCACGTGTGCACTCATATGATGGGCACCAAAGGACAACAACATAACCACAAGCAAATTAAATCAATCATAGCAATTCATCAACCACCGATAGGACAACGAAAATCTACTCAAACATCATAGGATGGCAACACATCATTGAATAATAATATGAAGCATAAAGCGCCATGTTCAAGTAGAGGGTACAACGGGTTGCGGGAGAGTGGACCGCTGTAGATAGATGGGGGAAGGTGATGGAGATGTTGGTGAAGATGACGGAGGTGTTGGTGTAGATCGCCGTCACACGATGATGGCCCCGGCGGCGTTCTAGCGCCACCGGAAGAGAGAGGGAGAGAGCCCCTTCTTCTTCTTCTTCTTCTTCTTCTTATTCCTTGACCTTCTCCCTAGATGGGAGAAGGGTTTACCCTCTGGTCCATGGCCTCCATGGTGGCGGAAGGGCGAGATCCCCTCTGAGATTGGATCTGTCTCTTTGTCTCTCTCTATTTCTGTGTTGTGGGATTCTGCCCTTTCACCGTTTCTTATATTCCCGGAGATCCGTAACTCCGATTGGGCTGAAATTTTAACACGATCTCTATCCGGATATTAGCTTTCTTGTGGCGAAAGAAGGGCATCAACCGCCTTACAGGGTGGCCACGAGGGCCCAGGGCGCGCCCCCTGCCTCGTGGCCCCCTCGAGCATCGTCTCGCGTTGATTTTTCTTCCCAAAAATCACATATATTCCAAAAAAAATATCCATTAGTTTTTATCCCGTTTGGACTCCGTTTGATGTGGATTTACTGCGAAACAAAAAACATGCAACAAACAGGAACTGGCACTGGGCACTGGATCAATATGTTAGTCCCAAAATAGTGTAAAAAGTTGCCAAAAGTATATGAAAGTTGTATAATATTGGCATGGAACAATAAAAAATTATAGATACGACGGAGACGTATTAGCATCCCCAAGCTTAATTCTTGCTCATCCTCGAGTTGGTCAATGATAAAAAAGATAATTTTTGATGTGGAATGGTACCTAGCATAATCTTGATCCTATAATCTAATCGTGGCATTAATATTAAGACACGAGTGATTCAAAGCAATAGTCTATCTTTTGACATTAAGACAATAATACTTCAAGCATACTAATAAAGCAATCATGTCTTTTCAAAATAACATGGACAAAGAAAGTTATCCCTACAAAATCATATGGTTTGGCTATGCTCCATCTTCACCACACAAAATATTCAAATCATGCACAACCCCGATGAAAAGCCAAGAAATTGTTTCATACTTTTGATGTTCTCAAACCTTTTCAACTTTCATGCAATACATGCGCGTGAGCCATGGACTAGGTGCAATAGAATATGATGATGGAGTTTGTGTGGAGAAGACAAAAAGGAAGAAAGTTTCACATCGACATGACTAATCAATGGGCTGTGGAGATGCCGATCAATCGATGTCAATGCGAGGAGTAGGGATTGCCATGCAACTGATGCACTAAGAGCTATAAGTGTATGAAAGCTCAAACTGAAAACTAAGTGGGTGTGCATCCAACTTGCTTGCTCATGAAGACCTCGGGCATTTGAGGAAGCCCATCATCAGAATATACAAGCCAAGTTCTATAATGAAAATTCCCACTAGTATATGAAAGTGATAACTCAATGAGACTCTCTATATGAAGAACATGGTGCTACTTTGAAGCACAAGTGTGGTAAAAGGATAGTAACATTGTCCCTTCTCTCTTTTTCTCTCATTTTTTTGTTCTTTTTTGTTTCTTTGGTGGGCTTCTTTGGCCTATTTTTTTATTTGGGCTTCTTTGGCCTCTTTTATTTTGATAACCTCACATGGGACAATGTTCTAACAATGATGATCATCACACTTTTATTTACTTACAACTCAATATTACAACTCGATACTGGAACAAAGATATGACTCTATATGGATGCCTCTGGCAGTGTACCGGGATGTGCAATGATCTAGCGTAGCAATGACATCAAAAAATGGACAAGCCATGAAAACATCATGCTAGCTATCTTACGATCATGCAAAGCAATATGACAATGATGCTCAAGTCATGTATATGATGATGATGGAAGTTGCATGGCAATATATCTCGGAATGGCTATGGAAATGCCATGATAGGTAGGTATGGTGGCTGTTTTGAGGAAGATATAAGGAGGTTTATGTGTGATAGAGCGTATCGTATAACGGGGTTTGGATGCACCGATGAAGTTTGCACCAACTCTCGAGGTGAGAAAGGGCAATGCACGGTACCGAAGAGGCTAGCAATGATGGAAGGGTGAGAGTGCGTATAATCCATGGACTCAACATTAGTCATAAAGAACTCACATACTTATTGCAAAATTCTATTGGCTATCGAAACAAAGTACTACGCGCATGCTCCTAGGGGGATAGATTGGTAGGAAAATACCATCGCTCGTCCCCGACCGCCACTCATAAGGAAGACAATCAATAAATAAATCATGCTCCGACTTCATCACATAACGGTTCACCATATGTGCATGCTACGGGAATCACAAACTTCAACACAAGTATTTCTACAATCCACAACTACCCACTAGCATGACTCTAATATCACCATCTTTATATCGCAAAACTATTGCAATGAATCAAACATATCATATTCAATGATCTACAAGTTTTATGTAGGATTTTATGACTAACCATGTGAATGACCAATTCCTGTCAACTCTCTAAATGGATATAAGTGAAGCAAGAGAGTTTAATTCTTTCTACAAAAGATATGCCCACGCTCTAACAAATATATGTGAAGCAAAATAGCATTCTACAAATGGCGGTTTTCTATGTGAAGAGAAACAGGCAATCCGAACTTCAAAAGATATAAGTGAAGCACATGAAGCATTCTATAAAGCCATACTCAAAAGATATAAGTGAAGTGCAAAGAGCATTCTATAAAGTAACCATGGACTATCTCATACCAGCATGGTGTATAAAATAAAAGTGAAAACTAAATGCAAAAGACGCTCCAAGATTTGCACATATCGCATGAACGAAACGATTCCGAAAACATACCGATACTTGTTGAAGAAAGATGGGATGCCTTCCGGGGCATCCCCAAGCTTAGGCGCTTGAGTCTCCTTGAATATTTACTTGGGGTGCCTTGGGCATCCCCAAGCTTGAGCTTTTTCCTCTCCTTCTTCTCCTCACATCGAGACATCCTCAATCTTCGAACACTTCATCCACACAAAACTCAACAGAAAGCTCGGTAAGATCCGTTAGTATAATAAAGTAAATCACTACTCTAAATACTGTTGTACACCAATTCATATTTTGTTTTTTCATTTTATCTACTTTAATATAACTTTTCCATGGCTTAATCCACTGATATAAATCGATAGTTTCATCAAAACAAGCAAACTATGCATCAAAAACAGAATCTGTCTAAAACAGAACAGTCTGTACTAATCTGAACATTCACCATACCTATGGTACTCCAAAAATTCTACCAAAATTAGGAAAAGTAAAACATTTGTATAGAAATACAGTGAAAAAAGTTTCAGAACCATTTGACGTTCGAGCAAAAAATGTAAAATCGCGCACTACAGCCAAAGTTTCTGTCCTGCACCGTACAAACCAACAAGTAATCTAAAACATCCTAAAGGCAAACCTTGGCACATTATTTTTATTTTTATCTTTATAAAAGCACACAACAGAAATAAATGACTCTCTAAAACTTCCGGGTTGTCTCCCTGGCAGCGCTTTCTTTAAAGCCATTAAGCTAGGCATATAGTGCTCAAGTAATGGATCCACCCGGACCCCAAGGTATATCAAAGCCAATTTTAATTAACAATGATTTGTAATTTAGTAGTGAGCACAAAGTAACATATATCATGTAATGAAGAAGTCTAACTCTCTTCCTATGCATCGGCATGTCATAAAAGAACAATTCATGCACACAAAGTGAAGGCCAATGCATAGTATAAACAGTTTCTTGCAACTTTTTTGTGTTGGAAACATAAAGTGGCGGAGATGTAGTTCCTCCCTCATAATAATTGCAAGTAGGATCAGCAAGCACATGCATATTATATCTATCAAAATCATCATGTGTATCAGTAAAACGCAACCCATCAATATAATCCTTAACAAGAGCAAACTTCTCCGATATAGTGTAGTCGGGAGAATTCAAAAAGATAACAGGACTATCATGCGTGGGTGCAATAGCAAAAATTTCATGTTTAACATAAGAAACTATAGCAAGTTCATATCCATAATCATAATTCATATTGGCATCTTGGCCACAAGCATAGCAAGCATCATCAAAAAGGGATATTTCAAGAGAATCAACGGGATCATAACAATCATCATAGCAATCATCCTTCGGTAAGCACGAAGGGAAATTAAACAATGTATGAGTTGAAGGTTTACCCTCATTAGAAGGTGGACACAGGTGATCAATCCGCTCTTCCTCCTTTTGTTCTTCGCTCTCCTCATCATCTTTTTCATCCAATGAGCCCATAGTTTCATCAATTCCTTCTTCCATAGACTCCTGCAAAATATTAGTCTCTTCTTGGACAGCGGAGACTCTCTCAATAAAATCATGAATATCAGAATTGAATTCATAATTCTCATAGCAATATTTAAGGATAGCTAAATTTTCAGCTCTATAAACTGAATCATCAAAATTTTCACACTCTTTAAACAAAGATTCAATTTCATAAGCACCCATAAAAGCAACAAATTCTTCTATTTGTTCCACATCATAATAATCATATATACCATTAGCATAAGAACCCAAGGTTTTATCATCATTAAATTTGCATGAAAAGGGAAGGCGTGGAGCCTTCATCCTAGAGCAACAAGTATAATCATATCTCAAGCATAGTTCCCGAGCATACCAATGCAACATATGAATTTGATCCCATAATAGTTTATTTTTGAGTCAAGCGATAACCCCTAAAGTATTCACGTTGATCCAACGTGTCTCCCATTACATAATTGAATGGGGTTTTCTCAGGATTATCAAAGTAGTACATAATATTTTTCACATAACCAGCATCGAGGGTTTTAGGAGGTTCCCCATCTCCATGAGTAGCAGGTACACCTAATTTTTTTTGGTATTTCATGCTCCACATCCATAACTAACGATAGAGAACAACTAAGAACATCAAATAAAAATTACTTAGTGATAAAGCAAACAAGCACACACGAGAATATTCACCCCACGCTATTGCTCCCCGGCAACGGCGTCGGAAAAAGGTCTTGATAACCCACAAGTATAGGGGATCAATTGTAGCCTCTTTCGATAAGTAAGAGTGTCGAACCCAACGAGGAGCTAAAGGTAGAACAAATATTCCCTCAAGTTCTATCGACCACCGATACAACTCTACGCACGCTTGACGTTCTCTTTACCTAGAACAAGTATGAAACTAGAAGTACTTTGTAGGTGTTTTTGGATAGGTTTGCAAGATAATAAAGAGTGTGTAAATAAAAAGTGGGGCTGTTTAGATAAAGAAACAATAAAGTTAGTATAGCGAGTGTGGAAAAGTGGTGGTAGGCGTTGCGAAATTGTCCCTAAGCAATTGACTACTTCACTAGACCGATAACAAGTTTTATGTGGGAGAGGCCACTGCTAGCATGTCATCCCTGACTTGGAATTCTATGCACTTATGATTGGAACTATTAGCAAGAATCCACAACTACTAACGTTCATTAAGGTAAAACCCAAGCATAGCATTAAGATATATTGGTCCCCCTTCAAGCCCGTATGCATCAATTTCTATGCTAGGTTGAAGCTTCTGTCACTCTTGCCCTCCAATACATAGTCCTATCAACATACAACTAACCCAATGGTGTGATCCACACACGCACTCATATGATGGGCACCAAAGGACAGCAACATAACCACAAGCAAATTAAATCAATCATAGCAATTCATCAAGCACCGATAGGACAACGAAAATCTACTCAAACACCATAGGATGGCAACACATCATTGGATAATAATATGAAGCATAAAGCACCATGTTCAAGTAGAGGATACAACGGGTTGCGGGAGAGTGGACTACTGTAGATAGATGGGGGAAGGTGATGGACATGTTGGTGAATATGACGGAGGTGTTGGTGTAGATCGTCGTCACACGATGATGGCCTCGGCGGCGTTCCGGCGCCACCGGGAGAGAGGGGGAGAGAGCCCCCTTCTTCTTCTTCCTTGACCTTCTCCCTAGATGGGAGAAGGGTTTCCCCTCTGGTCCATGGCCTCCATGGTGGCGGAGGGGCGAGAGCCCCTCTGAGATTGGATCTGTCTCTCCGTCTCTCTCTATTTCTGTGTTCTGGGATTCTGCCCTTTCACCATTTCTTATATTCCCGGAGATCCGTAACTACGATTGGGCTGAAATTTTAACATGATCTCTATCCGGATATTAGCTTTGTTGCGGCGAAATAAGGGCATCAACCGCCTTACGGGGTGGCCACGAGGGCCCAGGGCGCGCCTACCCCCTGCCTCGTGGCCCACTCGGGAATCGTCTCGCGTTGATTTTTCTTCCAAAAAATCACATATATTCCAAAAAAAATCTCCATCAGTTTTTATCCCGTTTGGACTCCGTTTGATATGGATTTACTGTGAAACAAAAAACATGCAACAAACGGGAACTGGCACTGGGCACTGGATCAATATGTTAGTCCCAAAAATAGTATAAAAAGTTGCCAAAAGTATATGAAAGTTGTATAATATTGGCATGGAACAATAAAAAATTATAGATACGACGGAGACGTCTCATGCTCTCAATCATTTGTAGGTACTCATCCCACGAATCAGCGGTCATGCCATATGCAAGCATCTGCAGTGCGGCCGTACACTTCTGGTAACCAGAGAACCAATCCATCCCATAGTGTTCTTCTTCAATATGAAGTAGCCATCAAAGGACCGGACAACAATCAAAAACATTTTTGCACATCCAAAAGCACCGGCGAAAATTGTCATCAAAGAGGGCATCAAGGGCAAAGTAGTCATCCATCAACGTCAAATGGATGCGCGCCCTGTTGCTGTTGAGCACTCGATGACCCTTGATTGATCCCTTGAAATTGAGAACACGCTCCTCTGCACACTCCGTGTCTGCAAGCACTACCTGCATCATTGTCGTCTCATCTGTGTAGTCCTCCTCGTCGGACAAGCCATCAGAAAACTCAACATAGTTCTCCTATATACACTCCATATCTGAATCCATTGCTTCAAATAAGAAGAGACAAAAGATTAGGTCGGGAAATTCACCGAACATTTGTAGGGCATGGTGAGCATCGTAGGAGCAGACAGTACTTGCGAGGCAGTCATAAGAGAGGTGTGGAACGACGGTGAGGAGAAGCAGCATGGAGCTCGGGTGTACCGTTGGAGGTGACGGACTCGTTGAGTTCCGGTAGGGGGTGTGGCGTGGCAGCCGGGGTGGTGGAGCGGCAGCGAAGACAAGAGAGAAAAACTAAAGGAGAAAAAATGGGAGGTGATACGTCTCCAACGTATCTATAATTTTTGATTGTTCCATGCTATTATATTATCTGTTTTGGATGTTAATGGGCTTATTAATACTCTTTTATATTATTTTTGGGACTAACCTACTAACCCAAGGCCCAATGCAAATTACTGTTTTTTGTGCCTATTTCAGTGTTTCGCAGAAAAAGAATATCAAACGGAATCCAAAAGGAATGAAACCTTCCGGAGACTTATTTTTGGAACAAACATGATCCAGGGGACTTCGAGTGGACGTCAAGAAAGAAACGAGGGAGCCACGAGGCAGGGAGGCGTGCCTGCCCCCTCGGGCACGCCCCCACCCTCGTGGGCCCCTCGTAGATCCACCGACCTACTTCTTCCTCCTATATATATCCATATACCACGAAAATATCCAGGAGCACCACAAAACCCTATTTCTACCGCCGCAACCTTCTGTACCCAAGAGATCCCATCTTGGGGCCTTTTTTGGAGCTCCACCAGAGGGGGAATCGATCACGGAGGGCTTCTACATCAACACCATAGCCTCTCCGATGATGTGTGAGTAGTTTACCATAGACCTTCGGGTCCATAGTTATTAGCTAGATGGCTTCTTCTCTCTCTTTGGATCTCAATACAATGTTCTCCTCGATCTTCTTGGAGATCTATTTGATGTAACTCTTTTTCCGGTGTGTTTGTCGAGATCCGATGAATTGTGGGTTTATGATCAAGTTTATCTATGAACAATATTTGATTCTTCTCTAAAATCTTTTATGTATGATTGGTTATCTTTGGAAGTCTCTTCGAATTATCAGTTTGGTTTGGCCTACTAGATTGAACTTTCTTGCAATGGGAGAAGTGCTTAGCTTTGGGTTCAATCTTGCGGTGTCCTTTCCTAGTGACAGTAGGGGCAGCAAGGCATGTATTGTATTGTTGCCATCGAGGATAAAAAGATGGGGTTTATATCATATTGCTTGAGTCTATCCCTCTACATCATGTCATCTTGCCTAATGCGTTACTCTGTTCTTACGAACTTAATACTCTAGGTGCATGCTGGATAGCGGTCGATGTGTGGAGTAGTAGTAGTAGATGCAGAATCGTTTCGGTCTACTTGTCGCGGACATGATGCCTATAAACATCATCATGCCTAGATATTCTCATAATTATGCACTTTTCTATCAATTGCTTGACAGTAATTTGTTCACCCACCATAATACTTATGCTATGTTGAGAGAAGCCACTAGTGAAACCTATGGCCCCCGGGTCTATCTTTTATCGTATAAGTTTCCAATCTATTTTATTTTGCAATCTTTACTTTCAATCTATATCATAAAAATACCAAAAATATTTATCTTATTATTATTATCTCTATCAGATCTCACTATCATAAGTGACCGTGAAGGGCTTGACAACCCCTTTATCGCATTGGTTGCGAGGTTCTTATTTTTTTGTGTAGGTACGAGGGACTTGCGTGTAGTCTCCTACTGGATTGATACCTTGGTTCTCAAAAACTGAGGGAAATACTTATGCTACTTTGCTGCATCACCCTTTCATCTTCAAGGGAAAACCAACGCAGTGCTCAAGAGGTAGAAAGAAGGATTTGTGGCGCCGTTGCCGGGGAGACTTACTCACAAGTGAAGACATACCAAGTACCCATCACAAACTCTTATCCCTCACATTACATTATTTGCCATTTTCCTCTCGTTTTCCTCTCCCCCACTTCACCCTTGCTATTTTATTCGCCCTCTTTTTCCGCTCACCTTTTTTGTTTGTCTCTTTTGTTTGCCTCTTGCTTGCTTGTGTGTTGGATCGTTTGTCACGATGGCTCAAGATAATACTAAATTGTGTGATTTTCCAATACCAACAATAATGATTTTATTAGCACTCCGATTGCTCCTCTTATCGATGCTGAATCTTGTGAGATTAATACTGCTTTGCTGAATCTTGTCATGAAAGATCCGTTTTCTGGCCTTCCTAGTGAAGATGTCGCTACCCATCTAAACAGCTTCGTTGATTTGTGTGATATGCAAAAGAAGAAAGATGTGGATAATGATATAGTTAAATTGAAGCTATTTCCGTTTTCGCTTAGAGATCGTGCTAAAACTTGGTTTTCATCTTTGCCTTAAAATAGTATTGATTCTTGGAACAAGTGCAAAGATGCTTTTATCTCTAAATATTTTCCTCCCGCAAAGATCATCTCTCTTAGAAATGATATTATGAACTTTAAGCAACTAGAGCATGAGCATGTTGCACAATCTTGGGAGAGGATGAAGTTAATGATTCGTAATTGCCCTACACATGGTTTGAATTTATGGATGACCATACAAATTTTTTATGCTGGATTGAATTTTGCTTCTAGAAATCTTTTAGATTCGGCTGTGGAAGGCACTTTTATGGAAATCACTTTAGGAGAAGCTACCAAACTCCTAGATAATACCATGGTTAATTATTCTCAATGGCACACCGAAAGATCTACTAGTAAAAAAAATTCATGCTATAGAAGAAATTAATGTTTTGACTGGAAAGATGGATGAACTTATGAAATTGTTTGCTAATAAGAGTGTTTCTTCTGATCCTAGTGATATGCCTTTGTATACCTTGAATGATAATAATAATGAATCCATGGATGTAATTTTGTTGGTAGGAACAATTTTGGTAACAACGCGTATAGAGGAAACTTTAATCCTAGGACGTATCCTAGTAATTCCTCTAATAATTATGGTAATTTCTAAAACAATTCTTATGGAAATTATAATAAGACGCCCTCTTATTTTTAATCTAGTATTAAAGAATTTATTAGCTCGCAAAAGAGTTTCAATGCTTTGATTGAATAAAAATTGTCTAAGATTGATGAGTTGGCTAGGAACATGGATAGAATTTCTCTTGATGTTGATTCTTTGAAACTTAGATCTATTCTACCTAAGCATGATATCAATGAGTCTCTCAAATCCATGAGAATTTCCATTGATGAGTGCAAAGAAAGAACCGCTAGGATGCGTGCTAAAAAAGATTGCTTCATAAAAGTGTGTTCTTCTAGTTTTGATGATAATAAGGATGAAGATCTAAAAGTGATTGATGTGTCTCCTATTAAATCTTTGTTTTGCAATATGAATCTTGATAATGATGGGACCGGAGATGAGTCAACTTTAGTTAAAAGGTGTCCCAGTGATTCAGAGTTTTTAGATCTTGATGCAAAAATTGGTAAAAGTGGGATTGCGGAGGTCAAAACTTTACATAGCAATGAACCCACTATTTTGGATTTCAAGGAATTTAATTATTTTAATTGATCTTTGATAGATTGTGTTTCCTTGTTGCAATCGGTGCTAAATTCTATGCATGCTTATAGTCAAAATAAAGCTTTTACCAAACATATCGTTGATGCTTTAGTGCAATCTTATGAAGAAAAGCTTGACTTAGAAGTTTCTATTCCTAGAAAACTTCATGACGAGTGGGAACCTACATTTAATATTAAAATTAAAGATCATGAATGCTATGCTTGATGTGATTTGTGTGCTAGCGTTTCCACGATTCCAAAAACTTTGTGTGATGTGTTAGGTTTCCGTGAATTTGATGATTGTTCTTTAAATTTGCATCTCAAGGATTCCACTATCAAGAAACCCATGGGAAGGATTAATGATGTTCTTATTGTTGCAAATAGGAATTATGTGCCCGTATATTTCATTGTTCTTGATACTGATTGCAATCCTTCATGTCCTATTATTCTTGGTAGACCTTTCCTTAGAATGATTGGTGCAATTATTGATATGAAAGAAGGGAATATTAGATTCCAATTTCCGTTAAGGAAAGGCATGGGACACTTCCTAGAAAGAAAATTAAATTACCTTATGAATCTATTATGAGAGCCACTTATGGATTGCATACCAAAGATGATAATACCTAGATCTATTCTTGCTTTTATGCCAAGCTAGGGGCGTTAAACGATAGCGCTTGTTGGGAGGCAACCCAATTTTTTTTTGTTTCTTGATTTTTGGTTCTGTTTAGTAATAAATAATTCATATATCCTCTGTTTAGATGTGGTTTTATGCTTTTAATTAGTGTTTGTGCCAAGTAGAACCTTTGGGAAGACTTGGGGGAAGTTTTAGCGATCTTGCTGTAATAAACAGAAACTTTAGCGCTCACGAGATTTGATGCCATTTTTTACTGGAGAGTGAGATTAGGTTGATTCTATTTTAAGATGATTAATAGACAAATTCCTCACGTCCACCAATTTATTTAAGAATTTTTGGGGTTACAGAAGTATTCGAAACCTACAAATTACTACAGACTATTCTGTTTTTGACAGATTCTGTTTTTCGTGTGTTGTTTGCTTATTTTGATGCATCTATGGCTAGTATCGGAGGGTATGAACCATAGAGAAGTTGGAATACAGTAGGTTTAACACCAATATAAATAAAGAATGAGTTATTACAATACGTTAAGTGGTGGTTTGTTTTCTTATACTAACATAGCTCATGAGATTTTCTGTTGAGTTTTGTGTTGTGAAGTTTTCAAGTTTTGGGTAAAGATTTGATGGATTTTGTAATAAGGAGTGGCAAGAGCCTAATCTTGGGGATGCCCAAGGCACCCCAAGGTAAAATTCAAGTACAACCAAAATCCTAAGCTTGGGGGTGCCCCGGAAGGCATCCCCTCTTTTGTCTTCTTTCATCGGTAACTTTACTTGAGGCTATATTTTTATTCACCACATGATATGTGTTTTGCTTGGAGCATCTTGTGTGATTTGAGTCTTTGCCTTTTAGTTTAACACAATAATCCTTGCTGTACACACCTTTTGGGAGAGACACACGTGAATTGGAATTTATTAGAATAATCTATGTGCTTCACTTATATCTTTTGAGCTAGATAGTTTTTCTCTAGTGCTTCACTTATATCTTTTAGAGCACGGTGGTGGTTTTATTTTGTAGAAATTATTGATCTCTCATGCTTCACTTATATTATTTTGAGAGTCTTTTAGAAAAGCATGGTAATTTTCCTTGGTTATAAAATTAGTCCTAATATGATAGGCATCCAAGATGGGTATAATAAAAACTATCATAAAAGTGCATTGAATACTATGAGAAGTTTGATACTTGATGATTGTTTTGAGATATGGAGATGGTGATATTAGAGTCATGATAGCTGAGTAGTTGTGAATTTGAGAAATACTTGTTCTAAACTTTGTGATTCCCGTAGCATGCACGTATGGTGAACCGTTATGTGATGAAGTCAGATCATGATTTATTTATTGATTGTCTTCCTTATGAGTGGCGGTCGGGGACGAGCGATGGTCCTTTCCTACCAATCTATCCCCCTAGGATCATGCGCGTAGTACTTTGTTGCGATAACTAATAGATTTTTGCAATAAGTATATGAGTTCTTTATGACTAATGTTGAGTCCATGGATTATACACACTCTTACCCTTCCACCATTGCTAGCCTCTCTAGTACCGCGCAACTTTCGCCGGTACCATAAACCCACCATATACCTTCCTCAAAACAGCCAGCATACCTACCTATTATGGCATTTCCATAACCATTCCGAGATATATTGCCATGCAACTTACCACCATTCCGTTTGTTATGACATGTAACATCATTGTCATATTGCTTTGCATGATCATGTAGTTGACATCGTATTTGTGGCAAAGCCACCATTCATAATTCTTTCATACATGTCACTCATGAGTCATTGCACATCCCGGTACACCGCCGGAGGCATTCATATAGAGTCATATTTTTTTCTAAGTATCGCATTGTAATTTTTGAGTTGTAAGTAAATAAAAGTGTGATGATCCTCATTGTTAGAGCATTGTCCCAAGTGAGGAAAGGATGATGGAGACTATGATTCCCCCACAAGTCGGGATGAGGCTCTGGACAAAAAAGAAAAAAAGAAAAAAAGAGGCCATAAAAAGGGACAAGCCCCCCCCCCCCCAAAAGAGAAATGAGAGAAAAAGAGAGAAGGGACAATGTTACTAACCTTTTACCACACTTGTGCTTCAAAGTAGCACCATGATCTTCATGATAGAGAGACTCGTATGTTGTCACTTTCATATACTAGTGGGAATTTTACATTATAGAACTTGGCTTGTATATTCCAATGATGGGCTTCCTCAAAATTCCCTAGGTCTTCGTGAGCAAGCGAGTTGGATGCACACCCACTTAGTTTCTTTTGTTGAGCTTTCATACACTTATAGCTCTAGTGCATCCATTGCATGGCAATCCCTACTCGCTCACATTGATATCTATTGATGGGCATCTCCATAGCCCGTTGATACGCCTACTTGATGTGAGACTATCTTCTTTTTTTGTCTTCTCCACAACCACTCCTCTATTCCACATATAGTGTTATGTCCATGGCCCACGCTCATGTATTGCGTGAAGATTTAGAAAGTTTGAGAACGTCAAAAGTATGAAACAATTGCTTGGCATATCATCGGGGTTGTGCATGATTTAAATACTTTTTGTGACGAAGATAGAGCATAACCAGACTATATGATTTTGTAGGGATAACTTTCTTTGGCCATGTTATTTTGAGAAGACATGATTGCTTTGTTAGTATGCTTGAAGTATTATTATTTTTATGTCAATATTAAACTTTTGTCTTGAATCTTTCGGATCTGAACATTCATGCCACAATAAAGGAAATTACATTGAGAATTATGCTAGGTAGCATTCCACATCAAAAATTATGTTTTTATCATTTACCTACTCGAGTACGAGCAGGAATTAAGCTTGGGGATGCTTGATACGTCTCCAACATATCTATAATTTTTGATTGTTCCATGCTATTATATTATCTGTTTTGGATGTTAATGGGCTTATTAATACTCTTTTATATTATTTTTGCGACTAACCTACTAACCCAAGGCCCAGTGCAAATTGCTGTTTTTTTGCCTATTTCAGTGTTCTGCAGAAAAGGAATATCAAACGGAATCCAAACGGAATGAAACCTTTGGGAGAGTTATTTTTGGAACAAACGTGATCTAGGGGACTTGGAGTCGAAGTCAAGAAAGAAACGAGGGATCCACGAGGCAGGGAGGCACGCCTGCCCCCCTGTGCGCGCCCCCACCCTCGTTAGCCCCTCGTAGCTCGACCGACCTACTTCTTCCTCCTATATATATCCATATACCCTGAAAACATCCAGGAGCACCACAAAACCCTATTTCCACCGCCGCAACCTTCTGTACCCAAGAGATCCCATCTTGGGGCCTTTTTCGGAGCTCCACCAGAGGGGGAATCGATCATGGAGGGCTTCTACATCAACACCATAGCCTCTCCGATGATGTGTGAGTAGTTTACCATAGACCTTCGGGTCCATAGTTATTAGCTAGATGGCTTCTTCTCTCTCTTTGGATCTCAATACAAGGTTCTCCTCGATCTTCTTGGAGATCTATTTGATGTAACTCTTTTTCTAGTGTGTTTGTCGAGATCCGATGAATTGTGGGTTTATGATCAAGTTTATCTATGAACAATATTTGATTCTTCTCTAAAATCTTTTATGTATGATTGGTTATCTTTGGAAGTCTCTTCGAATTATCAGTTTGGTTTGGCCTACTAGATTGAACTTTCTTGCAATGGGAGAAGTGCTTAGCTTTGGGTTCAATCTTGCGGTGTCCTTTCCCAGTGATAGTAGGGGCAGCAAGGCACGTATTGTATTGTTGCCATCGAGGATAAAAAGATGGGGTTTATATCATATTGCTTGAGTCTATCCCTCTACATCATGTCATCTTGCCTAATGCGTTACTCTGTTCTTACAAACTTAATACTCTAGGTGCATGCTGGATAGCGGTCGATGTGTGGAGTAGTAGTAGTAGATGCAGAATCGTTTCGGTCTACTTGTCGCGGACATGATGCCTATAAACATCATCATGCCTAGATATTCTCATAATTATGCACTTTTCTATCAATTGCTTGATAGTAATTTGTTCACCCACCGTAATACTTATGCTATGTTGAGAGAAGCCACTAGTGAAACCTATGGCCCCCGGGTCTATCTTTTATCGTATAAGTTTCCAATCTATTTTATTTTGCAATCTTTACTTTCAATCTATATCATAAAAATACCAAAAATATTTATCTTATTATTATTATCTCTATCAGATCTCACTATCATAAGTGACCGTGAAGGGCTTGACAACCCCTTTATAGCGTTGGTTGCGAGGTTCTTATTTTTTTGTGTAGGTACGAGGGACTTGCGTGTAGTCTCCTACTGGATTGATACCTTGGTTCTCAAAAACTGAGGGAAATACTTATGCTACTTTGCTACATCACCCTTTCATCTTCAAGGGAAAACCAACGCAGTGCTCAAGAGGTAGAAAGAAGGATTTCTGGCGCCGTTGCCGGGGAGACTTACTCACAAGTGAAGACATACCAAGTACCCATCACAAACTCTTATCCCTCACATTACATTATTTGCCATTTGCCTCTCGTTTTCCTCTCCCCCACTTCACCCTTGCTATTTTATTCGCCCTCTTTTTCCGCTCACCTTTTTTTGTTTGTCTCTTTTGTTTGCCTCTTGCTTGCTTGTGTGTTGGATCGTTTGTCACGATGGCTCAAGATAATACTAAATTGTGTGATTTTCCAATACCAACAATAATGATTTTATTAGCACTCCGATTGCTCCTCTTACCGATGCTGAATCTTGTGAGATTAATACTGCTTTGCTGAATCTTGTCATGAAAGATCCGTTTTCTGGCCTTCCTAGTGAAGATATCGCTACCCATCTAAACAGATTCGTTGATTTGTGTGATATGCAAAAGAAGAAAGATGTGGATAATGATATAGTTAAATTGAAGCTATTTCCGTTTTCGCTTAGAGATCGTGCTAAACCTTGGTTTTCGTCTTTGCCTTAAAATAGTATTGATTCTTGGAACAAGTGCAAAGATGCTTTTATCTCTAAATATTTTCCTCCCGCAAAGATCATCTCTCTTAGAAATGATATTATGAACTTTAAGCAACTAGAGCATGAGCATGTTGCACAATCTTGGGAGAGGATGAAGTTAATGATTCGTAATTGCCCTACACATGGTTTGAATTTATGGATGATCATACAATTTTTTTATGCTGGATTGAATTTTGCTTCTAGAAATCTTTTAGATTCGGCAGCGGAAGGCACTTTTATGGAAATCACTTTAGGAGAAGATACCAAACTCCTAGATAATACCATGGTTAATTATTCTCAATGGCACACCGAAAGATCTACTAGTAAAAAAAATTCATGCTATAGAAGAAATTAATGTTTTGACTGGAAAGATGGATGAACTTATGAAATTTTTTGCTAATAAGAGTGTTTCTTCTGATCCTAGTGATATGTCTTTGTATACCTTGAATGATAATAATAATGAATCCATGGATGTAATTTTGTTGGTAGGAACAATTTTGGTAACAACGCGTATAGAGGAAACTTTAATCCTAGGCCGTATCCTAGTAATTCCTCTAATAATTATGGTAATTTCTAAAACAATTCTTATGGAAATTATAATAAGACGCCCTCTTATTTTTAATCTAGTATTAAAGAATTTATTAGTTCGCAAAAGAGTTTCAATGCTTTGATTGAAGAAAAATTGTCTAAGATTGATGAGTTGGCTAGGAACATGGATAGAATTTCTCTTGATGTTGATTCTTTGAAACTTAGATCTATTCTACCTAAGCATGATATCAATGAGTCTCTCAAAGCCATGAGAATTTCCATTGATGAGTGCAAAGAAAGAACCGCTAGGATGCGTGCTAAAAAAGATTGCTTCATAAAAGTGTGTTCTTCTAGTTTTGATGATAATAAGGATGAAGATCTAAAAGTGATTGATGTGTCTCCTATTAAATCTTTGTTTTGCAATATGAATCTTGATAATGATGGGACCGGAGATGAGTCAACTTTAGTTAAAAGGTGTCCCAGTGATTCAGAGTTTTTAGATCTTGATGCAAAAATTGGTAAAAGTGGGATTGGGGAGGTCAAAACTTTACATAGCAATGAACCCACTATTTTGGATTTCAAGGAATTTAATTATTTTAATTGATCTTTGATAGATTGTGTTTCCTTGTTGCAATCGGTGCTAAATTCTGTGCATGCTTATAGTCAAAATAAAGCTTTTACCAAACATATCGTTGATGCTTTAGTGCAATCTTATGAAGAAAAGCTTGACTTAGAAGTTTCAATTCCTAGAAAACTTCATGACGAGTGGGAACCTACATTTAATATTAAAATTAAAGATCATGAATGCTATGCTTTACGTGATTTGTGTGCTAGCGTTTCCACGATTCCAAAAACTTTGTGTGATGTGTTAGGTTTCCGTGAATTTGATGATTGTTCTTTAAATTTGCATCTCAAGGATTCCACTATCTAGAAACCCATCGGAAGGATTAATGATGTTCTTATTGTTGCAAATAGGAATTATGTGCCCGTATATTTCATTGTTCTTGATATTGATTACAATCCTTCATGTCCTATTATTCTTGGTAGACCTTTCCTTAGAACGATTGGTGCAATTATTGATATGAAAGAAGGGAATATTAGATTCCAATTTCCGTTAAGGAAAGGCATGGAACACTTCCTAGAAAGAAAATTAAATTACCTTATGAATCTATTATGAGAGCCACTTATGGATTGCATACCAAAGATGATAAAACCTAGATCTATTCTTGCTTTTATGCCAAGCTAGGGGCGTTAAACGATAGTGCTTGTTGGGAGGCAACCCAATTTTATTTTTGTTTCTTGATTTTTGGTTCTGTTTAGTAATAAATAATTCATCTATCCTATGTTTAGATGTGGTTTTATGCTTTTAATTAGTGTTTGTGCCAAGTAGAACCTTTGGGAAGACTTGGGCGAAGTTTTAGCGATCTTGCTGTAATAAACAGAAACTTTAGCGCTCACGAGATTTGATGCCATTTTTTACTGGAGAGTGAGATTAGGTTGATTCTATTTTAATATGATTAATAGACAAATTCCTCACGTCCACCAATTTATTTAAGAATTTTTGGGGTTACAGAAGTATTCGAAACCTACAAATTACTACAGACTATTCTGTTTTTGACAGATTCTGTTTTTCGTGTGTTGTTTGCTTATTTTGATGCATCTATGGCTAGTATCGGAGGGTATGAACCATAGAGAAGTTGGAATACAGTAGGTTTAACACCAATATAAATAAAGAATGAGTTATTACAATACGTTAAGTGGTGGTTTGTTTTCTTATACTAACATAGCTCATGATATTTTTTGTTGAGTTTTGTGTTGTGAAGTTTTCAAGTTTTGGGTAAAGATTTGATGGATTTTGTAATAAGGAGTGGCAAGAGCCTAATCTTGGGGATGCCCAAGGCACCCCAAGGTAAAATTCAAGTACAACCAAAATCCTAAGCTTGGGGGTGCCCCGGAAGGCATCCCCTCTTTTGTCTTCTTTCATTGGTAACTTTACTTGAGGCTATATTTTTATTCACCACATGATATGTGTTTTGCTTGGAGCATCTTGTATGATTTGAGTCTTTGCCTTTTAGTTTAACACAATAATCCTTGCTGTACACACCTTTTGGGAGAGACACACGTGAATTGGAATTTATTAGAATAATCTATGTGCTTCACTTATATCTTTTGAGCTAGATAGTTTTTCTCTAGTGCTTCACTTATATCTTTTAGAGCACGGTGGTGGTTTTATTTTGTAGAAATTATTGATCTCTCATGCTTCACTTATATTATTTTGAGAGTCTTTTAGAAAAGCATGGTAATTTTCCTTGGTTATAAAATTAGTCCTAATATGATAGGCATCCAAGATGGGTATAATAAAAACTATCATAAAAGTGCATTGAATACTATGAGAAGTTTGATACTTGATGATTGTTTTGAGATATGGAGATGGTGATATTAGAGTCATGATAGCTGATTAGTTGTGAATTTGAGAAATACTTCTTCTAAACTTTGTGATTCCCGTAGCATGCACGTATGGTGAACCGTTATGTGATGAAGTCAGATCATGATTTATTTATTGATTGTCTTCCTTATGAGTGGCGGTCGGGGATGAGCGATGGTCCTTTCCTACCAATCTATCCCCCTAGGATCATGCGCGTAGTACTTTGTTGCGATAACTAAGAGATTTTTGCAATAAGTATATGAGTTCTTTATGACTAATGTTGAGTCCATGGATTATACACACTCTCACCTTTCCACCATTGCTAGCCTCTCTAGTACCGCGCAACTTTCGCCGGTACCATAAACCCACCATATACCTTCCTCAAAACATCCAGCATACCTACCTATTATGGCATTTCCATAACCATTCCGAGATATATTGCCATGCAACTTACCACCGTTCCGTTTGTTATGACACGTAACATCATTGTCATATTGCTCTGCATGATCATGTAGTTGACATCGTATTTGTGGCAAAGCCACCGTTCATAATTCTTTCATACATGTCACTCATGAGTCATTGCACATCCCGGTACACCGCCGGAGGAATTCATATAGAGTCATATTTTTTTCTAAGTATCACATTGTAATTTTTGAGTTGTAAGTAAATAAAAGTGTGATGATCCTCATTGTTAGAGCATTGTCCCAAGTGAGGAAAGGATGATGGAGACTATGATTCCCCCACAAGTCGGGATGAGACTCTGGACAAAAAAGAAAAAAAAGAAAAAAGGAGGCCATAAAAAGGGACAAGCCCCCCCCCCCCAAAGAGAAATGAGAGAAAAAGAGAGAAGGGACAATGTTACTAACCTTTTACCACACTTGTGCTTCAAAGTAGCACCATGATCTTAATGATAGAGAGTCTCGTATGTTGTCACTTTCATATACTAGTGGGAATTTTACATTATAGAACTTGGCTTGTATATTCCAATGATGGGCTTCCTCAAAATGCCCTAGGTCTTCGTGAGCAAGCGAGTTGGATGCACACCCACTTAGTTTCTTTTGTTGAGCTTTCATACACTTATAGCTCTAGTGCATCCGTTGCATGGAAATCCCTACTCACTCACATTGATATCTATTGATGGGCATCTCCATAGCCCGTTGATACGCCTAGTTGATGTGAGACTATCTTCTTTTTTTGTCTTCTCCACAACCACTCCTCTATTCCACATATAGTGTTATGTCCATGGCCCACGCTCATGTATTGCGTGAAGATTGAGAAAGTTTGAGAATGTCAAAAGTATGAAACAATTGCTTGGCATGTCATCGGGGTTGTGCATGATTTAAATACTTTTTGTGACGAAGATAGAGCATAGCCAGACTATATGATTTTGTAGGGATAACTTTCTTTGGCCATGTTATTTTGAGAAGACATGATTGCTTTGTTAGTATGCTTGAAGTATTATTATTTTTATGTCAATATTAAACTTTTGTCTTGAATCTTTCGGATCTGAACATTCATGCCACAATAAAGGAAATTACATTGAGAATTATGCTAGGTAGCATTCCACATCAAAAATTCTGTTTTTATCATTTACCTACTCGAGTACGAGCAGGAATTAAGCTTGGGGATGCTTGATACGTCTCCAACATATCTATAATTTTTAATTGTTCCATGCTATTATATTATCTGTTTTGGATGTTAATGGGCTTAATTAATACTCTTTTATATTATTTTTGGGACTAACCTACTAACCCAAGGCCCAGTGCAAATTGCTGTTTTTTTGCCTATTTCAGTGTTCTGCAGAAAAGGAATATCAAACGGAATCCAAACGGAATGAAACCTTTGGGAGAGTTATTTTTGGAACAAACGTGATCTAGGGGACTTGGAGTCGAAGTCAAGAAAGAAACGAGGGATCCACGAGGCAGGGAGGCACGCCTGCCCCCCTGTGCGCGCCCCCACCCTCGTTAGCCCCTCGTAGCTCGACCGACCTACTTCTTCCTCCTATATATATCCATATACCCCGAAAACATCCAGGAGCACCACAAAACCCTATTTCCACCGCCGCAACCTTCTGTACCCAAGAGATCACATCTTGGTGCCTTTTCCGAAGCGCCACCGAAGGGGGAATCGAGCACGGAGGGCTTCTACATCAACACCATAGCCTCTCAGATGATGTGTGAGTAGTTTACCATAGACCTTAGGCTCCATAGTTATTAGCTAGATGGTTTCTTCTCTCTCTTTGGATCTCAATACAATGTTCTCCTCGATCTTCTTGGAGATCTATTTGATGTAACTCTTTTTGCGGTGTGTTTGTCAAGATCCGATGAATTGTGGGTTTATGATCACATTTATCTATGAACAATATTTGATTCTTCTCTGAAATCTTTTATGTATGATTGGTTATATTTGCAAGTCTCTTCGAATTATCAGTTCGGTTTTGCCTACTAGATTGATCTTTCTTGCAATGGGAGAAGTGCTTAGCTTTGGGTTCAATCTTGCGGTGTCCTTTCCCAGTGACAGCAGGGGCAACAAGGCATGTATTGTATTGTTGCCATCGAGGATAAAAAGATGGGGTTTATATCATATTGCTTGAGTTTATCCCTCTACATCATGTCATCTTGCCTAATGCGTTACTCTGTTTGTAACATCCCAAATTTTCAATTTGGAATGTTATACACTAGATCATCATTGCATATCATATTTATTGCATTTTGGTTGATCCTAGAAATTTTTTCGCAACTCAATGACCCTCGGAGAGAGTTGGGGATTTCGTTATTTTCATAATTGAGTTGTCTCAAATTTTGAAAATAGGATCATTTGACTTTATTTATTTTATCTTCAATAATTTCTATTACAAAAATATGAGAGTGGGAATAAAATGACTTTCCCAAAATAATGAACTATTGAGGATTTAATAAAAAAATCAAATAAGATTTTATTTGTTGTTTTATTTGAATTTAGGAATATTGTGCGTTTTAAAAAATTGCATTTAGGCCCCACATAAATGTTCATCATGTGCGGCTTGATTTTAGAAGCAGGGGAAAATTTATTTCGGGATTTTTGGAGTCCGTTTAGTATTTCTTTTATTTGTTTTTCTGCACGGAATTAATTTAAAAAAAAGTCCGAACCGACTTCGGGCCGTACCCGAGCGGGACTCCGCTCGGGGCAGCCTTTAAATAGCGCCGCCCGAGCCCCGCCGCAGCCCACCAGCCCACCCGCGCCCTAACCCTAACCCTAGCAGTTGCCGCGCCGCCCCGCCCCGCGCCGCCGCCTCGCCGCTGCCGCGCCGCTACCCTGCCGCCCTCGCCGCCCCGCCGCCTGAGGTAGCCGCCGTCGCTGGCGGTTTTCTTTAGAAAACTGCCCGGTTTTTTTAAAAGCCGCGGTTTATTTTTTTAGATTTTTTTATTAGATCGGTTTTATTTACGGTTTAGTCTATTTAGTGAGCGTTCGCTCGTTCGTTCGTTTTAACGAATGTGTTCGTCGTTTAGATCCAGTTAGCGAACGTTCGTTCGTTAAACTGTTCGTCATTTTCTTTTTCTCGGATTAAATCCACGATTTTTTTGATCGCGATTTCTGATCCGACTTTCGTTTTAGTATAATTTTTCGCTCGTTTATCAGAATCAGGCGATTCAAGCGCCTGGAGTTTCGTCTCGAAACCCTCTTTCCATTTAACCAACTTAAACAAGTTTTTGTTTCTGTAAAAATTGCCCTAGATCCATAATAGTAATCGAAGCCTTTTTCTTTTGCTGTTTGTCTTTCGTTGCTTCGTTCAATTTGATTCTTTTTCCCAACCAGAGTTCTTAAGTTGAACTTTCTGGTTAGATCTATTATTTGAGTTTTACCTGTGCATTAGTTGAGTACTTATTGTATGCTTGTTTGTTTGCGATAGAGTACCCGGAGTGCGCCGCTTTTTACTTTGAATCACTAGGTTTCCCAGATCATCAGCAATGCAAGTAACACTTTGATCATACCTTCTACTACCCAGTTTTATTGCATTAGATCAATGTCTACACATTGCATGATTAGGATCTAATTAAATTGTGGGTTTGGGAAGTAGTTGAGGTAGTACCTATTACCTGTTTATTATCAAACCTTGGGAGTTACTTCTACGTTTGCTTACTATTGCTATGCTATGCTAGTAGACGTGGATTGGGTGAGAGATATCCATGACAGATGTGAGATTTATTTTAAATCAATGGTTTATCTAAGGTGGCAACTTAAATACACATCTGGGTGGATTGAGGTACCTGGGTATTCCAGGATTGCCTATTTTCTTTTGGACCGCCACCCAGACTCAAAGGGATCATGAGATTATTCATGCTAGAAACTTCCGTGTGCAGCCACAAGTTATTATGGGCTCTAGCATAGTTGACTAAGTCGTGTGAACTCTTACAGTGGTAGACTACCAGATGTAGGGGATGTAGGTGGTACGGTCTACCCGATCGTAAGGTGCTAGCACTTCTGAAAGACTATGTCTCGGTCATCCGTTTCTCAAACACTTTGTTGTGCGAGAAATCCAACGGAGGAGACCGAGTCTTGTGGGGAAAAGTGCGCAAACCTCTACAGAGTGTATAAACTAATCATGGTTAGCCGTGTCCCCGGTTATGGACATCTTGAGTATCTAGTACTTGGATTATCATGTGAATCTCAACATGTTACTATAAAATTAAGTTTGGCGGGTTTGTTTAATGACTTTTATTTGGGATTGAGAATGCTGTCAACCATTCTCAATGTTTAACAACCACCATGATAGTTAAATAAATTTATTCCTTTGTAGTAGGGAAAAATTGGTTTTCGCAAAACTGTAACCATAGAGCTTTCCACTAGCCAAATATGCATATAGTATAGCTATTTCATTCCATTACTCTCTATGTGTTACCTTGCCAGCATATTCCTTGTGCTGACCCATTTTCGGGATGCAACGTTAATGTTGCAGACTTTTCAGACGACGATTAAGGAGTTTTAGGTCGTGGTTCTATACTCAGTGATGTCGTTGGAGTTGATGGACTCACTTATCTTCTAAGCCTTCCGTTGTTATCGTTATTAGATGGCCTTAAGCCATATTTATTGTAATAAGTTCTCTATTGAGACACTCGGTGTAATAAGTGTGTGATTGCTACTCTGTTATAAATTCTTCAAGTATTGTGTGGTGTCAGCATTACTGATCCAGGGATGACACCGGAGCACAGAGATTGGACCGTTTGAGGTCTGGTCGCTACAAGATGGTATCAGAGCACACGCTAACTGTACGACACGACCACTAAGCTAAAGACCTAGATCACTACTGACTCTCTTCTCTTCTGACCTCTCATCTTTTCTACTCTTTAGGATGGCGGATGCAAGGAACAAGTTCACGCAACCGGATGAAGATACACCCTTTGGACGTCACTTGAAGGAAGTCACTAGATATCTGAACATAGGAGTACCAAGCTTCATCGGAACCTACAATGCCACTTTACCTGAAGAAGAGCGCTGGATGATTCAAGTTCAAGTTCCAGGAAGGACGTTCATGCCAGTCACTGAGCCCATAGAGTTTTCTTTTGATGCACCAACTTGGAGTCTAGGAAAGAGCATGACAGCTCACATCGCCATGAGACGCATTGGAGAAGTCTACCACAATGATCTCAAGGATACTATCTACCAGATTTGTGGGCGCCGAGATGAGCACTGGGAGATGATCAGCACCAGAAAGGATAGATCAATTGCAGCTTTTATCCAGGAGTTAAACCAGCACATTCGACGTCAGGAGAACCAGATGTGCGCCAACATGATAGACCTGAAGAAGGCAAAGACAAGAATCAAGGAACTGGAGGAAGAAGTCAAGGCTACACGTGAAGATTATGAAGAGGAAATTGAAGTATTAGTGGGGAAGAATGACGATCTGATCAAGAAGATTGGAATTTTTATGGGAGGCCCTACACCAGTAGTAGAAGACGAAGAACCCAAGGAGATTCGCCCGGAAGACTGCATCATCATCGACGACACCGACTCCGATATAGATGATAGCGATGATGACTATGTTGATGAAGCCGGAGCAAATATCATGGAGTCTGCAACCGAAGAATATTTCTAGTAGACCACCTCGTCAGTAGTAGTAGTCCACCATGTAAATACAGTAGTCCGAGCACTTTTGTGATAGTTAGATCGATTGTATGCCCTTGTTTGATTGAATTAAGTGAATTGTTTGCTTTTGCCTCATGTGCATATGGGTAGTGTTTTCTCTTTAGACCCCCTCTATTCTTAAATCTCATATTTTCTAAACCCTCAGATGCCTCCGAGACGTGACCCCGGATTTACCTTTCCACCGGAGCTCACTCAGTTGATCCAGCAGCAGAACACATTGATACAGTTGTTAGTCCAGAATCAGAATCAAGGGAACAACAACAACCCACCACCACCTGTTGATCACTTAGCCCGTTTTCTTAGGCTGAATCCGCCGGTGTTTTCCAGTAGCACCGAGCCGATAGTAGCAGATGATTGGCTCCGCAAGACAGCTAGAGAGTTGACCACAGCAGGATGCACAGATGCATAGAAGGTGAAGTTTGCCGCACATCAGCTTGAAGGAACCGCAGCATCATGGTGGGAGAATTTCACAGCCACTTTCCTTGTCGACACTGTCACATGGGACCAGTTTCAGCAGGCTTTTCGAACTGCCCATGTTTCAGCAGGAGCTATGGCCTTGAAGAAGCGAGAGTTTCACAACTTGCTCCAAGGAGGACGGACAGTTGGCCAGTATGTGGAGGACTTTAGTAAATTAGCACGTTATGCCCCCAAATGACATTGCTATGGATGCAGCTAAGCAGGAGAAGTTTCTGGAAGGACTGAATGATGAGTTGAGCATTCAGTTGATGGTAGCAACCTTCAACAACTACCAAGAGTTGGTAGATCGTGCTCTTATGATTGAAGGGAAGCAGCAGCAAATTGAAAATCGCAAGAGGAAGTATGCACAAGGAAAGTACAATTCAGGAGCTCAGCAGAAGCCATGATTTATCCCTAGACCGGGAGGACATTATCAGCATACCCATGGAGGAGGTAGCTCGCACAATCACAATGGCCCCAGGAATGGTAATGGTAATGGAGGAAGCAACGTCCAGAACCGTACCAACCCATCAACCCCAGCCAAGAAAGACCTGAGCCAAGTCACTTGCTTTAAGTGCCAGAAGACCGAACATTATGCCAATGAATGTCCTGAATCACAAAATGGAAATGGCAATGGAAGCTCTGGGAAGAAGCCGAACCCTTTTAACAGGGGACAGGTGAACCACGTTAGTGTGGAGGAGGTAGAAGAACAGCCGGATGCTGTAATCGGTAAGTTTTTGGTTAAGTCATTTACTGCACTCGTTCTTTTTGATACTGGTGCATCGCTCATACATATCCAGGGGATTTGTGGATAAGTATAAACTGCCAACCCAAGCCCTTAGGTCACCCATGTTAGTAACCTCGCCTGGAGCAGAATATACGGCTAGTCTATGGTGTGATCGGCTACCATTAAGGATTGGTAACTATGTTTTCCCCTCAGACCTAATAGTATTGGAATCCCAAGGATTGGATGTGATATTAGGCATGGATTGGTTATCAAAGTATGAAGGGAATATTGAATGTGCTAGTAAGTCAATTTTGCTTACCACCCCAGAAGGGAGAAGGATCAAGTGTGTATCCCGACATGTGCCAAAGAGGACTCAAGTAAATTGCTTAACAGGAGTTGTGCAGGAGGAAGTACCAGTAGTAAAGGATTTCCCCGAAGTATTTCCAGAAGAGTTGCCAGGCATGCCACCGGATAGAGATATTGAGTTTTTGATTGAGCTATTGCCAGGCACAGGGACAATATCAAAGAGACCATATAGGATGCCTGCAAAGGATTTGGTGGAAATTAAGAAGCAAATTAAGGAGTTACTGGATAAGGGTTATATTCGCCCAAGTTCTTCACCTTGGGGATCGCCAGTACTTCTAGTGGAGAAGAAGGATGGATCGTTAAGGATGGTTGTCGATTATCAAGGATTGAATGAAGTAACCATCAAGAACAAGTACCCACTACCGATGATCAATGATCTGTTTGATCGATTGCAAGGAGATAAGGTATTTTCCAAGATCGATCTGCGATCAGGATACCACCAGTTAAAGATTCGGGAACATGATATACCCAAGACGGCTTTTACCACCAGGTATGGGCTGTATGAGTATACCGTTATGTCATTTGGTCTGACTAACGCACCTGCATATTTTATGAACATGATGAACAAAGTGTTTATGGAGTTCTTGGATAAGTTCGTCATAGTGTTCATTGATGATATCCTGGTTTACTCGAAGGATGAAGAGGAGCATAAGGAACATTTGCATTTGGTTCTTGGAAAGCTCACAGAACACCAATTATATGCCAAGTTTAGCAAATGTGAGTTTTGCTTGAAGGAAGTTGGATTTCTCGGACACGTTATATCCGGAGAAGGTATAGCAGTAGATCCCACTAAAGTTGATACCGTGACCAAGTGGGAAGCACCAACCACCGTGGGAGAGATCCGGAGTTTTCTTGGACTCGCAGGATACTACCGGAGGTTTATTGAAAATATCTCAAAGATTGCGAAGCCTATGACGGAGTTGTTGAAGAAGGATACCAAGTTCATATGGACGGTGGAATGTGAGGCTCGTTTTCAGGAGTTGAAGAAACATTTGCTTACTTCACCAGTGTTGATTTTGCCAGACCAGACCAAGGATTATGAGGTGTATTGTGACGCTTCACATCGAGGACTTGGAGCAGTGCTTATGTAGGAAGGTAAAGTTGTTTCATATGCCTCACGACAGCTTAAGCCTCATGAGTTGAATTATGCTACACATGATTTGGAGTTAGCAGCCGTAGTGCATGCACTGAAGACTTGGAGACATTTTCTGATTGGAAACCATTGTGAGGTGTATACGGATCATAAGAGTTTGAAGTATATTTTCACACAAAAGGAGTTGAATCTCAGACAAAGGAGATGGTTGGAGCTCATCAAGGATTACGATATGAAATTGCATTATCACCCCGGAAAGGCTAATGTAGTAGCTGACGCATTAAGCCGTAAGAGCCATGTCAACGCCCTAATGACGGGAGAATTACCAAGGGAGTTAGCCGAAAATCTTCGAGAGTTATGTTTAGAAATAGTCCCGAGAGGCTATGTAGCAGCATTGGAGATTCAGTCTACATTGATGGATAAAATCAGAGAAGCCGAAAGGACTGTCAAGGAGATTGCTTCTATTAAGGAGAAAATTAGCAAAGGAAAAGCTAAAGGATTTTGTGAGGATGAGCACGATACCCTATGGTTTGAAGACCGCGTCTATGTACCAAATGATCCGGAGATTAGAAAGCTAATTCTGCAAGAGGCCCATGATTCACCATATTCGATTCATCCAGGAAATACCAAGATGTATTTGGATTTGAAGGATATTTTCTGGTGGACCAGAATGAAGAAGGATATTGCGGAGTACGTAGCAGTTTGTGATGTATGTCAGAGAGTGAAGGCAGAGCATCAGAAGCCAGCAGGATTGCTACAACCACTGCCGATACCCAAATGGAAGTGGGATAAGCTAGGCATGGATTTTATTATAGGATTGCCCAGAACATGTTCAGGCTACGACTCGATATGGGTTGTAGTCGATCGTTTGACAAAGGTAGCTCATTTCATTCCAGTGAAGACTACCTATACCAGTGCAAAGTTGGCAAAGATATACATGACCAGGATCGTATGTCTGCATGGAGTTCCGAGGAGCACTGTATCAGATAGAGGAACCCAGTTTACTTCAAAGTTCTGGAATCAGTTGCATGAGACTTTGGGAACCAGACTAGAGTTTAGCACAGCTTTCCACCCGCAGACAGATGGACAGACTGAGAGAGTCAACCAGATCTTGGAGGATATGCTAAGAGCTTGTGCGCTAGATTACGGATCTAGTTGGGATGAGAATTTTCCATATGCAGAGTTCTCTTATAACAACAACTACCAATCCAGTTTGAAGATGGCCCCTTTCGAAGCCTTGTACGGAAGGAGGTGCAGGACCCCATTGTCCTGGGATGAAGTTGGAGATCGCCAGTTGTTTGGACCGGATCTGATAAAGGAATCTGAAGAGAAAATGAAATTAATTCGCGACAGACTAAAGGTAGCTCAATCCAGGCAGAAGAGTTATGCAGACTCTAAACGCAAGGAGACAGGTTACGAAGTCGAAGACTGAGTTTATCTTTGAGTATCACCACTTCGAGGAGTTAAGTGCTTTGGAGTTAAGGGAAAACTAGCGCCACGTTTTGTAGGCCCATACAAAGTGTTGGAACGTATGGGAGAAGTAGCCTACAAGTTGGAATTACCCGAAGGACTGTCAGGAGTTCACGACGTGTTTCATGTATCCCAGTTGAAGAAGTGCCACGCAGAGATGACTGACATACCGCTGAGGGATACGGTACCACTGGAAGCAATTCAGTTGGACAGTGATTTGACCTATGAGGAGAAACCAGTTAAGATTCTAGAGTATGCCAGTCGAGTCACCCGCAGCAAGGTTATCAAGTTTTGCAAAGTTCAGTGGAGCCACCACACGGAGGATGAAGCCACTTGGGAACGAGAGGAAGATTTGCTGAAGGACCACCCTCACCTATTTTCTAGCCAACCCGAATCTCGAGGGCGAGATTCATCTTAAGGGGGGTAGGTTTGTAACATCCCAAATTTTCAATTTAGAATGTTATACACTAGATCATCATTGCATATCATATTTATTGCATTTTGGTTGATCCTAGAAATTTTTTCGCAACTCAAGGACCCTCGGAGAGAGTTGGGGATTTTGTTATTTTCATAATTGAGTTGTCTCAAATTTTGAAAATAGGATCATTTGATTTTATTTATTTTATCTTCAATAATTTCTATTACAAAAATATGAGAGAGGGAATAAAATGACTTTCCCAAAATAAAGAAATATTGAGGATTTAATAAAAAAATCAAATAAGATTTTATTTGTTGTTTTATTTGAATTTAGGAAAAATGCGTGTTTTTCAAAATTGCATTTAGGCCCCAAATAAATGTTCATCCTGTGCGGCTTGATTTTAGAAGCCGGGAAAAATTTATTTCGGGATTTTTGGAGTCCGTTTAGTATTTATTTTATTTGTTTTTCTGCGCGGAATTAATTTTTTTAAAAAAGTCCGAACCGACTCCGGGCCGTACCCGAGCGGGACTCCGCCCGGGGCAGCCTTTAAATAGCGCCGCCCGAGCCCCGCCGTAGCCCACCAGCCCAACCGCGCCCTAACCCTAACCCTAGCCGCCGTCCCGCCGCCGCCGCCGCTGCCGCCGCCGCCCCACGTCGCCCCGCCGCCGCCGCTGCCGCCGCCGCCCCACGTTGCCCCGCCGCCTCGCCGCTGCCGCACTGCTCGCCGGAGCCGCCCCGCAGCCCGAGGTAGCCGCCGTCACCGGCGGTTTTCTTTAGAAAACCGCTCGGTTTTTTTAAAAGCCGCGGTTTATTTTTTTTAGATTTTGTTTTTTATTAGATTAGTTTATTTTTTGGTTTAGTCTATTTAGTGAGTGTTCGCTCGTTCGTTCGTTTTAACGAACGTGTTCGTCGTTTAGATCCAGTTAATGAACGTTCGTTCGTTAAACTGTTCGTCATTTTCTTTTTCTTGGATTAAATCCGCGATTTTTCTGATCGCGATTTCTGATCCGACTTTCGTTTTAGTATAACTTTTCGCTCGTTTATCGGAATCAGGCGATTCAAGCACCTGGAGTTTCGTCTCGAAACCCTCTTTCCGTTTAACCAACTTAAACAAGTTTTTGTTTCTGTAAAAATTGCCCTAGATCCAGAATAGTAATCGATGCCTTTTTCTTTTGCCGTTTGTCTTTCGTTGCTTCGTTCGATTTGATTCTTTTTGCCAATCGGAGTTCTTAAGTTGAACTTTCTGGTTAGATCTCTTATTTGAGTTTTACCTGTGCATTAGTTGAGTACTTATTGTA
Source organism: Triticum dicoccoides (assembly GCF_002162155.2). NCBI lineage: Eukaryota > Viridiplantae > Streptophyta > Magnoliopsida > Poales > Poaceae > Triticum > Triticum dicoccoides. Next base: position 613,457,343 of record NC_041392.1, read on the forward strand.
TGCTTGTTTGTTTGCAATAGAGTACCCGGAGTGCGCCGCTTGTTACTTCGAATCACTAGGTTTCCCGGATCATCAGCAAGGCAAGTAACACTTTGATCATACCTTCTACTACCCAGTTTTATTGCATTAGATCAATCTCTACACATTGCATGATTAGGATCTAATTAAATTGTGGGTTTGGGAAGTAGTTGAGGTAGTACCTATTACCTGTTTATTATCAAACCTTGGGAGTTACTTCTACGTTTGCTTACTATTGCTATGCTATGCTAGTAGACGTGGATTGGGTGAGAGATATCCATGACAGATGTGAGATTTCTTTTAAATCAATGGTTTATCTAAGGTGGCAACTTAAATACACATCTGGGTGGATTGAGGTACCTGGGTATTCTAGGATTGCCTGTTTTCTTTTGGACCGCCACCCAGGCTTAAAGGGATCATGAGATTATTCATGCTAGAAACTTCCGTGTGCAGCCACAAGTTATTATGGGCTCTAGCATAGTTGACTAAGTCGTGCGAACTCTTACAGTGGTAGACTAGCAGATGTAGGGGATGTAAGTGGTACGGTCTACCCGATCGTAAGGTGCTAGCGCTTCTGAAAGACTATGTCTCAGTCATCCGTTTCTCAAACACCCTGTAGTGCGAGAAATCCAACGGAGGAGATCGAGTCTTGTGGGGAAAAGTGCGCAAACCTCTACAGAGTGTATAAACTAATCATGGTTAGCCATGTCCCTAGTTATGGACATCTTGAGTATCCAGTACTTGGATTATCATGTGAATCTCAACATGTTACTATAAAATTAAGTTTGACGTGTTTGTTTAATGATGTTTATTTGGGATTGAGAATGTTGTCAACCATTCTCAATGTTTAACAACCACCATGATAGTTAAATAAATTTATTCCTTTGCAGTAGGGAAAAATTGGCTTTTCGCAAAACTGTAACCATAGAGCTTTCCACCAGCCAAATATGCATATGGTATAGCTGTTTCATTCCATTACTCTCTATGTGTTACCTTGCCAGCATATTCCATGTGCTGACCTGTTTTCGGGCTGCAACGTTAATGTTGCAGACTTTTCAGACGATGATTAAGGAGTTTTAGGTCATGGTTCTATACTCAGTGATGCCGTTGGAGTTGATGGACTCACTTATCTTCTAAGCCTTCCGCTGTTATCGTTATTAGATGGCCTTAAGACATATTTATTGTAATAAGTTCTCTATTGAGACACTCGATGTAATAAGTGTGTGATTGCTACTCTGTTATAAATCCTTCAAGTACTGTGTGGTGTTAGCATTACTGATCCAGGGATGACACAGGAGCACATAGATTGGACCGTTTGAGGTCTGGTCGCTACACTGTTCTTATGAACTTAATACTCTAGATGCATGCTGGATACCGGTCGATGTGTGGAGTAGTAGTAGTAGATGCAGAATCGTTTCGGTCTACTTGTCGCGGACATGATGCCTATATACATGATCATGCCTAGATATTCTCATAATTATGCACTTTTCTATCAATTGCTCGACATTAATTTGTTCACCCACCGTAATACTTATGCTATCTTGAGAGAAGCCACTAGTGAAACCTATGGACCCCGGGTCTATCTTTTATCATATAAGTTTCCAATCTATTTTATTTTGCAATCTTTACTTTCAATCTATATCATAAAATACCAAAAATATTTATCTTATTATTATTATCTCTATCAGATCTCACTCTCGTAAATGACCGTGGAGGGCTTGACAACCCCTTTATTTGTTTGTGTAGGTACAAGGGACTTGTGTGTAGTCTCCTACTGGATTGATACCTTGGTTCTCAAAAACTGAGGGAAATACTTACGCTACTTTGTTGCATCACCCTTTCCTCTTCAAGGGAAAACCAACACAGTGCTCAAGAGGTAGCAGGAGGATGGAGGTGTGGGGTTCGGAAGGGGTTTTGGGTGGGCTAGGGGTGTCGGAGTCCTATGTGGCAGTTGTTTGGACTCCCGCCTAGTAAAATTTTCAGTTGTCGCAGTATTTCCTCAAACACAACCTTTCCCCCACTCCACACACACCATACACTCCCCAAAACCTCTGCTCACACAGACACACCACCCCCGAAAGCATTGGTAGGTCGCCGCCATTGCCGGCGCCTCCATCCTCAACCTCTGCCTATGTGCTGGGGAGCTCGAGGAGCCAATGGCCAAAAAGAGGTTTATCACGGCCTTTTCGCCCGATGCCGACGAGGTGGCTGCCGAGGTGTCCCCATCTTCCTCCGCGGGCTCGATCCACTGTCGCTGGTCCCCGATCCGCCCGCCGCCGTTTCCCTACGCTGGTTCGAGGACTTCCTCGTCTTCCCTCGGACCTGATGCATGTCGCTTGAAGCTACGTCGGTATTTCCCCAAAGAGGAAGGGATGATGTAGCACAACGGCGGTAGGTATTTCCCTCAGATGTGAAACCAAGGTTATCGAACCAATAGGAGAACCAAGCAACACAACATAAACAACACCTGCACACAAATAACAACTTCTTGCAACCCGACGTGTTAAAGGGGTTATCAATCCCTTCCGGGGTACGACGCCTCAAGATAGGCAAACAGACATGAGGTAAATTTTTAGTAGATTGATTGATCAAACGCCAAATAAATAAATAATAATAAATTGCAATAGGGTATTTTGGGGTTTTTGTTTAGTAGATCTGAAAATAAAATCAAAGGAAAATAGATCGCAAAGGCAAATAATATGAGAAAGAGACCCGAGGGCCGTAGGTTTCACTAGTGGCTTCTCTCGAGAAAAATAGCAAACTGTAGGTGAACAAATTACTGTTGGGCAATTGATAGAACTTAAAATACTCATGACGATATCCAGGCAATGATCATTATATAGGCATCACGTCCAAGATTAGTAGACCGACTCCTGCCTGCATCTACTACTATTACTCCAAACATCGACCGCTATCCAGCATGCATCTAGTGTATCAAGTTCATGGAGAAATGGAGTAATGCAATAAGAACGATGACATTATGTAGACAAGATCTACTATGTAGAGATAGACCCCATCTTTTTATCCTTAGTAGCAACAATACATATGTGTCGGTTCCCCTTCTGTCACTGGGACCAAGCACCGTAAGATCGAACCCACTACAAAGCACCTCTTCCCATTGCAAGATAAATAGATCAAGTTGGCCAAACAAAACACAAATATCAGAGAATAAATACGAGGCTATAAGCAATCATGCATAAAAGAGATCAAAGAAACTCAAATACTTTCATGGATATAAAAAGATAGATCTGATCATAAACTCAAAATTAATCGATCTCAACAAACACACCACAAAAGAGTTACATCATATGGATCTCCAAGAGAGCATTGTATTGAGAATCAAGAGAGAGAGAGAGGAAGCCATCTAGCTACTTACTACGGACCCGAAGGTCTACAAAGAACTACTCACGCATCATCGGAGAGGCACCAATGGAGGTGGTGAACCCCATCCGAGATGGTGTCTAGATTGGATCTGGTGGTTCTGGACTCTACGACGGCTGGATGAATATTTCGTTGACTCCCCTAGGGTTTTGGTAATATTGGGGTATTTATAGAGCAAAGAGGCAGTCCGGGGGCACCCGAGGTGGGCACAACCCACCAGGGCGCGCCTGGGCCTCCTGGCGCGCCCTGGTGGGTTGTGCCCTCCTCGGGGCACCCCCTGATGTCTACTACACAACCTTCTTCTTGTAGACGTTGTTGGGCCTCCAAGTGCAGAGGTTTGTAGGACAGTAGAAAATTTCCCTCAAGTGGATGACCTAAGGTCTATCAATCCATGGGAGGCGTAGGATGAAGATGGTCTCTCTCAAACAACCATGCAACCAAATAGCAAAGAGTCTCTTGTGTCCCCAACACAACCAATACAATGGAAAATTTTATAGGTGCACCAGTTCGGCGAAGAGATGGTGATACAAGTGTAATATGGATAGTAAATAATGGTTTTTGTAATCTAAAAATATAAAAATAGCAAGGTAACTAATGATAAAAGTGAGCGAAAACGGTATTGCAATGCGTTGAAACAAGGCCTAGGGTTCATACTTTCACTAGTGCAAGTTCTCTCAACAATAATAACATAATTGGATCATATAACTGTCCCTCAACATGCAACAAAGGGTCACTCCAAAGTCACTAATAGGGGAGAACAAACGAAGAGATTATTGTAGGGTATGAAACCACCTCAAAGTTATCCTTTCTGATCGATCTATTCAAGAGTTCGTAGTAAAATAACACGAAGCTATTCTTTCCATTCAATCTATCATAGAGTTCATACTAGAATAACACCTTAAGACACAAATCAACCAAAACCCTAATGTCACCTAGATACTCCAATGTCACCTCAAGTATCCGTGGGTATGATTATACAATATGCATCACACAATCTCAGATTCATCTATTCAACCAACACAAAAAACTTCAAAGAGTTCCCCAAAGTTTCTACCGGAGAGACAAGACGAAAACGTGTGCCAACCCCTATGCATAAGTTCACGAGGTCACGGAACTCGCAAGTTGATCACCAAAACATACATCAAGTGGATGATACGTCTCCGACATAGCTATAATTTTTGATTGTTCCATGCTATTATATTACCTGTTTTGGATGTTAATGGGCTTTATTTTACACATTTATATTATTTTTGGGACTAACCTATTAACCGGAGGCCCAGCCCAAATTACTGTTTTTGTCTATTTCAGTGTTTCGCAGAAAAGGAATATCAAACGGAGTCCAAATGGAATGAAACCTTCGGGAGCGTTATTTTTGGAACAAACGTGATCCAGGAGACTTGGAGTGGACGTCCAGAAACAATCGAGGAGGCCACGAGGTAGGGGGGCGCGCCTACCCCCTGGGCGTGCCCTCCACCCTCGTGGGCCCCTTGTTGCTCCACCGACCTACTTCTTCCTCCTATTTATATCCATATACCCCGCAAACATCCAGGGGCACCAAGAAACCCTATTTCCACCGCCGCAACCTTTTATACCCAAGAGATCCCATCTTGGGGCCTTTTCCAGAGCTCCGCCGGAGGGGGCATTGATCACGAAGGGCCTCTACATCAACTCCATGGCTCCTCCGATGATGTGTGAGTAGTTTACCTTAGACCTTCGGGTCCATAGCTAGTAGCTAGATGGCTTCTTCTCTCTCTTTGGATCTCAGTACAAAGTTCTCCTCGATTCTCTTGGAGATCTATTCGATGTAATCTTCTTTTGCGGTGTGTTTGTCAAGATCCGATGAATTGTGCGTTTATGATCAAGTTTATCTATGAACAAACTTTGAATCTTCTCTGAATTCTTTTATGTATGATTGGTTTATCTTTGCAAGTCCCTTCGAATTATGAGTTTGGTTTGGACTACTAGATTGATCTTTCTTGCAATGGGAGAAGTGCTTAGCTTTGGGTTCAATCTTGCGGTGCTCGATCCCAGTGACAGAAAAGGAAACGACACGTATTGTATTGTTGCCATCGAGGACAAAAAGATGGGGTTTATATCATATTGCATGAGTTTATCCCTCTACATCATGTCATCTTGCTTCAAGAGTTACTCTGTTCTTATGAACTTAATACTCTAGATGCATGCTGGATAGCGGTCAATGTGTGGAGTAATAGTAGTAGATGTAGGCAGGAGTCGGTCTACTTGTCACGGACATGATGCCTATATACATGATCATACTTAGATATTCTCATAATTATTCGCTTTTCTATCAATTGCTCGACAGTAATTTGTTCACCCACCGTATTACTTATGCTATCTTGAGAGAAGCCACTCGGGAAACCTATGGCCCCCGGGTCTATTCTCCATCATATAAGTTTCCAATTTATTTTATTTTGCAATCTTTACTTTCAATCTATATCATAAAAATATCCAAAATATTTATCCTATTATTATTATCTCTATCAGATCTCACTCTTGCAAGTGTCCGTGAAGGGATTGACAACCCCTTTATCGCGTTGGTTGCAAGGTTCTTATTTGTTTGTGTTGGTACGAGGTGACTCACGCGTGGTCTCCTACTGGATTGATACCTTGGTTCTCTAAAACCAAGCGAAATACTTACGCTGCTTTGCTGCATCACCCTTTCCTCTTCAAGGGAAAACCAACGCAGTGCTCAAGAGGTAGCAAGAAGGATTTCTGGCGCCGTTGCCAGGGAGATCTATGCCAAGTCAAGACATACCAAGTACACATCACCAATCTTATCCTTCGCATTACATTATTTGCCATTTGCCTCTCGTTTTCCTCTTCCCCACTTCACGCTTGCCGTTTTATTCGCCCTCTTTTCCTTTCGCCCTCTCTTTCCATTCGCCTTTTCTTCACTTGTTTGCTTGTGTGTTGGATTGCTTGCTTGTGACGGTGACTCAAGATAATACTAAATTGTGTGACTTTGCCAATACCAACAATAATGATTTTATTAGCACTCCGATTGCTCCTCTTACCGATGCTGAATCTTGGGAAATTAATACTGCTTTGCTGAATCTTGTCATGAAAGATCCGTTTTCTGGCTGTCCTAGTGAAGATGCCGCTACCCATCTAAACAACTTTGTTGATTTGTGTGATATGCAAAAGAAGAAAGATGTGGATAATGATATTGTTAAACTATTTCCTTTTTCTCTTAGAGATCGTGCTAAAGCTTTGTTTTCGTCTTTGCCTAAAAATAGTATTGATTCATGGAATAAGTGCAAAGATGCTTTTATCTCTAAGTATTTTCCTCCCGCTAAGATCATCTCTCTTAGAAATGATATTATGAATTTTAAGCAACTTGATGATGAGCATGTTGCACAGTCTTGGGAGAGGATGAAATTAATGATATGTAATTGCCCTACACATGGTTTGAATTTATGGATGATTATACAAAAATTTTATGCCAGATTGAATTTTGCTTCTAGAAATCTTTTAGATTCGGCCACCGGAGGCACTTTTATGGAAATCAATCTAGGAGAAGCTACCAAACTCCTAGATAATATTATGGTTAATTATTCTCAATGGCATATGGAAAGATCTACTAGTAAAAAGGTGCATGCAATTGAAGAGATTAATGTTTTGAGTGGAAAGATGGATGAACTTATGAAATTGTTTGCTAATAAGAGTGCTCCTACTGATCCTAATGATATGACTTTGTCTACTTTGATTGAGAATAACAATGAATCTATGGATGTGAATTTTGTTGGTAGGAACAATTTTGGTAACAACGTGTATAGAGGTAATTTTAATTCTAGGCCGTTTCCTAGTAATTCCTCTAATAATTATGGTAATTCCTACACAATTCTTATGGAAATTATAATAAGATGCCCTCTGATTTTGAATCTAGTATTAAAGAATTTATTAGTTCACAAAAGAGTTTCAATGCTTTGATTGAAGAAAAATTACTTAAGATTGATGAGTTGGCTAGGAACGTGGATAGAATTTCTCTTGATGTTGATTCTTTGAAACTTAAATCTATTCCACCTAAGCATGATATCAATGAGTCTCTCAAAGCCATGAGAATTTCCATTGATGAGTGCAAATAAAGAACCGCTAGGATGCGTGCTAAGAAAGATTGCTTTGTAAAAGCATGTTCTCCTAGTTTTTATGATAATAAGAATGAAGATCTAAAAGTAATTTATGTGTCCCCTATTAAATCCTTGTTTTGCAATATGAATCTTGATAATGATGGGACTAGAGATGAGTCAACTTTAGTTAGAAGGTGATATGTCTCCAACGTATCTATAATTTTTGATTGCTCCATGCTATATTATCTACTGTTTTGGACATTATTGGGCTTTATTATCCACTTTTATATTATTTTTGGGACTAACCTATTAACCGGAGGCCCAGCCCAGAATTGCTGTTTTTTGCCTGTTTTAGGGTTTCGAAGAAAAGAAATATCAAATGGAGTCCAAACGGAATGAAACCTTCGGGAACGTGATTTTCTCACTGAATACAACTCAGGAGACTTGGACCCTACGTCAAGCCAATTAACAGGAGGCCACGAGGTAGGGGGGCGCGCCTGCCCCCCAGGCACGCCCTCCACCCTTGTGGGCCTCCTGTTGCTCCACCGACGTACTTCTTCCTCCTATAATTATATCCACGTACCCCCAAACAATCAGATACGGAGCCAAAAACCTAATTCCACCGCCGCAACTTTCTGTATCCACGAGATCCCATCTTGGGGCCTGTTCCGGAGCTCCGCCGGAGGGGGCATCGATCACGGAGGGCTTCTACATCATCATCCAAGCCCCTCCGATGAAGTGTGAATAGTTTACTTCAGACCTACGGGTCCATAGTTAGTAGCTAGATGGCTTCTTCTCTGTTTTCGGATCTCAATACAATGTTCTCCCCCTCTCTCGTGGAGATCTATTTGATGTAATCTTCTTTTTGCGGTGTGTTTGTTGAGACCGATGAATTGTGGGTTTATGATCCAGTCTATATATGAATAATATTTGAATCTTCTCTAAATTCTTTTATGTATGATTGGTTATCTTTGCAAGTCTCTTCGAATTATCAGTTTGGTTTGGCCTACTAGATTGGTTATTCTTGCCATGGGAGAAGTGCTTAGCTTTGGGTTCGATCTTGCGGTGTCCTTTCCCAGTGACAGAAGGGGCAACAAGGCACATATTGTATTGTTGCCATCGAGGATAACAAGATGGTTTTTTATCATATTGCATGAAACTATCCCTCTACATCATGTCATCCTGCTTAAGGCGTTACTCTGTTTTTAACTTAATACTCTAGATGCATGCTGGATAGCGGTCGATGAGTGGAGTAATAGTAGTAGATGCAGGCAGGAGTTGGTCTACTTGTCTCGGACGTGATGCCTATATACATGATCATACCTAGATATTCTCATAACTATGCTCAATTCTGTCAATTGCTCAACAGTAATTTGTTCACCCACCGTAGAATACTTATGCTCTTGAGAGAAGCCACTAGTGAAACCTATGGCCCCCGGGTCTCTTTCTCATCATATTAATCTCTATCACTTTATTATTGCTTTGCTTTTACTTTGCCTTTTACTTTTCACCTTGCATCTCTATACCAAAAATACCAAAAATATTATTTATCATCTCTATCAGATCTCACTTTCGTAAGTGACCGTGAAGGGATTGACAACCCCTAAGCGCGTTTGTTGCGTTGAGCTATTGTTTTTGTGTAGGTACGAGGGACTCGCGCGTAGCCTCCTACTGGATTGATACCTTGGTTCTCAAAAACTGAGGGAAATACTTACGCTACTTTGCTGCATAATCCTCTCCTCTTCAGGGAAATCCAACACAGTGCTCAAGAGGTAGCAAGAAGAATTTCTGGCACCGTTGCCGGGGAGTCTGCGCAAAAGTCAACATACCAAGTACCCATCACAATCCCTATCTCCCGCATTACATTATTTTCCATTTGACTCTCGTTTTCCTCTCCCCCACTTCACCCTTGCCGTTTTATTCGCCCTCTCTCTCTCTATCCTCCCTCTCTATTTGCCTCTTTTTGCCCGCTTGCCTTTTTGTTTGCTTGTGTGTTAGTTTTCTTGTTTGTCGTGATGGCTCTTCCTAGATTCGGTGATCTTCACCTTAAAAGGTTAGAGGAGATCGAAAACAATGCCAGGAAGTTTATGGTTTTGCAATTTGAGCATAATAATTTCTTTAGAAATGAGCTTAAGGAACAAAAAGGTTTTATGAGTTATATGAATAAAGAACTCGATGATATGTCTAAAGAATTTGATGGTATAAGATCCCAAATTGTTCGTCTTGAAAAATTAACTGCTGAAATTTCGGATATGCAAGCTACCTTAGTGAATAAGATGGCCGCTAAACCGGATTTCTATGAAAATCAAGATGAAGATCTAAAAGTTATTGATGTGTCCCCTATTAAATCTTTGTTTCGCAATATGAATCTTGATAATGATGGGACTGAATATGATGCACCTCTACCAAGAAGGCATTCCAATAATTCTGAATCTTTTGATCTTGATGCTAAATTTGATAAATGTGGGATTGAAGAAATTAAAACCCTAGATGTTGCTAAACCCACTATTATGGATTTCAAGGAATTTAACTATGAAAATTGCTCTTTGATTGATTGTATTTCCTTGTTGCAATCCGTGCTAAATTCTCCTCACGCTTATAGTCAAAATAAAGTGTTTACTAAACATATCGTTGATGCCTTGATGCAATCTTATGAAGAAAAACTTGAATTGGAAGTTTCTATCCCTAGAAAACTTTATGATGAGTGGGAACCAACTATTAAAATTAAAATTAAAGATCATGAGTTCTATGCTTTGTGTGATTTGCTAGATTTCCGTAATTTTGATGATTGCTTTCTAAACTTGCATCTTGCGGATTCCACTATTAAGAAACCTATGGGAAGAATCAATGGTGTTCTTATTGTTGCAAATAGGAATTATGTGCCCGTAGATTTTATCATTCTTGATATAGATTGCAATCCTTCTTGCCCTATTATTCTCGGTAGACCTTTCCTTAGAACGGTTGGTGCAATTATTGATATGAAGGAAGGGAATATTAGATTCCAATTTACATTAAGAAAGGACATGGAACACTTCCCTAGAAAGAAAATAAAATTACCATATCAATCTATCATGAGAGCCACTTATGGATTGCCTACCAAAGATGGCAATACCTAGATCTATTCTTGCTTGTTATGCCGAGCTAGGGGCGTTAAACGATAGCGCTTGTTGGGAGGCAACGCAATTTTATTTTTATTCCTTGATTTTTGCTCCTGTTTAGTAATAAATAACTTATTTAGCCTCTGTTTTGGTTGTGTTTTTTTGTGTTTAATTAGTGTTTGTTCCAAGTAGAACCGTTGGGAAGACTTGGGGAAAGTTTTGTTGAACTTGCTTTAAAAAACAGAAACTTTAGCGCTCACGTCCAGCAATTTATTTTAGAATTTTTGGGGTTCCAGATCTTGCGCTAGCTACAGATTACTACAGACTGTTCTGTTTTTCGTGTGTTGTTTGCTTATTTTGATGAATCTATGGCTAGTAAAATAGTTTATGAACCATAGAGAAGTTGGAATACAGTAAGTATAACACCCATATAAATAAACAATGAGTTCATTACAGTACCTTGAAGTGGTCTTTTGTTTTCTTTCGCTAACGGAGCTCACGAGATTTTCTACTTTAAGTTTTGTGTTGTGAAGTTTTCAAGTTTTGGGTAAAGATTTGATGGATTATGGAACAAGGAGTGGCAAGAGCCTAATATTGGGGATGCCCATGGAACCCCCAAGATAATCTAAAGACACCTAAAAGCCAAATCTTGGGGATGCCCCGGAAGGCATCCCCTCTTTCGTCTACTTCTATCGGTAACTTTACTTGGAGCTATATTTTTATTCACCACATGATATGTGTTTTGCTTGGAGCATATTTTATGTTTCGAGTCATTGCTTGTTAGTCTACCACAAGCATCCTTGCTGTACACACCTTTTGAGAGAGCCATACATAATTTGGAATTTGATAGAATACTCTATGTGCTTCACTTATATCTTTTGAGTTATATAATTTTGCTCTAGTGCTTCACTTATATCTTTTAGAGCACGGTGGTGGATTTGTTTTATAGAAACTATTGATATCTCATTCTTCACTTAGATTATTTTGAGAGTCTTAATAGCATGGTAATTTGCTTAATAATAATATGCTTGGTATTCAAGATTTGCAAAACTTTCTTTCGAGTACGTTGAATACTAAGAAAAAAAATTGATGATTGATAATTGTTTTGAGATATGAGGATGGTGATATTAGAGTCATGCTAGTTGAGTAGTTGTGAATTTGAGAAATGCTTGTGTTAAAGTTTGTGATTCCCGTAGCATGCACGTATGGTGAACCGTTATGTGATGAAGTCGGAGCATGATTTATTTATTGATTGTCTTCCTTATGAGTGGCGGTCGGGTATGAGCTATGGTCTTTTCCTACCAATCTATCCCCCTAGGAGCATGCACGTAATACTTTGCTTTGATAACTTCTCGATTTTTGCAATAAGTATATCAGTTCTTTATCACTCATGTTGAGTCCATGGATTATACGCACTTTCCTTCCTTCCACCATTGCTAGCCTCTCTAATACCGCACACTTTTCGCCGGTATCATACACCCACCAAATACCTTCCTCAAAACAGCCACCATACCTACCTATCATGGCATTTCCATAGCCATTCCGAGATATATTGCCATGCAACTTTCCACCGTTCCGTTCATTATGACACGCTCCATCATTGTCATATTGCTAGCATGATCATGTAGTTGACATCATATTTGTGGCAAAGCCACCGTTCATAATTCTTTCATACATGTCACTCTTGATTCATTGCATATCCCGGTACACCACCGGAAGCATTCATATAGAGTCATATTTTGTTCTAAGTATTGAGTTGTAATTGTTGAGTTGTAAGAAAAATAAAAAGTGTGATGTTAGAGCATTGTCCCAAGTGAGGAAAGGATGATGGAGACTATGATTCCCCCACAAGTCGGGATGAGACTCCGGACGAAAAAAGAGGCCATAAAAAAAAGAAGGCCCAAAAAAATGAGAGAAAAAGAGAGAAGGGACAATGTTACTATCCTTTTACCACACTTGTGCTTCAAAGTAGCACCATGATCTTCATGATAGAGAGTCTCTCATTCTGTCACTTTCATATACTAGTGGGAATTTTTCATTATAGAACTTGGCTTGTATATTCCAATGATGGGCTTCCTCAAAATGCCCTAGGTCTTCGTGAGCAAGCAAGCTGGATGCACACCCACTTAGTTTCTTTTGTTGAGCTTTCGTATACTTATAGCTCTAGTGCATCTGTTGCATGGCAATCCCTACTCACTCACATTGATATCTATTGATGGGCATCTCCATAGCTCGTTGATACGCCTAGTTGATGTGAGACTATCTTCCCCTCTTTTTGTCTTCTCCACAACCACCATTCTATTCCACATATAGTGTTATATCCATGGCTCACGCTCATGTATTGCGTGAAGATCGAAAAAGTTTTGAAAATGTCAAAAGTATGAAACAATTGCTTGGCTTGTCATCGGGGTTGTGCATGATTTAAATACTTTGTGTGGTGAAGATAGAGCATAGCCAGACTATATGATTTTGTAGGGATAGCTTTCTTTGGCCATGTTATTTTGAGAAGACATAATTGCTTTGTTAGTATGCTTGAAGTATTATTATTTTTATGTCAACATGAAATTTTGTCTTGAATCTTTTGAATCTGAATATTCATACCACAATTAAGAAGATTTACATTGGAATTATGCCAAGTAGCACTCCGCATCAAAAATTCTGTTTTTATCATTTACCTACTCGAGGACGAGCAGGAATTAAGCTTGGGGATGCTTGATACGTCTCCAACGTATCTATAATTTTTGATTGCTCCATGCTATATTATCTACTATTTTGGACATTATTAGGCTTTATTATCCACTTTTATATTATTTTTGGGACTAACCTATTAGTCGGAGGCCCAGCCCAGAATTGCTGTTTTTTGCCTGTTTTAGGGTTTCGAAGAAAAGGAATATCAAACGGAGTCCAAACGGAATGAAACCCTCGGGAACGTGATTTTCTCACCTAATACAACTCATGAGACTTGGACCTACGTCAAGCCAATTAACAGGAGGCCACGAGGTAGGGGGTGCGCCTGCCCCCCAAGCGCGCCCTCCACCCTCGTGGTCCCCCTATTGCTCCACAGGTGTACTTCTTCCTCCTATATATATATATCCATGTACCCCCAAACGATCAGATACGGAGCCAAAAACCTAATTCCACCGCCGCAACTTTCTGTATCCACGAGATCCCATCTTGGGGCCTGTTCTGGAGCTCCGCCGGAGGGGGCATCAATCACGGAGGGCTTCTACATCATCATCCAAGCCCCTCGGATGAAGTGTGAGTAGTTTACTTCAGACCTACGGGTCCGTAGTTAGTAGCTAGATGGCTTCTTCTCTCTTTTCGGATCTCAATACAATGTTCTCCCCCTCTCTCGTGGAGATCTATTCGATGTAATCTTCTTTTTGCGGTGTGTTTGTTGAGACCGATGAATTGTGGGTTTATGATCCAGTCTATCTATGAATAATATTTGAATCTTCTCTAAATTCTTTTATGTATGATTGGTTATCTTTGCAAGTCTCTTCGAATTATCAGTTTGGTTTGGCCTACTAGATTGGTTGTTCTTGCCATGGGAGAAGTGCTTAGCTTTGGGTTCGATCTTGCGGTGTCCTTTCCCAGTGACAGAAGGGGCAGCAAGGCACATATTGTATTGTTGCCATAGAGGATAACAAGACGGGGTTTTTTATCATATTGCATGAAACTATCCCTCTACATCATGTCATCTTGCTTAAGGCGTTACTCTGTTTTTAACTTAATACTCTAGATGCATGCTGGATAGCGGTCGATGAGGGGAGTAATAGTAGTAGATGCAGGTAGGAGTCGGTCTACTTGTCTCGGACGTGATGCCTATATACATGATCATACCTAGATATTCTCATAACTATGCTCAATTCTGTCAATTGCTCAACAGTAATTTGTTCACCCACCGTAAAATACTTATGCTCTTGAGAGAAGCCACTAGTGAAACCTATGGCCCCCGGGTCTCTTTATCATCATATTAATCTCCATCACTTTATTATTGCTTTGCTTTTACTTTGTTTTTTACTTTTCACCTTGCATCTCTATACCAAAAATACCAAAAATATTATTTATCATCTCTATCAGATCTCACTTTCGTAAGTGACCGTGGAGGGATTGACAACCCCTAAGGGCATTGGTTGCATTGAGCTATTGTTTTTGTGTAGGTACGAGGGACTCGCGCGTAGCCTTCTACTGGATTGATACCTTGGTTCTCAAAAATGAAGGGAAATACTTACGCTACTTTGCTGCATCATCCCCTCCTCTTCGGGGAAATCCAACACAGTGCTCAAGAGGTAGCAAAAGGCGTCCCAAAAGTTCGGAGTTTTTAGATCTTGATGCAAAAATTGGTAAAAGTGGGATTGAAGAGGTCAAGACTTTAAATAGCAATGAACCCACTATCTTGGATTTCAAGGAATTTAATTATGGTAATTGCTCTTTGATAGATTGTATTTCCTTGTTGCAATCCGTGCTAAATTCTCCTCATGCTTATAGTCAAAATAAAGCTTTTATTAAACATATCGTTGATGCTTTGATGCAATCTTTTGAAGAAAAACTTGAGTTGGAAGTTACTATCCGTATAAAACTTTATGATAAGTGGGAACCTACAATTAAAATTAAAATTAAAGATCATGAATGCTATGCTTTGTGTGATTTGGGTTCTAGTGTTTCCACGATCCCAAAAACTTTGTGTGATTTGCTAGGTTTCCATGAATTTGATGATTGTTCTTTAAACTTGCACCTTGCGTATTCCACTATTAAGATACCTATGGGAAAGATTAATGATGTTATTATTGTTGCAAATAGGAATTATGTGCCCGTAGATTTCATTGTTCTTGATATAGATTGCAATCCTTCATGTGCAATTATTGATATGAAGGAAGGGAATATCAGATTCCAATTTCCGTTAAGGAAGGGCATGGAACACTTCCCTAGAAATAAAATTAAATTACCATATGAATCTATTATGAGAGCCACTTATAAATTGCCTACCAAAGATGGCAATACCTAGATCTATCTTCGCTTTTATGCCTAGCTAGGGGCGTTAAACGACAGCGCTTGCTGAGAGGCAACCCAATTTTATTTTTATTCCTGTCTTTTTGCTCCTGTTTAATAATAAATAATTTATCTAACCTCTGTTTTGGTTGTGTTTTTTGTGTTTAATTAGTGTTTGTGCCAAGTAGAACCATTGGGAAGACTTGGGGAAAGTCTTTTTAATCTTGCTGTAAAAAACAAAAACTTTAGCGCTCATGAGAATTTCTGCCATTTTTTATTATAGAGTGCTATTTAGTTAATTTCTTTTTTCATATGATTAATAGATAAATTCCTCACGTCCAGAAATTTATTTTAGAATTTTTGGGGTTCCAGAAGTTTGCGTTAGTTACAGATTACTACAGACTGTTCTGTTTTTGACAGATTCTGTTTTTCGTGTGTTATTTGCTTATTTTGATGAATCTATGGCTAGTAATAGAGTTTATGAACCATAGAAAAGTTTGAATACATTAGTTTTAACACCAATATAAATAAATAATGAGTTCATTACAGTACTTTGAAGTGGTGTTTTGTTTTCTTTCGCTAACGGAGCTCACGAGATTTTCTTGTTAAGTTTTGTGTTGTGAAGTTTTCAAGTTTTGGGTAAAGATTTGATGGATTATGGAACAAGGAGTGGCAAGATCCTAAGCTTGGGGATGCCCAAGGCACCCCAAGGTAAAATCCAAGGACACCAAAAAGCCTAAGCTTGGGGATGCCCCGGAAGGCATCCCCTCTTTTGTCTTCGTTCATCGGTTACTTTACTTGGAGCTATATTTTTATTCACCACATGATATGTGTTTTGCTTGGAGCGTCTTGTATGATTTGAGTCATTGCTTGTTAGTCTACCACAATCATCCTTGCTGTACACACCTTTTGAGAGAGACAAACATGAATCGGAATTTATTAGAATACTCTATGTGCTTCACTTATATCTTTTGAGCTATATAGTTTTTGCTCTAGTGCTCCACTTATATCTTTTAGAGCACGGCGGTGGTTCTATTTTGTAGAAATAATTGATCTCTCATGATTGACTTATATTATTTTGAGAGTCCTTTAGAACAACGTGGCAATTTTCTTGTAGGCATTATAAAAACTTTCATATAAGTGCATTGAATACTAAGAGAAGTTTGATACTTGATAATTGTTTTAAAATATGGAGATGGTGATATTAGAGTCATGCTAGTTGAGTAGTTGTGAATTTGAGAAATACTTGTGTTGAAGTTTGTGATTCCTGTAGCATGCACGTATGGTGAACCGTTATGTGATGAAGTCGGAGCATGATTTATTTATTGATTGCCTTCCTTATGAGTGGCGGTCGGGGACGAGCGATGGTATTTTCCTACCAATCTATCCCCCTAGGAGCAAGCGCGTAATACTTTGTTTCAATAACTAATAGATTTTTTCAATAAGTATGTGAGTTCTTTATGACTAATGTTGAGTTCATAGATTATACGCACCCTCACCCTTCCACCATTGCTGGCCTCTCTAGTACCGCGCAACTTTCGCCGGTACCATAAACCCACCATATACCTTCCTCAAAATTGCCACCATACCTACCTATTATGACATTTCCATAGCCATTCTGAGATATATTGCCATGCAACTTTCCACCATTCTGTTTGTTATGACACGCTTCATCATTGTCATATTGCCATGCATGAATATGTAGTTGACATCGTATTTGTGGCAAAGCCACCATTCATAATTTTTTCCATACATGTCACTCTTGATTCACTGCATATCCCGGTACACCGCCGGAGGCATTCACATAGAGTCATATTTTGTTCTAAGTATTGAGTTGTAATTCTGGAGTTGTAAGTAAAAAGAAGTGTGATGATCATCATTATTAGAGCATTGTCCTAGTGAGGAAAGGAGGATGGAGACTATGATTCCCCCACAAGTCGGGATGAGACTCCGGACAAAAAAAAGAGAAGAAAAGAGGCCAGAAAAGAAGAAAAAAGGCCCAAATTGTTGGGAATATAGATACCAGGTAAGAACCGCCCAGGAGGGGCCGGGTCAGCCCCAATGGCGGGTTACAAAAGAAGCGCAGTAACATTCAAGGCTATAGTTTATTAAGACTTATAGAAGGCCTAAGCCCAGAGGAGGCTTAAGGCCCAATATTGTAAACCACCATTGTCAGGAAAGACTTGTAAAGAAAGGCATGTAAAAGAAGTCACCGAGCCGGACACATTTTATAAGCCGGCCGGGACTCTGTAGGCCGCCAGGCATCAACCCGTGTATATAAGGGGACAACCCGGCGGCGGCTTAGGTCAAGAGACAACAACTCGAAGCCAGGAAAAGCAGATTCGCTTCGTGGTCTTCGAAACCCCAACAATTCCAAACACAACTAGACGTAGGCTTTTTCCTTCATCGTAAGGGGCCGAACTAGTATAAAACCTCTCGTGTCCTTTGTCCCGATTAACCCCTTTAAGCTTCCTAGTTGCGATGGCCCTACGACTAAGTCCTTTCACTAGGACATCTGCCGTGACAATTCCACGACAGTTGGCGCCCACCGTGGGGTAGTGCACGGTGGATTTGAGCTCTTCAAGGGAAACTTCGAAGGGCTCAAGGGATACGCTGTGGGCTGGATGACCAAGAGTCGTCGCAGCAAACTCTACATCGACGATGAAGGCTGGGGCCCCGAGGCCGGCTCGATTGAGTACGGGTACCGGGTCCCCTTCGGCGGAATTCATGTCTTCATCGGCCGGATCGGCGAATCGGGCCCTAAGCCGGATGTCCACACCAACCTCATTGAGACAGCTCAGCACACGAGATCCGCCTGGGTTCAACCTGCCGTGAGGCATGCCTTCGTGTGTTGCGTCCATGGAGGTGAATACTCTGAAGGATCAGTGGATGGCGGTGAGATGTCCATCTGTTCTAATGCTATGTCATCAACAGGCGAGACAGATTCTTTATACCAACTGCAAGATGGCATGCTCGAGGGCTGTTCTGATGGCAACAGTATTCTGGACCCCTTTGAGCCGCCCAATCGAGCCAGAGTCTTCATGGCAGGCACTCAACCTGGGCAGAACTCCACGACTGCAGCGGCAACAACCACCGTGTTAGCAGCGGCCGGGTCTGGAGACCCCGCGCGCCCCCCGGCTCAGATGCTAATGGACTTCATGGATAAGTTGACGGCTTTGTTGACTGCTGTGGTGGAGCCGGTGGATAAGGCCCGGCATGACGTGGAGGTGGCACGGGTACGCGAAGAGATGGCACAGGCCAAGGAAAATTTGGCAGCAGAAGAGGTCAGGATGGCTGCAGAGCGGGCACCTTTGGACGCTCGTGCTCAACAGCTTCAAGCGGAGACTTTCCGGCTCTCGGTGGATCTGAATGCGTCAAACGAGGTCATGACGAGAAGGCACCAAAAAACTCAGTCACGCCTACCTCTAACGTTCGATCCTAGGAACCTTTTCCACACACCCGGGGCCGGTCCAAGTAACCCACCGGAGGCTAATAGGATCACGACACCCGGAGCGCCGGTTCAGCCGCGGGCCACGGAGCCGCCTTGTATGAATACCGCTCCGCCTCATTATACACCAATTCCAGCGGGTCACTTTTCCAATCCTTTGGAGAATCTCATTGCTGCATCGGCTCGTTTGGCGGCTCTCCCGATGGAAGGCGACTCTCTGACAGCAATCGAAACACAAAGGGTGCGAGAATTTCTTCAGATGGCTCTGACACACCAGGATGCGTACTCTTACAGTCAAGATAGAATCCACTCAACCCCTCGCCCAAGCTGGAGCCCAAGCTATAGCAGGCATATGGACTCAGCCAAAATGTCGAGAAACGCTCAACACCGTAACCAACCACGCAGACACGAGCCGGCACAGGGTGGAGCCCTTAACTTGGCGGATCAGGAGAGGATCCGTCAAGAGGCTGAACGGGTGGTTCAACTGGCAGCTGAGCAGGCGGCTCATCAGGCTTTTCTGGCTTATCCGGCAACCTCTGTTGAGGCAGGAGTAGCCACAAGAACCGGAGGTGTCCCTTGCCTGGTGCCGGCTATCCACAATGAGGGCTTTCCAAAAGACTTCAAGGGGCCTTGTAAGGTGCCTAATTACACGGCCGACTTGCAGCCTGGGGCCTGGATTGAACGTTATGAGATGGCGATGGAGCTGTTGGAAGTTAGCGATGCAGCAATGGCTAAGTATTTCACTATGATGTTGGATGGAACGGCTCGCACTTGGTTGAAGGGTTGCCCCTCAATTCCATCGGCTCATGGGCGGAGTTAAAGGCCCGGTTCATTCAGAACTTCAAGGACACATGCAAGCAACCTATGTCAATCATGGACCTGACTAATTGTAAGCAACAGGACGGAGAGTCCACGACCCATTGGGTGCGCCGGGTCAAGGAGATAATGCATTCATCTGATAAGATGGATGCCGGCTCGGTAGTCTTAATGTTGGAGAAAAATTGCCGTTTTGAACCTCTGAAGCAGAAGCTAGGGCGGCTCAAGCATGACTGCAATGACATGGGCCAGTTGATGGCGGCTCTGGTCAAGTATGCTGATTCTGACAGTACCAAGGATCCCATGTCTGATGAAGAAAAAAAAGGGAAGGGAAAGAAGAACAGCAACGGCAAGGGTCACCAGCATAACCCGACAAATCAAGGAGGTAATAAACGTAAGGCTGACGAATTTGTGGCTAACACCAATGCACAGAGCAACAACCAACGACGCAAGGGTAGGCAACCCCCTCGGTCAGGAGGGTCAGGTCCCACCCTCGAGCAACTATTGAATGAACCTTGTCCAAGACACGGCACCCGGGAGAAGCCAGCCACCCATCTGTGGAAGGACTGTAGAATCATGAAGGCATTTAAAAATTCCAACACATTTGATGGAAGTCACGGGCCTGGCAGCGGTTTAGGTGGAGGCGGCTTTCATGGCCCGGGCGCCGGTTCAAGAGGAGGCGGTTTTCATGGTCAGGGCCATCTGGGTAACCAGGGAGGTTATAATCCACAACACGGCCAAGGTAATCAGCAGCAATAGTCCAGATATCAGAGCTACCCAAAACAGTTGAATAGTGGGCAGTACCATGTATTTACCACTAGTTTATGCAAGAGGGACCAGAAGCTTCATAAGAGGGCTGTCAATGCCGTTGAGCCGATGATTCCATGTTATTTGAGGTGGTCAGAACAACCTATTGTGTGGAGCAGAGAAGATCATCCTCCCCGGGTTGATAATCCGGATGAAAGCACAAGTGCTCCCTGGGTGATTTTGATAATTAATGACAACATAGCTCTTGTTGGACTAATACTTTTACCTAGTATGTTTCAGAAAAGTTCAACAAATTAAGTGGCATGGACTAAAGGATGTGGAACCCCTTCAAGATGATAAGGACAAAGGATTAGCTCAAGCTTCAAGATCAAGATTCTACATTTTCTATTTTAGTGATCCAAGATCACATTGAGTTTATAGGAAAAGCCAATACTATCAAGAGGGGATGAGGTGTTGCATAATGGCTTGCTTGATCAAAGTGCTTAGTGATATGCTCCAAAACTCTCACCTTCCCACATCCACATATGACCTAAACCAAAAGTCAAACTCGGCCCCATCGATTCTTCTATCCGGCGCCACCGGGTTTAGATGTCATAGCCACTACCACAAAGCCTAGGCAAATCGGTTTCACCGGTAGGGATCTCGGTCTCAGCAAGATGGGATTGTAATCTCTCTGTGTATGTCCATTACCAAAATCGGTCCCACCAAGATTGAGCAATCGATACTACCGAGATTACAATGCAAACTTTCTAGTTAGCTTATTACCAAAATCGGTCCCACCGAGTTTGTGTAATCGGTCTCACCGAGATTACGTTATGCCCTAACCCTAACCATATTGGTCCTATCGAGTTGCATCTTAGTCCCACCGAAAATCCTAATGGTCACTAGGTTTGCTAAATCGGTCCGACCGAGTTTCTCAATTCGGTCTCACCGAGATTGGTAAATTGTGTGTAACGGTTAGTTTTTGTGTGGAGGCTATATATACCCCTCCACCCACTCTTCATTCATGGAGAGAGCCATCAGAACATACCTACACTTCCAATACACATTTTCTGAGAGAGAACCACCTACCAATGTGTTGAGGCCAAGATATTCCATTCCCACCATATGAATCTTGATCTCTAGCCTTCCCCAAGTTGCTTTCCACTCAAATCTTCTTTCCACCAAATCCAAATCCCGTGAGAGAGAGTTGAGTGTTGGGGAGACTATCATTTGAAGCACAAGAGCAAGGAGTTCATCATCAACACACCATTTGTTACTTCTTGGAGAGTGGTGTCTCCTAGATTGGCTAGTTGTCACTTGGGAGCCTCCGACAAGATTGTGGAGTTGAACCAAGGAGTTTGTAAGGGAAAGGAGATCGCCTACTTCGTGAAGATCTACCTCTAGTGAGGCAAGTCCTTTGTGGGCGATGGGCATGATGGGATAGACAAGGTTGCTTCTTCGTGGACCCTTCATGGGTGGAGCCCTCCGTGGACTCGCGCAACCGTTACCCTTCATGGGTTGAAGTCTCCATCAACGTGGATGTACGATAGCACCACCTATCGGAACCACGACAAAAACATCCGTGTCTCCAATTGCGTTTGAATTCTCCAAACCCTTCCCCTTACATTCTTGAAAGTTGCATGCTTTACATTCCGCTGCTCATATACTCTTTGCATGCTTGCTTGATATGTATTGTGTTTTTTAAACTTGTGCCAAAACTCCACTTCAACTTAAAGAAATTAAAAATTGCAAATTTTGGTACTTAGTGTCTAATCACCCCCCTCTAGACACCTCTTCTCGATCCTTTCAATTGGTATCAGAGCATTGGTCTCCATTGCCTTGGTTTAAACACCTTTGGAGGAAGATGGATGTGTCTACTTTGGGGAGTCTTAGACATAGAGTGCCTATTCTTGATGGAGAATATTTTCATGAGTGGAAAAGTGAAATGCTTGAGATTTTCAATGAATATCACTTGAACAAGTACATTGCTAGCCCTTGTGCACCTCATATTGATCCCTTGCATCCCACACCCGAAGAGGATCTTGACATGATTCGCAATCTTAGAACCATCAATCTTATCATAAGAGGATTGCCCAAAAATTTGATTGCTAGTTTGCCTACTCTTGATTGTGCCTATACTATATGGAAATTTCTTTAGGAACGATTTACAGATTATTCCTTGAAAAATTTATACGAAATTCTCCATAAGTCTATTGCTTTGAGTAAGATGAATTCTAGTGATCCTAGCTTTGGTGATTGTCTATTTGAGCTTACCAATCTCATGCGTGCCATAGGAAATGTTGGGATCATTAGCGATATCATATCCGAAGCTATTAGAATTCATAAAGGTGACCATTGTGATGATCATTTGTCTAATGAATTACCCTCTCTAGGAATTGATCAATCACAAAATGATGTTGAACATGGATACTACGATGAGGATGATGATAGTGACTATGATCTCGATGATGCGATGAGACACTTTGGTCTTATGGAAAATCTTCGCGGCTACATGGCTGGAGGAAAGGAATGAGTCCTTGATAGTGGATGTACTGATCATATGACCGGAGATAAAGACATGTTCCGTGAGCTTGCTGGAAACGACGACCCTCGAAAGTATGTCACTTTTGGTGATAATTCAAAGGGTAAGGTGGTTGACCTTGGTAAGGTGACCATCTCACATGATAGCTCCATACAAAATGTCATGCTCGTTGAATCTCTTGGCTACAACTTACTTTCAGTATCTAGACTTGCTGATTTCGGTTTCAATGTCCTATTTACTGAAGTAGACTGCCAAGTGTTTCGTAGAGATAATCATAAAATGGTCTTTACTGGTATACGTAGAGGAGATCTTTACATTGTTGATTTCACTAAAAAGGCTCAACCTAGAACTTGCTTAATTGCTAAATCTTCTAAAGGCTGGTTGTGTCATAGAAGGCTAGGCTATGTGGGCATGCGAAACCTTGACAAACTCATTAAAGAAATCATATCCTTGGCGTTAATGATGTCATATTTGACAAGGATAGACTTTGTAGTTCTTGTCAAGAAGGGAAACAAGTTGGAGGAAGTCATCGCGCTAAGAACATCATGACCACAAGAAGACCACTCGAGCTACTTCACATGGATCTCTTTGGTCCAAATGCCAACAAGAGTCTCGATGGTAACTCATTTGGTCTAGTCATAGTTGATGATTTTTCAAGATTTACGTGGGTGTTCTTTCTTGATGACAAATCGCAGGTCCAAAAGATCTTCAAAAAATTTGCTAGGAAGGCCCAAAATCAATTTGACGTGAAGATCAAGAAGGTTCGGAGCAACAACGGAACGGAGTTCAAGAACGCAAATGTGGACACCTTTCTTGACGAAGAAGGGATTGCACATGAGTTCTCGGCTACGTACACACCTCAACAAAATGGAGTCGTTGAGAGGAAGAACCGGACTCTTATCGAGATGGCAAGAATGATGCTTGATGAGTACAAGACGCCAAAACACTTTTGGGTGGAAGCGATTGAGACAACTTGTCATGCAACAAATCGCTTGTATCTTCACAAGCTACTCGGCAAGACGGCATACGAGCTCCTCACTGGTAACAAACCCCAAGTTGGATACTTTCGAGTATTCGGCTCAAAGTGCTACATTCTTGATAATCATCGTCGTTCTAAATTTGCTCCTAAGTCTCATGAAGCTTTCCTAATTGGTTATGGCTCAAACTCTCACACATACCGTGTCTACAACAATTTCACCCGAAAGGTTGAAGAAACGGTAGATGTGAAGTTTGATGAATCTAATGGCTCGCAAGTAGAGCAATTGCCAATTGATGTAGGAGACAAAGATCCCTCGGAAGCAATCCAAGACTTGTCTATTGGCAAGATTCGTCCAATGGAGATAATGGAGAGTACCTCGTCCATCCAAGTGGAAGCCTCTACCTCACAACAAGGTGAACCAAGAGTTGATACGGAAGCATCCACGAGTGGGACACACCAAGATGAAGAAAACGAGGAATTGCACCAAGACGAACGTCAACAACCTCCTTCTCAACCACGACAAGAGAACGACAATGCTAACAATGAAGAAGGCCAAGAAGAAGAACAAGATGAAGAAGATGTTCAACCATGACCCAAGCAAAAGCTTTCACGAGTTCGAGCAAGAATTGCTAAAGATCATCCCATGGAGAAAATCTACAATGATATCCAAACCGGGAGAATCACTCGCTCTAAAACTCGTTCGGCTAACTTTTGTGAACATTACACATTCATCTCTAGCATTGAACCTATGAAGGTTGAAGAAGCATTGGAGGATCCGGACTGGATAAATGCTATGCATGAAGAGCTACACAACTTTGAGAGAAATCAAGTGTGGACATTGGTCGAGAAGCCCGACAACAACCACAACATCGTCGGTACCAAATGGGTGTTTCACAACAAGCAAGATGAAGATGGACAAGTGGTTCGCAACAAAGCACGTCTTGTCGCCCAAGGCTACACACAAGTCGAAGGTATGGACTATGGTGAGACATATGCTCCCGTTGCTAGACTTGAGTCCATTCACATCTTACTTGCTTATGCTAATCACCATGATATCACATTGTACCAAATGGACATTAAAAATGCTTTTCTAAATGGTGAAATTGAGGAGGAAGTTTATGTTAAGCAACCTCCTGGCTTTGTCAATCCTAAGAAACCTAATCATGTCTACAAACTTCACAAAGCCATTTATGGTCTTAAACAAGCTCCTAGAGCATGGTATAAATGCTTGACCAAGTTCCTTATTGAAAAAGGCTTTGAAATTGGAAAATTATATTCTACTCTTTTTACTAAAAGGGTTAATGGAGAACTATTTGTATGCCAAATTTATGTCGATGATATTATATTTGGATCAACTAACCCTCATTTTAGTGAAAATTTTGGGAAGCTAATGTCAGAGAAGTTTGAGATGTCTATGTGAGTGAACTCAAATTCTTTCTTGGTTTGCAAATCAAGCAAACTAAGGAAGGCACCTTTGTCTCTCAAACAAAGTACACCAAGGACTTATTCAAGAAGTTCAATATGCAAGAATGCAAAGGTATGACCACACCCATGCCTACTAGTGGACATCTTGATTTGACCAAAGATGGTGAACCGGTTGATCAAAAAGTTTACTGCTCTATGATTGGTTCATTGTTATATCTATGTGCTTCACGTCCCGATATCATGCTAAGTGTGTGCATGTGTGCACGATGTCAAGCTGCACCTAAGCAATGTCATCTTAAGGCCGTGAAGAGGATAGTGAGATACTTAATACATACACCAAATTTTGGCATTTGGTATCCAAAGAGGGCTTCCTTTGATCTTGTTGGCTACTCTGACTCGGACTATGCCAGTGAAATGGTTGATAGAAAGTCCACTTCGGGTACTTGTCAATTCCTTGGTAGATCTCTTGTGTCTTGGTCTTCCAAGAAACAAAACTCGGTATCCTTATCCACCACAGAAGCGGAATACATTGCCGCTTTGTGCTCAATTACTTTGGATGACCCAAACTCTTAAAGATTATGGGATATATGTGAAACATGTTCCGTTACTTTGTGAAAATGAAAGTTCTATCAAGCTTGCTCACAATCCCGTGCAACACTCTCAAACTAAGCATATTGAAGTCCGTCATCATTTCATTCGAGATCACGTTGCTAAGGGTGACATAAACCTTAAGCATGTTCGCACCAATAAGCAATTAGCGGATATATTCACTAAACCACTTGATGAGAAAGTGTTTTGCAGGTTAAGAGGTGAATTGAACATCATTGATGCTTCAAACTTGGAGTAGGAACTCCATTGGATACATGCAAGACTTGAACTTACGACTAATCACTTGATACTTCTCCTATGATGATTATCTTATGTCTTGAAAATTTGCATCTTGCATGTTATCTAACCCTTGTAGGTACTTGGATGAATCTAATTCTATGAGATTGCAACTCACTCACATCTTGAGCAATCTCTACATCACCAAGTCTCTACACAATGGTGGTTGATGACAAGGAAGCACGAAACCTTTCAAACATATCCTTTGACAAATTCTATGTTGAGTTTCATGATTGTCATGTTGGATACACAAGTGCTCTTCCTTGTGAAAACTAACCCATGTAGGTAGATGAACTCAAAATCCAAAGGGTGCTCCCAACTCTTGATGGGCTACATCAACCTTGAGCAACCCACACAAGTTCAACTACATGATCAAGATCAACACCGCCACCCAAGGTATGTTATTCCATCTTAGAGTAGCTTTACTCCAAGTCATGAGTCAAAGCAACTCGACAAGATGTGAATACATCAAGATACTTAAACGAAAAATGGTAACCCCATTTTGAGCTTAAACGATGAGTACGACCTATGATCAAGTGATCTCACTTGACTCCTAAGTCAATATACTCTAACATAGGTGACTTTGTCACCGCCCAACTCTAGATGAAGTTCTCTTGTGTTCTTTTCTGTGTTCTTGCATTTGTCTCATGCATATTTGTTTCCCCTTTCAAAAAAACTTCATCTAGATCTTTTAGTTTCTTTTCTTTGCTTTTTTTTCTGCATTTTCTGCATCCAATTCATTGCAAATCTTTGTGAGATCTTATTTGTCCAGTGAGCTGAGGTGACAAGTGTCTATGATGAACTCGGTTCCACCGATTTCATGTCTTCGGTCTAGCCGAATATTTTCGGAGCAACCGAAGCATACAACTCGGAAACACCAACTTCACTATAGGAAAAACATTTTGCCATTTATTCCTGCTTTATTCTTGATCCAGCTCCACTCAATGAATCTTGTCCTCTGCAAGCATCACATTTACCTTAATGCTTTGTACTGTGATTCAAGGACCGAACCCATTCACAACAAATTCCAGCAGACGCTTCTTGGAAATTGATGTCAAAGGGGGGAGAGAGATCACATCAAAGCTTAATCATATCTCTAGGGGGAGAGATCTCTAGGGGGAGGGAATACTCCAGGAAAGAGTAATCTTCAAGGATCCCAGATGCTTGATGTTCAAGAGGAGAGATGCCACATGTCTTCTTGGGGGAAAGACATGTTCATATGTGCTTATTTGCATTAGCTCTGTTCATTTGTTTCTTTGAGCTATGTTTTTCTGTTCCCTATCTTCTCCCAGTATCCCATGCTAGATTCAGGGGGAGCAAGACTTCCAAGGGAAAGAAATTCATTAAATTCATTGCATATCTTTCTCTTTGGGGACATGTCAATATCTATCGTGGTACTCTATACTCACTCTACATGTCATCCCAGTCTTGGTACTCTTGTGGTTTCTTTTGTTTGCTCTAGCTAGTGGGTGCATCTATGTTATCTAACCTTGTTTATGCAGGTTTATCCCATCCTAGCCAACTCAAGACCACAAGGTAAGTATATGCATCATAGTCATGTGTATGAGAAATTCTTGCCGATGTACATACTGTTTGCAAGAAGGACTCATGGGCATGAAGGTACATTTCCCATATTCATATCTTTTGCCCTGATGCATATAGCCAAGATACATGTAACACATTGCTACTCTGTCATGGTTATGCTCTCTCATGCTTCTATATTCCATATTCACATGATTGCATACATGTAGGGGGAGCCTATGCTTGTTACATGTCTTTCCAAAGCTTTACTTGCTATTCTCTATATCTTTATCTAAAGCTTTGATGTATGTTGCCATCAATTACCAAAAAGGGGGAGATTGAAAGAACAAGTGCTCCCTCGGTGATTTTGATAATTAATGACAACATATCTCTTGTTGGACTAATACTTTTACCTGGTATGTTTCAGACAAGTTCAACAAATTAAGTGGCATGGACTGAAGGATGTGGAACCCCTTCAAGATGCTAAGGACAGAGGATTAGCTCAAGCTTCAAGATCAAGACTCTACATTTTCTATTTTAGTGATCCAAGATCACATTGAGTCTATAGGAAAAGCCAATACTATCAAGAGGGGATGAGGTGTTGCGTAATGGCTTGCTTGCTCAAAGTGCTTAGTGATATGCTCCAAAACCCTCAACTACCTTCCCACATCCACATATGACCTAAACCAAAAGTCAAACTCGGCCCACCCGATTCTTCTATCCGGCGCCACCGAGTTCAATGTCATAGCCACTGCCACAAACCCTAGGCAAATCGGTTTCATCGATAGGGATCTCGGTCTCACCGAGATGGGATTGTAATCTCTCTGTGTATGTCCATTACCAAAATTGGTCCCACCGAGATTGAGCAATCGGTACTACCGAGATTACAATGCAAACTTTCTGGTTAGCTTATTACCAAAATCGGTCCCACCGAGTTTGTGTAATCGGTCTCACCAAGTTTGCCTGACCAACTCTCTGGTTAGCTTATTACCAAAATTGGTCCCACCGAGTTTGTGTAATCGGTCTCACCGAGATTATGTTATGCCCTAACCCTAACCATATCGGTCCTACCGAGTTGCATCTCAGTCTCACCGAAAATCCTAATGGTCACTAGGTTTGCTAAATTGGTCCGACCAAGTTTCTCAATTTGGTCTCACCAAGATTGGTAAATTGTGTGTAACGGTTAGTTTTTGTGTGGAGGCTATATATACCCCTCCACCCACTCTTCATTCGTGGAGAGAGCCATCAGAACATACCTACACTTCCAATACACATTTTTTGAGAGAGAACCACCTACTCATGTGTTGAGGCCAAGATATTCCATTCCCACCATATGAATCTTGATCTCTAGCCTTCCCCAAGTTGCTTTCCACTCAAATCTTCTTTCCACCAAATCCAAATCCTGTGAGAGAGAGAGTTGAGTGTTGGGGAGACTATCATTTGAAGCACAAGAGCAAGGAGTTCATCATCAACACACCATTTGTTACTTCTTGGAGAGTGGTGTTTCCTAGATTGGCTAGGTCTCACTTGGGAGCCTCCGACAAGATTGTGGAGTTGAACCAAGGAGTTTGTAAGGGCAAGGAGATCGCCTACTTCGTGAAGATCTACCGCTAGTGAGGCAAGTGCTTCATGGGCGATGGCCATGATGGGATAGACAAGGTTGCTTCTTCGTGGACCCTTCGTGGGTGGAGCCCTCTGTGGACTCGCGCAACCATTACCCTTCGTGGGTTGAAGTCTCCAACAATGTGGATGTACGATAGCACCACCTATCGGAACCACGACAAAAACATCCGTGTCTCCAATTGCGTTTGAATTATCCAAACCCTTCCCCTTACATTCTTGCAAGTTGCATGCTTTACTTTCCTCTACTCATATACTCTTTGCATGCTTGCTTGATATGTATTGTGTTTGTTAAACTTTTGCCAAAACTCCACTTCAACTTAAAGAAATTAAAAACTACAACTTTTGGTACTTAGTGTCTAATCACCCCCCCTCTAGACACCTCTTCTCGATCCTTTCACCGGGTCACTTAGCCTTGGTAGTAGCACCTTAGGTTGGTGGATATAAATTCACTAAAGTGCTCATGGATGGAGGCAGTAGCATCAACATCCTCTACTATGAGACATTCTGTTGGATGGGGTTGACTGATAAGAGTCTTAAGCAATCCAACAATGTTTTTCATGGTGTTGTGCTTGGCAAGTCGGCGTACCCAGTTGGTAAGATTGAACTGGAAGTAGCCTTTGGGGATGAATATGATTCCAGGGCTGAGAAGTTAACTTTTGAGGTGGTTAAGATCAAAAGCCCATATCATGCTCTGTTTGGACGACCGGCTTACGCCAAGTTCATGGCTCAGCCGTGTTATGTATATCTGCAGCTCAAGATGCCGGGTTATAAAGGCACTATTACAGTACATGGAAGCCGGAAAATAGCCCTGGAGTGTGAAGAAGGAGATGCCTCTTATGCTGAGTCTGTTTGTGCAATAGAGGAGTTAAAGTTTTATAAAGATAATGTTGACCCGGCAGACATGACGTCTTTAAAGAAGCCAACTACGGAGCATGAACCGGTGTTAAAATTCAAGTCAGCTGATGACATCAAAATGGTCGATTTTGTGCATGGTGACTCATCCAAGCAGTTCATCATCAGTGCCAACTTGGATCCAAAATAGGAAAGCGCGCTCATCGAGTTCATCTGTGAGAACCGGGACATCTTTGCATGGAAACCTTCTGACATGCCGGGTGTCCCGAGATAACTCTTGAGCACACTCTTAATATTGATCCGAAGTTTAAGCCGACCAGGCAGTTTCTCCGACGGTTGAACGAGGAAAGGCACAAGGCCATTGGAGAAGAGGTGGCCCGGCTCTTGGCAGTCGGGTTCATCATTGAAGTTTTTCACCCGGAGTGGTTGGCTAACCCGGTGCTTGTACTCAAGAAGAACGGCACCTGGCGTATGTGTGTGGATTACACCGATTTGAACAAAGCTTGTCTGGCTGACCCTTTTGCTCTCCCTCGTATTGATCAGATCATTGATGCTATGGCGGGTTGCGAGTGTTTGAGTTTTTTGGATGCATACTCAGGTTATCATCAGATCAAGATGGCAGTTAAGGACCAGGAGAAAACAGCTTTCATCACTCCGTTTGGAGCCTTCTGCTATGTGTCTATGCCTTTTGGGCTTAAAAGTGCCCAGGCGATTTATCAACGGTGTGTACAGAATTGCCTTCACAATCAGATTGGGCGTAATGTTCATGCTTATGTGGATGATATAGTGGTTAAATCTAGAGAAGAGGAAACCTTGGTAATAGATCTAAAGGAGACCTTTGATAACCTCCGGGTCTACAAGATGATGCTTAACCCGGCCAAGTGTGTTTTTGGAGTCCCAGCTGGCAAGCTCTTGGGTTTTTTGGTGTCTAACAGAGGTATTGAAGCTAACCCGGAGAAAATTAAGGCAATCACCTCCCTGGCCAAACCGGTGTGCATCAATGACGTTCAACGGCTAGCTGGTCGCGTCGTTGCTTTAAGCCGGTTCATAAGCCGGTTAGGGGAGAAGGCGATGCCTTTGTATCATATGATAAAAAAGACGGATGACTTTGTTTGGAGTGATGCTGCAAACTCGGTTTTGAGGATCTGAAGAAACAGCTTGCTGAGCCTCCAGTTCTTGCTGCTCCAGTTGAGAAAGAGCCGCTATTATTATATGTAGCTGCTAACTCACGAGCTGTTAGTGTGGCCATTGTGGTGGAGCGCAAGGAGGCTGGCAAGGAACATCCGGTTCAATGGCTGGTTTACTACGTCAGTGAGGTGCTGATTGAATCTAAACAAAGATATCCACATTGGCAGAAGCTCGTTGAGCGAGTCCTGGATTAGGGGGTGTTCGGGTAGCCGGACTATACCTTCAGCCGGACTCCAAGACTATGAAGATACAGGATTGAAGGCTTCGTCCCGTGTCCAGATGGGACTTTCCTTGGCGTGGAAGGCAAGCTTGGCGATGCAGATATTCAAGATCTCCTACCATTGTAACCGACTTTGTGTAACCCTAACCCTCTCCGGTGTCTATATAAACCGGAGGGTTTTAGTCCGTAGGACAACTTCATCATACAACAATCATACCATAGGCTAGCTTTTAGGGTTTAGCCTCCTTGATCTCGTGGTAGATCTACTCTTGTACTACCCATATCATCAATATTAATCAAGCAGGACGTAGGGTTTTACCTCCATCAAGAGGGCCCGAACCTGGGTAAAACATCGTGTTCCTTGCCTCCTGTTACCATCCGGCCTAGACGCACAGTTCGGGACCCCCTACCCGAGATCCGCCGGTTTTGACACCGACATTGGTGCTTTCATTGAGAGTTCCTCTGTGTTGTCGCCTTTAGGACCGATGGCTCCTTCGATCATCAACAACGATGCAGTCCAAGGTGAGACTTTTCTCCCCGAACAGATCTTTGTCTTCGGCGGCTTCGCACTGCGGGCCAAGTCGCTTGGCCACCTTGAGCAGATCGAAAGCTACGCCCCTGGCCATCAGGTCAGGTTTGGAAGCCTAAACTACACGGCTGACATCCGCGAGGACTTGATCTTCGATGGATTCGAGCCACAGCCAAGCGCGCCGCACTGTCTCGATGGGCATGATATAGCTCTGCCGCCGAACAGCGCCTTGGAGGCTGCACGCGCATCGGTTCCGACCATTGATTCGGAGCCTACTGCGCCGATCGAGGATCAGCGGTTGGATGTTACCTCAGGGGCTGCGATCTCAGAGGCGATCGAGCCGAACTCTAGCCCCGCACTCCGCATGGCCTGTGACTCTGAGGAGCCGGATTCCTCTCCGAACTCCGAGCCCCCCGCGCCCCTGCCGATCGAATCCGATCGGGCGCTGATAATGGTGTTCACCGCCGTGGACATCTTTCAGCACTCGCCCTTCGGTGACATCCTGAATTCTCTAAAGTCTCTCTCTTTATCAGGAGAGCCCTGGCCGGACTACGGTCAGCAAGGTTGGGATACGGATGATGAAGAAATTCAAAACCCACCCACCACCCACTTCGTAGCCACCGTCGACGACTTAACCGACATGCTTTACTTCGACTCCGAAGACATCGACGGCATGGACGACGATGCAGGAGACGAACAAGAACCAGCACCTGTAGGGCGCTGGAAGGCCACCTCGTCATATGACATATATATGGTGGACACTCCAAAGGATGGAGATTGCGACAGAACAGCGGGGGACGATACCTCTAAGAAACAGCCCAAGCGCCAGCATCAGCGGCACCGCTCTAAATCCCGCCAAAGCAAAAATGGTGATTCCGGCACGGGAGATAATACTACTCCGGATAGCGCCGAAGAACACCCCCTCCAGCAAGATTCAGCACAGGAGGACAGAGAAGCCAGCCCTCACGAGAGGGCGGCAGACCAAGAGGTTGAGGACGATAATTATACACCTCCCTCCGAAGACGAGTTCGTCGTGCCAGAGGATCTCGCCGAACAAGAGCGTTTTAAACGCAGGCTTATAGCCATGGCAAGCAGCCTCAAGAAAAAGCAGCAACAACTTAGAGCTGATCAGGATTTGGTAGCTGACAGATGGACTAAAGTCCTTGCGGCCGAAGAGTATGTACTCGAACGCCCCTCCAAGAGTTACCCAAAGCGCAGGCTGCTACCCCGACTAGAGGAGGAAGCACCTACATCACCAGCGCATGACATGGCCGACCGGCCACTTCGTGGCTGCGACAGAGAGGCCTCTTGGCCCTCCACTCAAGCCATGCCCCGACGCCGCGTCAAGCATACTAAAGCACGGGAAAATGCGCCCGACCTGCGCGACATACTAGAGGACAAGGCAAGGCAAACAAGATCGATCTACGGATCGCGCAGGCGCCCCACAGCACGTGACGGTGATCGTCACTCCGGATGCAATAAATCCGGCCGGGCCGAACTCAACAGACAAAGCTCCATCGAGCTGCGTCGTGATATAGCCCAATACAGAGGCGCCGCACACCCACTATGCTTCACAGATGAAGTAATGGATCATAAAATCCCCGAGGGCTTCAAACCCGTAAACATCGAATCGTACGATGGCACAACAGATCCTGCGGTATGGATCGAGGATTATCTCCTTCATATCCACATGGCCAGCGGTGATGATCTACACACCATCAAATACCTCCCACTCAAACTTAAGGTACCGGCCCGGCATTGGCTTAACAACTTGCCAGCAGACTCAATCGGTTCTTGGGAGGACCTGGAAGCTGCATTCCTTGACAACTTTCAGGGCACTTATGTGCGACCACCGGACGCCGATGACCTAAGCCACATAATTCAGCACCCAGAGGAATCGGCCAGGCAATTCTGGACACGGTTCATAACAAAGAAAAACCAGATAGTCAACTGTCCGGACGCAGAGGCCTTAGCGGCCTTCAAGCATAATATCCGTGACGAGTGGCTTGCCAGGCACCTGGGACAGGAAAAGCCGAAATCTATGGTAGCCCTCACGACACTCATGACCCGCTTTTGCGCGGGAGAAGACAGCTGGCTAGCTCGCAGCAACAATTTAACCAAGAACCCTGGTAATTCGAATACCAAGGACAAAAGCGATAGGTCACGTCAGAACAAACAAAAGCGCCGTGTTAACAGCGACAGCAACGAGGATACGTCAGTTAATGCCGGATTTCGAGGCTACAAATCTGGTCAACGGAAAAAGCCATTCAAAAGAAATACTCAGGGCCCGTCCAGTTTGGACCGAATACTCGACCGCTTGTGCCAGATACATGGCACCCCCGAAAAGCCAGCCAATCACACCAACAGGGATTGTTGGGTGTTCAAGCAGGCAGGCAAGTTAAGAGCCGAAAACAAAGACAAGGGGCTGTATAGCGACAACGAGGAGGAGCCCAGGCCGCCGAACAACGGTGGACAAAAGGGATTTCCCCCGCAAGTGCGGACGGTGAACATGATATACGCAACCCACATCCCTAAGAGGGAGCGGAAGCGTGCATTACGGGACGTATATGCGATGGAGCCAGTCGCCCCAAAGTTCAACCCATGGTCCTCCTGCCCGATCACCTTTGATCGAAGGGATCACCCCACTAGCATCCGTCACGGCGGCTTCGCCGCATTGGTTCTAGACCCAATCATTGATGGATTCCATCTCACAAGAGTCCTCATGGACGGCGGCAACAGCCTGAACCTGCTTTACCAGGATATAGTGCGAAAAATGGGCATAGATCCCTCGAGGATCAAGCCCACCAAAACAACCTTTAAAGGCGTCATACCAGGTGTAGAAGCCAACTGTACAGGCTCAGTCACACTGGAAGTGGTCTTCGAATCTCTGGATAACTTCCAAAGCGAGGAGTTAATCTTCGACATAGTCCCGTTCCGTAGTGGCTATCACGCACTGCTCGGGCGAACCGCATTCGCAAAATTCAATGCGGTACCGCACTATGCATACCTCAAGCTCAAGATGCCAGGCCCTAGAGGAGTAATCATGGTCAATGGGAACACCGAACGCTCCCTCCAAACGGAGGAGCACACGGCAGCGCTCCTAGCAGAAGTACAAAGCAGCCTCTCTAGGCAGTTCTCCAGTTCGGCCTTCAAAAAGCCGGACACTGTCAAGCGTGCCTAGAGTACCCTACAACAAGACCGCCTGGCACGTTCTGAGCTAGTGTAGCAATGCGGCCCCAACCCTAGCCCTCGTGATATAGCGAAATCAGTGCTTCGCGTACATAACTACGCTCTTGAAATACCATGGGCACAGGGGAAGGGGCACTATCACGGCACGCCCGAAATACGGCTTAAACCGCACCAGGGGCTGCCGGATTCCTTTTTTTCCTTTTTTCTCTTACTCTCAGGACTCCATACTTCGGATGACCCATTCGGCAATTCAACTGCCACACAAATGATGCAAGATCCAGGAAAGCAGACAAGCCACGCCGCATTATGGAACTCCCAGGTGGTCTCTATTACGAGCAGTATACCTGTTTTTTAATACAATTCCGCAGCCTGCCCCTGGCCAGTACATGTCAAATAGTCCAATTTCTTTTGCTTATCGCACTATTTGTATCGTCCCGCTTTCATAGCAGCCTTTCTATAAACAATGCATAACTTTTTGTCTATTTTTTGCATTATCCTCTTTTTATATATATGTTTATCAATAACATGTTGCATCCGTACATTGTGGTACGGCAAAAATACGCCAGGGGCTTTAGTAGCCAACAATATGGCGTGAGAAGTCCGTACACTTTCACAAGTGCGGCACCCCGAACTTATAGCACTATATGCATCGGCTCCGAATCATGATTTGGGTCAATAGTTGGGTTTGCCCGGCTCCTATGTTTTGGTGCCTTACGTTCCGCTATATCGGCTAAGGTAGCACTAGGAGAACTACTGCGATTGTGCCCCAGTTGAGCTGGGCTGAG
The DNA here is from genome assembly GCF_002162155.2 of Triticum dicoccoides. NCBI lineage: Eukaryota > Viridiplantae > Streptophyta > Magnoliopsida > Poales > Poaceae > Triticum > Triticum dicoccoides. The sequence goes on from NC_041392.1 coordinate 613,493,672, forward strand.
CACCTCAGTAGAGAAAGCTAAAACTGACTGTCATGATGAGGCGAGAGACCGGTCGCTGTTCGAGAGGTTTTTCGAGTCCTTAAAGACTTATGCCACTTCGAGCGAGGAACCGGCTTTGTCCGGCCAAGGTGTGGATAGCGCCCCGAACTCGGTCTTCCGAATACTAGGGGCTTCGCCGAAATTTAAAATTATAGAGTTCTATGGCTAAGTGAGAGTGTTCAAGCATTATAGTCCGATTGCCTTGTTCATTGTGTTGAGCGCCTCCCTCGATGGACCCAATCATGGGAAAAAGAGCGCTCAGGTTTACCCCGAACACCCCAGCACTAGTGGCATGGAGGCAGAAGCCGACGACTGGCCATCTCTCAAATTTTTGATAAACGGCCGCACAGAAAGTAATATTTTAAATTCAAGCATTGCATAGCGCATATGAACAAGTTTTCAGCGCACAGGATAACACGAGCGAGTTCATTCAAAAATTACATCCTTGGTGCATTCATCCGCCATAAGGCGGGCACCAGCCAGAACATCCTTGTAATAGTTCTCGGGCTTGCGATGCTCCTTTCCCGGCGGCGGCCCATCCCTCACAAGCTTCTCACCGTCCAGCTTACCCCAGTGCACTTTTGCACGGGCAAGGGCCCTACGGGCACCTTCGATGCAGACGGAGCGCTTGATGACCTCGAACCTTGGACAAGCCTCCACCAGCCGCCGCACCAGTCCGAAGTAGCTCCCAGGCAGGGCCTCTCCAGGCCACAGCCGAACTATGAAGCTCTTCAGGGCCTGTTCGGCCGCCTTGTGGAGCTCGACCAGCTGCTTCAGCTGGTCGCTCAAGGGCACAGGGTGTCCGGCCTCAGCGTACTGAGACCAGAACACCTTCTCCGTCGAGCTTCCCTCCTCGGCTCGGTAGAATGCGGCGGCATCGGATACGCTGCGGGGAGGATCTGCGAATGCCCCTGGAGAGCTCCGGATTCGGGTAAGTAACAAGTAGTTTACTTTTATATGTCTGCTTTGCATAGATAATTCCTTACCCGCCACTATATTTTTCACCGCATCCAATTCCTGGAGGGCCTTCTGGGCTTCGGCCTTGGCAGATTTGGCAGTTTTAAGGGCCATAGCAAGCTCGAACGCTCGCATCTTCGAGTCGAGCTCCAAACTCTCATGTTTTTTCATGAGAGCCTAAAGCTCTTGCTGCACCTCGCCGACCTGCACCTCAAATGTCTCCCTCTTGGTGCGCTCGGTGCGCTCCGTGGCCGCTCTCTTCTTGGCCTCGAACATCGCCTGCTTGAGGGTCGCCACCTCAGTTGTGGCCCCTACCATAAGCAGTATACTCCTGTCATTTTTTGCAATTGCGTCTTCTTATAGGCATTTTTTCTATAAGGTATCTCTTACCTTCTTTCTCCTCGAGCTGCCGTTTGGCAAGGCCGAGCTCTTGCTCGGTCCACTCGAGGCCCTGCTTCAGGGCACCCACCTCCACAGTCAGTGCGGTGGTGGCCAGCAGCGAAGCCTGCATACGTATATTGACTCCTTTTTAGTTAGACTCCTGCGATATTTAATAGATCCTCTATCCAGCTTTTCTTTCCGAATGCCAGACAGAGCATCGGGGGCCACTGTCTATGCGGTAATATTTTTGCATATTTTTACTTACCTCAAAGCCTGTTAGAAGGCTAGCACAAGCTTCAGTAAGTCCGCTTTTGGCGGACCAAACCTTCTGGACCACCATACTCATGATGGTACGGTGCTCCTCGTTGATGGAGGCGCCCTTAAGCGCCTCCAGCAAATTTTCTGGTGCCTCCGGTTTAACGGAGGACACCGGCTCAATAGGCTTGATCCTCTTGGCAGTAGTTCGCCTGCCGCGGTCCGGAACTGTTGATGATTCCGGTGCGGTGTCTGGCTTAAAGCCGGACTTGGAGCCCTGGGGGGTCTTGTCCCCTTTACTCCTGGAGTCCGGGAGGTCGCCTCGCGGCTCCTCCTGGACCACCTCCTCTTGCCCTAGAGCTTGTCGCGATGCCACTTCGGCGTCATCTGCAGCACAGGGGGAGGCAGCGGGCGGAACTGAATTCACGTCCGATGAATACAGGGAGCCGCTCGACGACTCGTCGGGCCTGTCCTTGGGCGGGCTGCATGATTATATTCGACATTAGGAAAAGCTGTGCAACAAAAGGAATATCATGAGTTACTCTGGTATCCGAACACTTATGATTTCGCCGGACGCTTGGCCCTATCCGGCCACTCCTCTTCGTCCTCGTCGGCGTCGGGGGCGTATTCCGGCGGAGGGGTTTTCCTCTTCTTGGACCCCTCGGCCTCCCCTACTGGGGTGGCCTTCCTCTTCTTTCCTCCCCCCGCTGGAGGGGGAGAGGTTTTTTCTTCCTCCTCCTCGTCTTCACGGGAGGAGTGCATCTCGGACTCGTCGGACGACGAGTCCGACACCACCATATGCCGGGAACTCTTTCGAGTCCCCATGGCCTTCTTCTTCTTGGCCTTTTTCTCCGGCACCACATAAGGTGCCGGAACCAGCAGCTTCGCTAGGAGAGCAGGGGCTGGGTCTTCGGGCAAGGGAGCTAGACAGTTAATCAGTCCGGACTTCGCCTGCCAATCCTGTCAAAGGTCAGGGAGTTTAGATCCCACATAGAGTCAAACTATGAAGAAAACTTAACATCCTGTAAAAGATGAAAATATTTTACCTCGCCAGCAGGATGCTATGAGCTGAATCCGCGGTCTTCGGAGGCGGATGTGGGAGCCTCGGCGCCTTCGGTTAGCCCCTTCGAGACATCTTCGTACGTTGTGTCGAAGAGCCTGCTCAGAGCGGTGCTGCGCCAGGTTGAACTCCCACAAATTGAAGTCCCGTTCTTGACACGGAAGGATCCGGTGGACAAGCATGACCCGGACTATGGTGACAAGCTTGAGCTGCTTGTTCACCAGGGACTGGATGCATTTTTGCAGTCCAGTCACCTCTTCTTCGTCGCCCCACGACAAGCCCGTTTCCTTCCAGGATGTGAGCTGCGTTGGGGGTCCGGATCGGAATTCAGGGGCTGCGATCCACTTCGGATCGCGTGGCTCGGTGATGTAAAACCACCCTGACTGCCACCCCTTCAAGGTCTCCACAAAGGAGCCCTTGAGCCATAGGATGTTGGCTATTTTGCCCGCCATGGCACCTCCGCACTCCGCCTGGTTGCCGCGCACCACCTTTGGCTTGACGTTGAAGGTCTTGAGCCAGAGGCCGAAATGGGGGCGGATGCAGAGGAAAGCCTCGCACACGATGATAAACGCCGAGATATTGAGGATGAAGTTCGGGGCCAGAACGTGGAAATCTAGGCCATAATAGAACATGAGCCCGCGGACAAATGGGTGGAGAGGAAAACCCAGTCCACGGAGGAAGTGGGGAAGAAATACTACACTCTCATGGGGCCTTGGGGTGGGGAGAAGCTGCCCCTCCTCAGGAAGCCGGTGCGCGATTTCTTTGGACAGGTATTCGGCCTTCCTTAGCTTTTTGACATGGCCCTCCGTGACGGAGGAGACCATCCACTTGCCTCCCGCTCCGGACATAGTTGGGGAAGGTTGAGGTAGGAAGTGCGGGCTTGGGCGCTGGAACTCGGGTGCGCAGAAGATGGATAGGCAAAGGAGGAAGAAGGCGTAGGTAAAAAGGTGGGTCCTTATCCCCTTATATGAGCGGATGCGACTATGCGTCCCCACCAACCAAGTAAAACTCGCTTGCCTCCCAAGCACCATGATAAATGGCGCGGTTGGGTTACCCATGTCCGTATTAATGAGAATCCCGTAAATGGGGGACACGATCTCTGCTTTGACAAGACATGCCAAGGAAACCGCCTTGCAAAACATGCTGAGGTGGAAAAGTGAAAACGATTCGAATAAAGGCTTGGCCGTAGTGTGATGTCACGATGCGGAATACATAAGCAGATTAGATTTGTGTTAATATTATTCTCTCTGTGATAATACGTGGAAACTTATCTTGCAGAGCCGGACACTACTCTTGGTGTTTACAAAATTTTATGAAGAATTTGGAGGAGGAACCCGCCTTGCAATGCCGAAGACAATCTACGCGCCAGACTCGTCGTCATTGAAGCCTTGTTCAGGGGCTACTGAGGGAGTCCTGGATTAGGGGGTGTTCGGGTAGCCGGACTATACCTTCAACCGGACTCCAAGACTATGAAGATACAAGATTGAAGACTTCGTCCCGTGTCTGGATGGGACTTTCCTTGGCGTGGAAGGCAAGCTTGGCGATGCGGATATTCAAGATCTCCTACCATTGTAACCGACTTTGTGTAACTCTAACCCTCTCCGGTGTCTATATAAACCGGAGGGTTTTAGTCCGTAGGACAACTTCATCATACAACAATCATACCATAGGCTAGCTTTTAGGGTTTAGCCTCCTTGATCTCGTGGTAGATCTACTCTTGTACTACCCATATCATCAATATTAATCAAGCAGGATGTAGGGTTTTACCTCCATCAAGAGGGACCGAACCTGGGTAAAACATCGTGTTCCTTGCCTCCTGTTACCATCCGGCCTAGACGCACAGTTCGGGACCCCCTACCCGAGATCCGCCAATTTTGACACCGACACTCGTCTATGGGGTGTTCATGGCAAGCTGGAAGCTCAAACATTACTTTTAGGGTCACCCAATCACTGTGGTTAGCTCTGCTCCTTTGGGAGACATCATTCAAAACAAAGAAGGTACTGGACGAGTCGCCAAGTGGGCCATTGAACTTGGGTCTCATGGGTTGAAGTATGTGCCACGTACTGCGATCAAATCTCAAGCGTTGGTTGACTTTATTAATGACTGGACAGAGATGCAGATACCAGAGGAGAAACCAGACAACACATATTGGATGATTCACTTTGATGGGTCCAGACAATTGGAAGGCTCGGGGGCTGGAGTTGTTTTAACTTCCCCTCGAGGTGACAAGTTTTCTTATGTGTTGCGATTGATGTTTCCTTGTACTAACAACACAGCAGAGTATGAAGCCTTGCTCCATGGTCTTCGAATGGCTAAAGAGATGAGCCTGAGCCGGGTCCGGTGTCTTGGCGATTCAGATTTGGCGGCCCAGCAGGTGTTAGGCAAGTGGGATTCCAAGGACCCACTCATGGCGGCTTATCACCGTGAAGTCGACGCTGTTGCAGGACATTTTAAAGGTTATGAGGTGGAACACATTGACCGTAGGAAGAACAAAGCGGCCGATGCTTTAAGCCGGTTGGGATGTCAGTGTAAGCCGGTGCCACCTAACACCTTTTTAGATGTTTTGCATAACCCATCTGTTAAGTTACCTACAGAAGAAGATTTGGCTGTTCCTGACCCAAAGGCACAGTTGGTGGCGGCTCTTCACGTCATTCCAGATTGGACAGTACCATTTTTGGCTTACATGACCTAGGGCGAGTTGCCAGAGGATGAGACCCTGGCCCGATAGATAACCCGGTGGTCCAAGTCAATGACGATTTCTAACGGAAAGTTATACCATCGCAGCGTCACTAGAGCATTTCGGCGGTGTGTTTCTCCTGAAGAAGGCCAAGAAATACTTCGTGAGATCCATGAAGGGGATTGTGGTCATCATGCCGGGTCAAAGTCTCTTGTGGCCAAAGCTTTTCGTCATGGTTTTTACTGGTTGACGGCTCACGCTGATGCAGAGGATTTGGTCAGTAGGTGTGATGGATGTCAAAAGTTTGCACGATGAGCGCATGTGCCGGCTCAAGAGTTGCAGATGATTCCAATCACTTGGCCGTTTGCAGTCTGGGAGCTGGACATGGTTGGACCTTTCAAAAGGTCTAAGGATAAAAAGACACATCTTTTAGTGGCAATTGACAAATTCACAAAATGGGTTGAGGAAGAGCCAGTGAGTAAGTGTGATGCAGCCACGGCGGTTCAATTAATTAAAAAGGTGATCTTTTGTTTTGGTTTTCCACACAACATTTTCACTCACAATGGCACTAATTTATCCCAAGGGGCTATGGAGGAGTTTTGTCAACGTGAGCATATCCGGCTTGATGTTTCTTCTGTAGCTCACCCTCAATCCAATGGTCAGGCTGAGAGAGCAAATTAGGAAATCTTAAAAGGTCTCAAGCCCCAGCTTATGGTTCCCTTGCAGCGGATGCCGGGTTGTTGGGTCGAAGAGTTACCCTCGGTGATGTGGAGTATCAACACCACTCCTAACAGGTCTACATGTTATACACCTTTCTTCATGGTTTATGGAGCGGAAGCGGTGCTGCCTAGTGACATCCGTCATGACTCGCCTCGTGTGGCGGCTTACGCTGAAGCTAATAATGAACAAGCCCGACTGGATGCACTTGAGTTGTTAGATGAGGAGAGAGACTTAGCAGCGGCTCGATCAGCAATTTATCAACAGGACATGCATCGTTATCACAGCCGCCGGGTTAAGTCCAGGACTTTTCAAGAAGGTAACCTGGTGCTCCGGCTCATCCAGGATCTGTCAGATGCACACAAGCTATCCCCGCCTTGGGAAGGACCCTTTGTGGTCAGCAAGAATTTAAACAACGGGTCATATTACCTCATCGACATCCAGGAACACAAAGACTCACGTAAGTCAGAGGAGGAGACCCGCCGGCCGTGGAACATTTCTCAACTTCAGCCATACTACAACTGAGCCACCGGCTCTCGTCCTATACATACTTTGACGTTGTATATACTATGATAAGTAATAAAGCAGGACCTCTGTCCTTTTCCTTTTCAAAGATTATATATCTTTACTCTTTTTCACTATTTAAATGACTATTAAGGAGCTGATCATATCTGAATCAAGTTTAACCTTTTTGGTCCGGCTTATGATCATATTCGAATCTAGCTGTAAACCTCATGATCACTTGGGGGCTTCCTGTTCAAACATAGGTCGTATTCGAACCAAAGAGAACATAGCTGTCGTAACCCTCTTGATCGGCTCAAAGCCAAACTCGCTAGGGGCTTCTTGATCGTATCCGAATCATAGCTTAACCCCTTTTGGGTCTGACTTGGATCGTATTCGAATCAGGGTCGTTAAAAAACTCTCAAGGTCATTTGGGGGCTTCATGTTCAAACATAGGTCGTATTCGAACCAAAGAGAACATAGATGTTGGTACCCTCTTGATCGGCGCAACGCCAAAGCCACTGGGGGCTATATGATCATATTCGAATCTTAGCTTAACCCCTTTGGTCCGATTTACTAATCGTATTCGAATCAGAAACCCCCAACTTTCAGTTACAAGGTTAATTCATATTGTTTGCAAACTGTTATTTGCCTTATTGGTCTTTTATTGTGTCAATTTTAAACGATCAACATGGTCTTTTCACCAGCTTGACTATTTGACAATAAGCCGCCAAGGCATGATGATCATCAGGCATGAAGAAGCATTGCCTTCTCAAAAAAAGGGACTAGGTCATGTAAACCGGTGGTCCAGATACAAAAGATATAGGTATGACTGTTATTTATGAACAGTTTCTTTCTGTGTTAATCAAAGGTTGTTTCAACCTTGTTTATTTTCACGTCTGGTTCTGTTTTTCCACTATGATAAAACTATTGGTCATATACCGGGTATTCTGATCCGTTCAGTGCTAAACAGCCAAGCCAGTTTTTTCCTTTTCTACAAGAACAGAGCCGAAATATTACAGAGATAACCATAAATGTGACGCATATATTGACATCAGGAAGCAAAGAGTCACACACGACATCTTATGCATGATGGCATAGGCAAAATATGAAGTTGTTTCAAGCTAAATCTATTACAAGGCTTTAAGGAGTCCACAAAGATGGTTCTCACTCTTCCCTCGCTGGTTCACCTCCTTCTGTTAATTGGAAGCTGGGATTGGACCAGTCAAAGCCGTTCACGGCAATGAACTCTGCTTCATCATCAATCAGGCCAGCCGGATCAACTTCTGGAGCAAACGTATGTTGACGAACCGGCGGGATAAGGTCTGTCACCTTGTAAGAGGGAGTCGCCATCTTTTTATTCTCCAAATCAAAACCCGGCTGATATTTGTCAATGTTGGTCTCATCTCCACGAATGGTAGCCTGAGGTCGAACTACCCTCACACAAGCAACAAAATCATCCTGCTCAAATAGAGACCCGTCTTCCTTCATGGTAGGGTACCCCCTAGCTACATCCGCCGGGTCTAGATCTGGTACCCAGGCTTTGGAGCGGCTCAGGGCAGTCAAGGCTCCAGCTCTGGCACAAGATCGTTTGACTTCTTGAAACCTGGCGGGTAAGATTGACAATTTTTTCAAGACATCACTGAGCCGGTTGGGTCCTTGGTTGGCAGGAGAGATAGCAGCAAGTGCTCGTTGAGCGCCAATGTACAACTGTTCCACTAAGGTATAAACCGCCTTCAGTTTAGTCACATTATCTTGGCTCAGATTTTTGCTTCGTGGGCCTGCACATATTTTTTAAACAAGGGTTCAGCAAGAGGTTTATATTCCGGGTCAAAAGAAGGTACAAAAGATCAGTACAAATGGCTTACCAAAGATGGCGGAAACCATTTGAGACACCCAGTTCTTTAAGCCGGTAAGCTCCGTCGTAACCTCCTCACACTAGTAGAAAAAGGCCCATTTGTCCCGGTTCATAAGGCCCATCTGTCCTGGTTGGGGAACCAGGACTAAAGGGTCGTTACTAATGCCCTAGGCCTTTAGTCCCGGTTCTTATACAAACCGGCACAGATGGTCCTCCACGTGGCCGCTCCGGCGAGCCCAGGCAGGAGGGCCTTTGGTCCCGGTTGGTAGCACCAACCGGGACCAATAAGCTTCCATGCGTCAGCATTTCAGTGGCTGTTTTTTTTGAAAGGAGGTGGTTTAGGGGTTTTGGGGGTTAATTTAGGTTCATATAGGTAGCTAATAGAGAGATGTGTCCTCTCTTATCTCCGTGCTACTGCTACTGCTATGCCTAAACATGACTTAGATTGAAGTGAGGCAACATGTGGTGCATGTCGAAAGTAATACTAATCCTAACTTGATCAAGTTTGGATTGTACTACTTTCGACATGCACCACATGCATGTTGCCTTCACTTCAATCCAATTCATGTTCATTTCACCCACAGATATATAATAACTCTTCATGCTCGCATCATGCATCATCATAATAAAAAGTCCTACTAATCATCATCATACAACTTCTACTCATTATTAATAACAAGTCATACGATCATCATCCTCATAGTCATCGAACCAACCCTACTTAATTGTTCTTAGCACATGATCATCAGTATTAGGTAGGACCTAAATACCCTCTTTAAGGTAAAATAGCATAAAACAAAATAGACCCTGACTCTCCATTATGGAGAATGGAGATCATCCTGTCTCCAATTCTTGCGCTTCGCTTCCTTTTGCTTCCAAGAACCTCCTTACGAATGTCCATACATTTTTTCCATCCTTTGATTTGCATGTCTCCACTTCTTTTATAAATCTGGTATGGACAGTTGAGATTTGTAGGATGACCTGGCTGTATGTTCAAAACATTAAGGCTACCTTTCTGATACATCAAATGAGGCACACAATTCTCTGGGATTATCTGTTGAAAAACATAGTAATAACTTCATAGTTAGCAATGATGTACTAGTTTTAGAAGTATGCAAAAGATGCACGGAGGTCGTAATAGTAAAAAATCTTACCAGGGCATCTCCATGGTAGTTACCGTAGTTGAACACATGCACTAGTGGCACGTATTGACCATAATGTTGAGGAGTTTGATTGTAGATATTGTAATTCTCAATGTCAGTACAAAATCTAACCAGATGATTTTTCTCCTTGTAAATTAATTCGGAGCCATCGGTGTACTAGGTTTTGTCTACCATGTTCCGCACATTGTTTGAACAATCAAAATAAGCTGTCAACTATTTTGAAATAAACAATATAAATTAGCTAATAACTATGTTTGAGAAACTCACATAGCGGTAGAACTGGAGGCTTATCAACAAGGACCCAAATGTCCATATTGTCTTGCTCGATTTCAGGATCACCAAGATCCATGGTGACAAGCATACCCTCATCAAAACCATACATCTTGCAAAATGCTTCCCAATTTTTGCAACCAAAATGGGTTACGCTCTCAATATTATACAGATTTACTTCAAAATACACATCATGATGGGTCCTTAGGTGAATTTTCTTCGTTTCAAAATTTTCATGGTCTTCAAAATCCATCCTCTCCAAGACATAGCGTCTTGCATGGCTTGGGATAAGCTATACTCGAATTGTAAAAGATGAACATTACACGTTGAAATAGTTGAAGTCATGCTTAATTACGAAAAAAACACTTGTCGCCGTTGCGTACCGTTTCAACATCGAAGGTTTCCTCGAGCTTAATGCTGAAACACCGATCATCGTCTAGGTGAGGCCTATCGCACAAACCTCGATCGACATGGCACCACCCGCACTCCCCTGGGAGACTTTCTCGTCCGATGATGACATTTCCTATGTTCATAATTCAAAGATTAAACTTGTACAATTAAATATATGTACTTCAAAAACTAAATTAGATCATTATTATTCATCACGGGTTGACTATCGGTTTGTTGAGTCTTTTCTTGAAAACTCTCAGCTCACGTGGTGTATACATTCGACCGTTGGTGATGGTCGCTCCTCCATTTGTCCCCGAGTGCATTACACCAAAATGTCTAGGACATAGGAACGAAGGAGAAGCGACCCCCATGACAATAGTCGGGATTCTTCGTCCTCTCATATATATATGGTGGAACTCTCCCTCACTGATTCCTCTCTGACATATATTTGCGACCGTCGGTGATGGTAGCTCCTCCTTTCGTTCCCGAGTGCATTACACCAAATTGTCTAGCACACGGGAACGAAGGAGAAGCTACCCCCACGACAACAGTCGGGATTCTTCGTCCTCTCATATATGGTGGAGACTCGACAAACTTAAAGTCAACCCAAAATATCGTTTAATTATCTTTCTGAAAGAGGATTTGGCTGGTCTCACCTCGATGTCGGAGGGGGTCGGTGACGGGGACGACGGCGGGGATGATGGAGGGGCTTGGGGCTCCTAGATTTCTATGAAAACAAAAACCCTATAAGCTATCAACTAATCATATGCATATTCCTTGCATAGTGCTCTCCAATTATAGCATCCAAAGTAGGAGTAGTTTTCCAATTTGGGCATTCAATAAGCAAAATCAAATCGCAAAATAAAGTAGTATTCAAATTAGGATGCATTCAATTATAAGCAAAACTACATCATCTCCATGCATCCGTACATCATCGAATATTATCACTAATACACCTCGAATACTATCATACATATAGCATCGCCAGTACAGCTAGAACCGTAGCACCCGACGGGTATCGGCGCGGGCGGTGGACACCCAAAGGGAAGGAACCATCACAGGATCATATCACCAGTGAGATCCCTGAAGAACCTGCCAGGTATTGTCGAACCTACCCTCCAACGCAACCATGTACCGACGGACCTGCTGGTCCTCCTTGCTGACACGGTGACGTACCACCTCTGCGGTGTCCGGAAGCCTCGGCACCGTCACTGGCCCACGCGACCGCCACCAAACAAGGATCGGGTCAATGACGGGCTGGCTCCTCACCAACCTACGCCCCTGGAAGGTAGCACCTCCCAAAACTAACCCGATGGAGCCCAGTCCCGGACATGGCCCCTCTGATCAAGCCGGCCTCCTCCGCCGAGTCGACGACGAGGATGCGGGATAGGCATCGTCGATGTCGATGCGGGAATAATTGATTTAACTAAAAAAACAAACTAGTTCTATTAATTTCCTTACTATAAATAGAATAAAGTAGTACTTACTAAAAATAAACTAGCTAGTTTAACTAGTTCTATTATTTTCTAACTAATTCTATTAAACACTTTCTAAGTAGTACTTACTAAAAGTTATCGGGGAGGGGGGTACGTATATCGACAACGACATACCCGATAAAAAAATAAGAAGAGGAAGAAGAAGAAAAAAAGAGGAGAAGAAGAAAGGAATAGAGGAGGAGATCGAAGAAAAAAAGAAAAACAAGAGGAGAAGAAGAAAAAAATAGAATAATATATTATTCTATTTCTTCTTCTTCTCCTCTATTTCTTCTTCTTCTACTCTTTTTTTTCTTCTTTTTCATCTTCTTATTTATTTCCCCTCTTCTTCCTCTCCTCTTCTTCTTATTCTTCTTCTTCTTCTCCTTCTTCCTCTTCTTATTTTCCTTTTTTCTCTCCTTCTTTTTCTTCTAAATATGAACATACATAAATGATTTTGATCATAGACAATTTTTGGATTCCTACACAATATGAACATAAACATAAAAATTCTATGAAAACAAATCATAAAAATTCTATGAAAAATTGACATATTCTTTGCATATGAACATACAAACATTTGCATATTCAATAATAATAGCACCCAAAAAATCTAAACTACACATCTAAATTAATACATCTAAATTACAACAACTAAATTAACTACACATCTAACTACACATCCAAATTAATACAACTAAATTGCAAATCTAAACTACACATATATATAATAGCTAGGGGCGCGGCGGCGCGGCGGTGCGGAGGTAGCAGCGGCGGTCATTACAGGGAGGAGGAAGAGGGGATCGGGACGGCGCTCACAGGGTGCACGACGACGGCGACGAGGAGGCAGTGTCGGGGCAGGGGCGGCGCAGGGGCGGCGACGGCGTTGGGGCCGGGGGTGAAGGCGACGGGGCGTGGCGCAGGGGCGCATCCGGCGACGGCGTGGGTTCGAGGGTGGCGGACGGCGTCGGCATGGGCTCGGGGGCACGGGCGACGGCGCTGGCGGCGGGGCAGCCTGGCGGCGTCGAGGAGGTCGGCGTCGTCGGGCGGCAACTGGCGATGAAATCTGAAAAAATGATGAGGGCTGGCTTATATAGGAAAGGCTTTAGTCCCGGTTCGTGGTACGAACCGGTTCCAAAGCCAGCCTTTGGTCCCGGTTGGTGCCACCAACCGGACCAAAGGCCTCTTTTCAGCAGCCCAAAGGGCAGGAAACAGAGGCCTTTGGTCCCGGTTGGTGGCACAAACTAGGACTAAGGGGGGGGGGCATTGGTACCGGTTGGTTCCACGAACCGGTCCCAATGTATGCCTTTAGTACCGGTTGGTGGGACCAACCGGGACTAAAGGCCTTTTGCTGCCCGCATTGCGGCACGAAAGTTTTGTCCCACCTCACTAGCTGAGGGAGCTCGAGAGTGGTTTATAAGCCCCACTCCCACTGCCCTCTCGAGCTCCTCTCAAATGCAGGCTTTCAGGCCTAAACATACTTTATCTGCCTGTGGGCCTATTGGGCCTTCTACAGGCCTGAATCCTGGCCCATGGGTGGGTTTCTAGTCGTATTCAGGCCGTGGTGGCCCAATAGGTGGCGTTTTTTTATTTTTCCCAGTTTATTTCTTTTCTTTTTTTCTTTATTTATTTTATTTTGTTTCTACTTACAACAAAATACTTATTTATTTTATTTTATTTTGTTTCTAATTACTTATTTATTTTATTTTATGATAATTCTTTTTGCTATTAAAGTTCCTAACAAAAAAAGTTCTTTATGAAAATTGTTTTTGCTTTTAATGATTTTGAATAGAAAATACGTTGATAATTTTAGTTTCATAAATTTTATTTATGTTATTAAAGTTTACTTTATTTTGTTTCTACTTATATATTTTATTAAAGTTTATTTTATTCTGTTTCTAATTACTTATTTATTTTTTATGATATTTGTTATTTTCCATGCATTTACTGATTATTTTGAGCTATAAGACCCTGAAATTGAAAAGCAGTAGAAATGAACTCTGAAAAGGTTGAAAGTTGGCATGGTATCATCATTTCACCGACATAGCTTGTGCAAGAAAGTAGAGAGGGTTACGGCAAAAACTGGATGCACTTCGTGTACAAAACGGACAATCTGTTTTGAAGTATCAGGATTTCATACGGAAACTCGTCTGTTACAACAGGCATTTCAAATGAACTACGAAAAGGTTGAAAGTTGGCATGGTATCATCATAACAGTTGTGGAGAGAAAGTCTTCACTTTTTTTCGCTTGTGTGCTTTGCTTATTGCGCCGTAACCATGGATAATCTTCATCGTTTATCAGGATGCTTGGGTTAGCCTTGACTTTGAAGGGAGGAATTTCATGAAACTTTTCATAATCTTCAAACATGTCTGTCTTGCCTTCCACTCCCACAATGTCCCTTTTTCATGAAAAACTATGTGGCACTTTGGCTCATCGTATGATGTATTCGCTTCCTTATCTTTTCTTTTTCTCAGTCTGGTAGACATGTCCTTCACATAGATAACCTGTGCCACATCATTGGCTAGGACGAACGGTTCGTCAGTGTACCCAAGATTGTTCAGATCCACTGTTGTCATTCCGTACTGTGGGTCTACCTGTACCCCGCCTCTTGATAGATTGACCCATTTGCACTTAAACAAAGGGACCTTAAAATTATGTCCATAGTCAAGTTCCCATATGTCCATTATGTAACCATAATATGTGTCCTTTCCTCTCTTGGTTGTTGCATCAAAGCGGACACCGCTGTTTTGGTTGGTGCTCTTTTGATCTTGGGCGATCGTCTAAAATGTATTCCCATTTATCTCGTATCCTTTGTAAGTCAATACAGTCGAAGATGGTCCCCTAGACAATGAGTACAACTCATCACAAATAGTGGTGTCACCTCTGAGACGTGTTCCCAACCAACTGCTGAAAGTCCTGATGTGTTCACATGTAATCCAGTCATCACACTACTCCGGGTGTTTGGAGCGTAGACTGTTCTTGTGTTCATCGACATACGGGGTCACCAAGGTAGAGTTTTGTAGAACTATGTAGTGTGCTTGAGACCAAGAATGCTCGTCCCTGCATATTATTGAGTCCGCTCCTAGCGTGCCTTTTCCAGTCAGTCTCCCATCATACCGTGATTTAGGGAGACCTATCTTCTTAAGGCCAGGAATGAAGTCAACACAAAACCCAATGACATCCTTTGTTTGATGGACCATGGAGATGCTTCCTTCTGGCCTAGCACAGTTACAGACATATTTCTTTAGGACTCCCATGAACCTCTCAAAGGGGAACATATTGTGTAGAAATACGGGGCCCACAATGACAATCTCGTCGACTAGATGAACTAGGACGTGCGTCATGATATTGAAGAAGGAGGAGGGAACACCAGCTCGAAACTGACAAGACATTGTGCCACATCACTCCTTAGCCTTGGTATGATTTCTGGATCGATCACCTTCTGAGATATTGCATTGAGGAATGCACATAGCTTCACAATGGCTAATCAGACGTTTTCCGGTAGAAGCCCCCTCAATGCAATCGGAAGCAGTTGCGTCATAATCACATGGCAGTCATGAGACTTTAGGTTCTGGAACTTTTTCTCTGGAATATTTATTATTCCCTTTATATTCGATGAGAAGCCAGTCGGGACCTTCATACTGAGCAGGCATTCAAAAAAGATTTCCTTCTCTTCTTTGGTAAGAGCGTAGCTGGCAGGACCTTCATACTGCTTTGGAGGCATGCCGTCTTTTTCGTGCAAATGTAGCAGGTCCTCCCGTGCCTCAGGTGTATCTTTTGTCTTCCCATACATGCCCAAGAAGCCTAACAGGTTCACGCAAAGGTTCTTCGTCACGTGCATCACGTCGATTGAAGAGCGTACCTCTAGCTCTTTCCAGTAGGGTAGGTCCCAAAATATAGATTTCTTCTTCCACATGGGTGCGCATCCCTCGGCGTCATTCGGAATAGCTAGTCTGTCGGGACCCTTTCCAAATATTACGTGTAAATGAGAGACCATAGCAAGTACGTGATCACCGGTATGCATGGCAGGCTTCTTCCGGTGATCTGCCTCGCCCTTGAAATGCTTGCCTTTCTTTCGACATTGATGGTTGGTCGGGAGAAATCGACGATGGCCCAGGTACACATTCTTCCTGCATCTGTCCAGGTATATACTTTCGATGTCAGCTAAACAGTGCGTGCATGTGTGGTATCCCTTGTTTGTCTATCCTGAAAGGTTACTGAGAGCGGGCCAATCATTAATGGTCACGAACAGCAACGCCTTTAGGTCAAATTCTTCCCCCATGTGCTCATCCCACGCAAGTACACCTGTTCCATTCCATAGCTGTAAGAGTTCTTCAACTAATGGCCTTAGGTACACATCAATGTCGTTGCCGGGTTGCTTAGGGCCTTGGATGAGAATTGGCATCATAATGAACTTCCGCTTCATGCACATCCAAGGAGGAAGGTTATACATACATAGAGTCACAGGCTAGGTGCTGTGATTGTTGCTCTGCTCCCCAAAAGGATTAATGCCAGCCGCGCTTAAAGCAAACCATACGTTCCTTGGGTCACTTGCAAACTCAGCCCAGAACTTTCTCTCGATTTTTCTCCACTAAGACCCGTCAGCGGGTGCTCTCAACTTCTCGTCTTTCTTACGGTCCTCACTGTGCCATCGCGTCAACTTGGCATGCTCTTTGTTTCTGAACAGTCGTATCAACCGTGGTATTATAGGAGCATACCACATCACCTTCACAGGAACCCTCTTCCTATGGGGCTCGCCCTCAACATCACCAGGGTCATCTCGTCTGATCTTATACCGCAATGCACCGCATACCGGGCATGCGTTCAAATCCTTGTACGTACCGCGGTAGAGGATGCAGTCATTAGGGCATGTATACATCTTCTCCACCTCCAATCCTAGATGGCATACGACCTTCTTTGTTGCGTACGTACTGTCGGGCAATTCGTTATCCTTTGGAAGCTTCTTCATCAATATTTTCAGTAGCTTCTCAAATCCTTTGTCAGGCACAGCATTCTCTGCCTTCCACTGCAGCAATTCTAGTACAGTACCGAGCTTTGTGTTGCCATGTTCGCAATTGCGGTACAACCATTTTTTGTGATCCTCTAACATGCGATCGAACTTTAGCTTCTCCTTTTCACTTTCGCACTTTTCCCTTGCATCAATAATGACCCCGGCGGAGATCATCATCGGGCACATCATCCGGTTCTTCTGGATCTTCAGCTTCCCCCGTTGCAGCATCACAGTATTTAAGGGGCACATGGTTGTCATCCTCCTCCTCTTCTTCACTGTCTTCCATCATAACCCCTATTTCTCCGTGCTTCGTCCAAACATTATAGTTTGGCATGAAACCCTTATAAAGCAGGTGGGTGTGAAGGATTTTCTTGTCAGAGTAAGACCTCATATTCCCACAATTAGGGCATGGACAACACATAAAACCATTCTGCTTGTTTGCCTCAGCCACTTCGAGAAAATTATGCAGGCCCTTAATGTACTCAGAGGTGTGTCTGTCACTGTACATCCATTGCCGGTTCATCTGCGTGCATTATATATAATTATGTGTGTCAAAAGTAAGAAAATTAGACAAGTATGTATCTAAAGTAAGATTTTTTCTTTCAGAAAGAAGATAAGAACAAGAGGCTCACCATGGTGGTGCCGGCAACGAGATCGGCGCGGGCGATCGACGGCGGTGAAGACGAGGACGGGGCGTGACGGACCGCTAAACCTAGACAAATCTCGGAAAAAATGGAGCTCGGAGGTCGAGCTTCGAGAGGAGAAAGCTTAACTAATGTGGCTCGGGCATTTCATCGAACACCTCATGCGCATAAGAGGTGAGCTAGAGCACCCAATGCCCTCCCCCTCGCCGGCCAGCAAAAACCAGAGCACTGTGGAGTACTCTGCTCGCCGACGATGGGGTATATATAGGCAACTCATTGGTCCCGGTTCATGGCTGGAACCGGGACTAAAGGCCATCCTTGTGTCCCGGTTCCTGCCACGAACCGGGACCAATGGTTGTGGGCCAGGAGAGAGGCCCATTGGTCGTGGTTCATGCCAAGAACCGGCACAAATGCGACCAGACGAACCGGGACCAATGCCCACGAGGCCCCGTCCGGCCCCCTGGGCTCACGAACCGGGACAAATGCCTCCATTGGTCCCAGTTCGTGGCAGAACCGGGACTAATGGGCTGGCCAGGCCCGAACGAAAGCCCCTTTTTCTACTAGTGTCAAGAGCCGCTTCAGCTTTTTCAGCGCGTTGTGTCAGCAGTGTCTTTTCTTCGGCCCATGATTTCTTTTTGGCCGTCAAGCTGGTTTTCAATTTTTCCATCTCAGCAAGACTCAATTGAAGTTTAGAATCAGTAGACTTGATTTCTGCCTCTTGATCCGCCAGCCGGGTCTTTGCATCAGTTAATTGGGAGCACAATTCAGATAGGGCGTTCTACAAAACATACACAGGTGTGTCAAGGCTTAAACTAAAAGTTATAAAGATTCAAGTCTCAAGTACTTTGCACTGCAATACCACTTGACACTTGGGGGCTAATGTCTGTTAAAACAATTTCTTATGAATTTTATATATTTCAAGTCCCAAGTACCTTACAAAGTAACAACACTTGGCACTTGGGGGCTAATGTATGACATTTAGAAAGTCTCTCAAGATTAAACCAGATTACAATATTTATTGAGACTGGCACAAGACAGTTATGAAATTAAGTACCAGCTCATTTATGATCAAGTGAACCGGCCCTTGGGGACTACATGTGAAGTTTGCACTATTCTGTTGTACTTTTGAAAGACTTAGAGAGAAAGTATCCATCTATATCATAATGTCTCCAGATCATTCAGAATCATCATCTGAAGACTTGGGGGCTGGCAGAGTATAATTAAACCGGAGAACATACCTCATATTTCAGCTGAAGTTGCTTGACCATCTCAATCTCTGACTCTCGGCTGGAATGAACATGGCTGAGATAGCCGGACAATATGTCATTAGCATTTAGATGACTGTAGTGAGAGATATCAAAACGCACTTTCTGTCTCTCCGGGGCTTCTTGTTTAGCGGTGTGTCAAGCTAACACGGTGGGAGTCCCCGGCTCAACAAAATGGCTTCTAGTGATCAGGATGTCATGATCAGAAGATGGTGGTGGGTTAGCCGAGCTGGATGGTCCGGCAGTAGAGGGGTTAACAACGGTGTCATCAACTGATGGCTCAGGAGGGTCTAATTGAGTGTCAGCAGCCGGGTCTTCTCGTGCTTCAGTTCGAGGGGGAGAAGTTGGCATGGCCGGTTCAAGAGAAAGGACTGACGGGTCTTCCGTCGGTTTAGTTACTTTGGCCTTCTTGGACTTGGCTTGGCCACTACGAAAGATGTTATGAGACAGTTAATACAAAGATGCAGTTTGAAAGACACGGAGGAAAGATGATTTTTTCCTTACCCAGGGGCAGTCTTGAAAGCCGGAAATTGAGTTTGAGATGAGTCGCCAGAAGAGCGAGACACCTCCTATAGAAGATAAAATAAAGTTAGTAATGCAAGGGAGAATATCCATTAATGAAAAGTAAAAGATGAAAATAAAAAAGACCTCATTCTGGCGTTTCTAAGGAGTTTGTTGAAGAACGGAAGGCGGTTCATCATCGTTCCAGGCCTGACGACAGCTCTCATGTTGCTGCTTTTTCAAAAGAAAATGAAGGTCCAAATAAGCCGAAGGGTGTGAAAACCTTACTTTCCGGGTTACCAGTCGAAGTTTTTGTCTTGGCAAATGGGTTGAGTCGGAGGAAATATTTACCTCTTCTTCCACGGCCTGACTGGCCCCCGTGTCGTCCTGGCAATAGTCAGTGTCAATAAGGTTATTAAAAAACTAGCCAAGGGATTCAAGGGCTACCTCCGACTCAGAAATATCATCAAGCTTTAACAGGTCCTCAGCGAGGCTCTTTTTCTTCTTGGACCTCCGGGTCGTTTTCTTGGCGTTTATGGAGGCGGCTCTAGCCTTCTTGGCGGCTTCAGGGTCATACTTGGCTTTCCAGAAGTCAGATTTAGCCTGTGAACAAGTAAACAAGGTCATGCAGGTATTTAAAACTGCTAAGGAAAATACAAAGAGAAAGAGGTCAGGGGTTTCTTACCTCTGGCGCCGGGTTAAGTTTGCAGAAGGGGTTTCACCCGACTTTACTGCAGTCTTCATATTTGCCATTCACCAGAAGGGTCGACATTGAAACAATATCTTCTTCAGTTAGTTGAACGGAGATGTGATGAAGAGAGTCATCTGGGCCTCCACCATATTCATACATCAATTTGGATCGGCGGCTTAGAGGGATGACCCGCCACGAGACCCAGCAACGAGTCAAATCAACTCCGGTTAAGTCGTTCCCCAGTAAGGCGTTAATCCTTTTAATTGATGGAATAAGCTTTTTGCTTCGGCGGTAGTAAGCTTGTCAGGCAGCGCAAACTTGGAATCTAGATGATCCGCGCGATAACCCGTCAGTGGTTTCTCAATGGTTGGTGAAGTGTCTTGATAGTAGAACCAGGTCTGATTCCAGTCTTTGGGGTGACTTGGCAAGACTATTAGGGGGAAAACGGTGCCCTGTCGGCGCTGAATTGATATGCCTCCAAGTTCCAAGCTGGGGCCATTGGTACACTCATTATGGTGGTTCAGATAAAAATACTCTCTAAAGAGTTCCACAGTCGGTTCTTCTTGAAGGTACACCTCACAAAGAACTTGGAAATTGCAGATATTGGATATGGAATTGGGCCCGAGATCTTGAGGGTGGAGTTTGAAAAAATGGAGAACATCTCTGAAGAACTTTGAGCCGGGTGGTGAAAATCCCCGATTCATGTGGTCAGAGAAGACAATAACTTCACCATCTTTGGGGATAGGCCGTTCCTTGTCCGGGTCAGGTGCACGATAAGACATAACATTCTTCCCTGGCAAAAAACCTATGGTGAAGAATTCCTTCAAGTTGTCCTCAGTTACTGTGGAAGGGACCCGGTTGCAGATGGTTAGTGCTTTTGACGGCATGATGATCAAAAGACGAACTGGAAAGAAAGTAACATGCCATTTCAATTCAATGGTGAAATTAACAGTTAAATGATGATGGTGCAAATAGGTAATGGCGGCTTAAGTAAGGGCTAATGTCATATAAGGGAAAAGTAAGCCGGTGTCATAAGCCGCCATGACTACAAACATTTGAAGGAAAACAGAAACAGAATTGGCTAAGTGTTGAGGCAAACAGGTTTCCTAAATTCTTGATATTATTCTGGATCGAGTGGTCGTTCAAAATGGAAAATATTCTAGACCTAAAAGTCTGGCACAGAAGAGTTCGTGAGCTCTAATGAAACCCTTTTTACCAGAAGAAGGAATCTACTAGTATCAAGGATGGGCACAAAACAACTACCGTACGATTATATGTTTCTTTTTGGATCAAGAAGAAGCTAAAGTGGAAGAACTACAACGAACCCGTGACGAACTATGAAGAACACGGAGGAAACTTAGAAACCCTAATGCGGACCTGAGGAGCAGGAAGGTGAAAACTTACAACCACGGATCTTCTGAGGAGGTCGCCGCCATTCTCTGGACTGATTCAGGTTGATGCAGCGGCCAAGGTTGACGGAGACGAGGAGATCTGTGATGGCGGCGGAGCTCGAGTGGCGGTAGGGTTGCGAGAGGAAGAAGACGGAGAAAGAGAAGAATGAGAAAGACTAGGGCGTGCCTATTTATAAGGAGATAAGCAAACAGGTGGGCATGAAAATCGAGGAAGACCCAAATAATGACTATCCAACTAAACGGACGCCTCGATTCTCAGAAGACATTAAATATAAAGATCCATTGTGGATGACGTCATAACAGTTTTTGTGTTTTCAGAAGATGATGTCACGACGAGTTATAGAATTTTTACAGAGAGAGGAAGATGGATTTCATCTAAGTATTGAAGATTGACAAGGAACAAAGTTGAAAGTCAACCTCGGGCCTAATGTTGGGAATATAGATACCAGGTAAGACCTGCCCAGGAGGGGCCGGTTCAGCCCCAATGGCGGGTTACAAAAGAAGCCCAGTAACATTCAAGGCGATAGTTTATTAAGACTTATAGAAGGCCTAAGCCCAAAGGCGGCTTAAGGCCCAATATTGTAAACCGCCATTGTAAGGAAAGACTTGTAAAGAAAGGCATGTAAAAGAAGTCACCGAGCCGGACACGTTTTATAAGCCGGTCGGGACTCTGTAGGCCACCAGGCGTCAACTTGTGTATATAAGGGGACAACCCGGCGGCGGCTTAGGTCAAGAGACAACAACTCAAAGCCAGGACAAGCAGATTCGCTCCCTGGTCTTCGAAACCCCAACAATTCCAAACACAACTAGACGTAGGCTTTTACCTTCATCGTAAGGGGCCGAACTAGTATAAAACCTCGCGTGTCCTTTGTCCCGATTAACCCCTTTAAGCTTCCTAGTTGTGATGGCCCTACGACTAAGTCCTTTTGCTAGGACATGTGCCGTGACAATTCCACGACACAAATAAAAAAATGAGAGAAAAAAAGAGAAGGGACAATGTTACTATCCTTTTTCCACACTTGTGCTTCAAAGTAGCACCATGATCTTCATGATAGAGAGTCTCCTATGTTGTTACTTTCATAAACCAGTGGGAATTTTACATTATAGAACTTGGCTTGTATATTCCAATGATGGGATTTCTCAAATTGCCCTAGGTCTTCGTGAACAAGCAAGTTGGATGCACACCCACTTAGTTTCTTTTGTTGAGATTTCATACACTTATAGCTCTAGTGCATCCGTTGCATGGCAATCCCTACTCACTCACATTGGTATCTATTAATGGGCATCTCCATAGCCCGTTGATACGCCTAGTCGAGGTGAGACTATCTTCTCCCTTTTGTCTTCTCCACAACCACCATTCTATTCCACCTATAGTGCTATATCCATGGCTCACGCTCATGTATTGCCTGAAAATTGAAAAAGTTTGAGAACATCAAAAGTATGAAACAATTGCTTGGCTTGTCATCGGGGTTGTGCATGATTTAATATTTTGTGTGATGAAGATAGAGCATAGCCAGACTATATGATTTTGTAGGGATAACTTTCTTTAGCCATGTTATTTTGAGAAGACATGATTGCTTAGTTAGTATGCTTGAAGTATTATTATTTCTATGTCAATATTAAACTTTTATCTTGAATCTTTTGGATCTGAACATTCATGCCACAATAAAGAAGAATTACATTGAGAAATATTTAGGAAGCATTCCACATAAAAAATTCTTTTTTATCATTTACCTACTCAAGGATGAGCAGGAATTAAGCTTGGGGATGCTTGATACGTCTCCGACGTATCTATATTTTTTGATTGTTCCATGCTATTATATTACCTGTTTTGGATGTTAATGGGCTTTATTTTACACTTCTATAATAATTTTGGGACTAACCTATTAACCAGAGGCCCAGCCCAAATTGTTGTTTTTTTGCCTATTTCAGTGTTTCGCAGAAAAGGAATATCAAACAGAGTCCAAATGGAATGAAACATTCGGGAGCGTTATTTTTGGAACAAACATGATCCAGGAGACTTGGAGTGGACATCAAGAAACAATCGAGGACGCCACGAGGCAAGGGGGCGTGCCTACCCCCCTGGGCGCGCCCTCCACCCTCGTGGGCCCCTTGTTGCTCCACTGACCTACTTCTTCCTCCTATATATATCCATATACCCCGCAAACATCCAGGGGCACCACGAAACCCTATTTCCACCGCCACAACCTTTTGTACCCAAGAGATCCAATCTTGGGGCCTTTTCCGGAGCTCCGCCGGAGGGGTCATTGATCATGGAGGGCCTCTACATCAACTCCATGGCCCCTCCGATGATGTGTGAGTAGTTTACCTCAGACCTTCAGGTCCATAGCTAGTAGCTAGATGGGTTATTCTCTCTCTTTGGATATCAATACAAAGTTCTCATTGATTCTCTTGGAGATCTATTCGATGTAATCTTCTTTTGCGGCGTGTTTGTCGAGATCCAATGAATTGTGGGTTTATGACCAAGTTTATCTATGAACAATATTTGAATCTTCTCTGAATTCTTTTATGTATGATTGGTTTATCTTTGCAAGTCTCTTCGAATTATTAGTTTGGTTTGGCCTACTAGATTGATCTTTCTTACAATGGGAGAAGTGCTTAGCTTTGGGTTCAATCTTGCGGTGCTCGATCCAGTGACAGAAAGGAAAACGACATGTATTGTATTGTTGCCATCGAGGATAAAAAGATGGGGTTTATATCATATTGCATGAGTTTATCCCTCTACATCATGTCATCTTGCTTAAAGCGTTACTCTGTTCTTATGAACTTAATACTCTAGATGCATGCTGGATAGCGGTCGATGTGTGGAGTAATATTAATAGATGCAGGCAGGAGTTGGTCTACTTGTGACGGACGTGATGCCTATATACATGATCATACCTAGATATTCTCATAATTATTTGCTTTTCTATCAATTGCTCGACAGTAATTTGTTCACCCACCGTATTACTTATGCTATCTTGAGAGAAGCCACTAGTGAAACCTATGGCCCCCGGGTCTATGCTCCATCATATAAGTTTCCAATCTATTTTATTTTGCAATCTTTACTTTCAATCTATATCATAAAAATACCAAAAATATTTATCCTATTATTATTATCTCTATCAGATCTCACTCTTGCAAGTGGCCGTGAAGGGATTGACAACCACTTTATCACGTTGGTAGCGACGTTCTTATTTGTTTGTGTAGATACGAGGTGACTCGCGCGTGGTCTCCAACTGGATTGATACCTTGGTTCTCAAAAACTGAGGGAAATACTTATGCTACTTTGCTGCATCACCCTTTCCTCTTCAAGGGAAAACCAACGCAGTGCTCAAGAGGTAGCAGTGGATCATGTGATATCCCATAGTCACCACAGATAAGCACATGCAAGACATACATCAAGTGTTCTCTCCTTAAAGACTCAATCCAATAAGATAACTTCAAAGGGAAAACTCAATTCATCACAAGAGAGTAGAGGGGGAGAAACATCATAAGATCCAACTATAATTGCAAAGCTCACGATACATCAAGATCGTATCACCTCAAGAACACGAGAGAGAGATAGAGAGAGAGAGAGATAAAACACATAGCTACTGGTACATACCCTCAGCCCCGAGGGTGAACTACTCCCTCCTCGGAACGGAGAGCGTCGGGATGATGAAGATGGCCACCGGAGAGGGATTCCGCCCTCCGGCAGGGTGCCAGAATGGGTCTAGATTGGTTTTTGGTGGCTATGGAGGCTTCTGGCGGCGGAACTCCCGATTTATTCTATTCTTCGATGTTCTTATGGTATATGGACACATATAGGCAAAAGAAGTCAGTCATGGGAGCCACAAGGGGCCCATGAGGGTGGGGGCGCGCCCAGGGGGTAGGGCGCGCCTCCTTGCCTCATGGCTTCCTCGAAGCTTCCCTGACGTCTACTCCAAGTCTCCTGGATTGCTTCCGTTCCAAAAACAACTCCCCCGAAGGTTTCATTCCGTTTGGACTCCATTTGATATTCCTTTTCTTCGAAACACTGAAATAGGCAAGAAAACAACAATTTGGGCCGGGCCTCTGGTTAATAGGTTAGTCCCAAAAATAATATAAAAGTGTTTGGTAAAGCCCATAAACATCCAAAACAGATAATATAATAGCATGAATACTTCATAAATTATAGATATGTTGGAGACGTATCAGCATCCCCAAGCTTAATTCATGCTCGTCCTCGAGTAGGTAAATGATAAAAGAAATAATTTATGAAGTGTGAATGCTAGCATGTGCACAAGTTTGATCGTTGATAATTTCAATCACCTTTTCTAGCATCATTATATATCATAATAGTAGCTCAACTCATAAGACTTTTCATGATCAAGCAACAAACTATTCACATGTTAAAGTATAGATCATAAACTTTCTTGAATACCAACAAACCGTGTTATTAGTCATCAAACAATTACAATTCATCTTATTTTCAGGAAGGGTCTATGTCAGAGCTTTGATTCAGCAAACTTCACATACTCAACTATCATTTAATCTTTCACAATTGCTAACACTCACGTGATATTTATGGGTTCAAAGTTTTAATCAGACACAGAGAAAGATAGGGGCTTATAGATTCGCCTCCCAACCTTTTACTTCAAGGGTAATGTCAACAATAATAGTTCATGATGCCTCACATCCAATTGGATATATATATCACGATCTTTCCAACACAATGTGCTTGCCAAAGGATAAAATGTAAAAAGGAAAGGTGAAGATCACCATGACTCTTGCATAAGGTATAAGACAAGAATAAAAGATAGGCCCTTCGCAGAGGGAAGCAAAGGTTGTCATGCAATTTTATAGTTGGATGCACAAAATCTTAATGCGAAAGAACGACACTTTATATTGCCACTTGTGATAGGGACCTTTATTATGCAGTCCGTTGCTTTTATTGCTTCCACATCACAAGATCGTATAAAGCTTATTTTCTCCACACTAATAGATCATACATATTTAGAGAGCAATTTTTATTGCATGCACCGATGACAACTTACTTGAAGGATCTTACTCAATCCATAGGTAGGTATGGTGGACTCTCATGGCAATACTAGTTTAAGGGATGTTTGGAAGCACAAGTAGTATCTCTACTTGGTGCAAAGAATTTGGCTAGCATGAGGGGGAAAGGCAAGCTCAGCATGTTGAATGATCCATGACAATATACTTTATTTCAGATATAAGAAAACATAACCCATTACGTTGTCTTCCTTGTCCAACATCAACCTTTTAGCATTTCATATTTTAATGAGTGCTCACAATCATAAAATATGTCCAAGATAGTATATTTATATGTGAAATCTCTCTTCCCTCAATATTTTTTCATGAATTGTTCAAGTGACCAATACAATGTTTGCTAACCTTCAATAAATTTACCACCTCTAATTCTTATATGTGAAGTCATTACTCCCCATGGGATACGAATATATAATTTCATATTTATGATATTCAAATCATTCAACTATTTACTCATAGGATATAAGTGAAGCACATGAGTAAATGACAAACTACTCCAAAAAGATATAAGTGAAGATCAATGAGTCGTTGAATAATTATTTAGCTATGTGAAGACTCTCCCATTTAATAATTTCGTATCTTAATATTAAAACATCAAGAAAAACAAAATAAAATGACATCTAAGAATAGCAAACATCATGTGAAGAAGCAAAAACTTAGGATCAACCGATACTAACCGATAGTTGTTGAAGAAGAAAGGTGGGATGCCAACCGGGGCATCCCCAAGCTTAGACGCTTGAGACTTCTTGAAATATTATCTTGGGGTGCCTTGGGCATCCCCAAGCTTGAGCTTTTATGTCTCCTTAATTCCTCTCATATCACGGTCTCCCTAAATCTCAAAAGCTTCATCCACACAATACTCAACAAGAACTTGTGAGATAGGTTAGTATACGTCCATGCAGAACCTTATCATTCTCTACTGTAGAAAATCACTAGAATTATTATTTAACATTTAATACTAAATGCCTCTGCATATTTAAAAGTCCTATACTTAAATAGAATCATTAAACAAGCAATCATATGCAAACAATGCCAACATAACAGCAATCTGTCTAAACAGAACAGTCCGTAAAGAATGCAGCAAGATCCATACTTCCCTAGCTCCAAAATTATGAAAGAAAATTGCCGCTGTAGTAAATTTATCAGAGCTTATTATGCAAAAGGTTTCAACATTTTATCACATTCTGACTTTTCTAGGGAATTTTTGCAACAGCGATAAACTTTCTGTTTTCAAACAGCAACATGTAGACTTGTAACATAGGCATAGTAAAGGATATCAATGCCACTTTTATTGAAATAAAAGATGCAAAAAATTGTTCTAAATAACAGCAAGCAAATCCTAACAAAATAAATTGACACTCCAAGCAGAACACATATCATGTGGTGAATAAAAATATAGCTCCAAGTAAAGTTACCGATGAACGAAGACGAAAGAGGGGATGCCTTCCGGAGCATCCCCAAGCTTAGGATCTTGGTTGTACTTGAATATTACCTTGGGGTTCCTTGGGCCTCCCCAATCTTAGGCTCTTTCCACTCCTTATTCCATAGTCCATCGAATCTTTACCCAAAACTTGAAAACTTCACAACACAAAACTTAACAGAAAACTCGTGAGCTCCGTTAGTAAAAGAAAACAAACCACCACTTAAAGGTACTGTAATGAACTCATTATTTATTTGTATTGGTGTTAAACCTACTGTATTCCAACTTCTCTATGGTTCATACCCTCCGATACTACTCATAGATTCATCAAAATAAGCAAACAACACTTAGAAAACAGAATCTGTCAAAAACATAACAGTCTGTAGTAATCTGTATCAAACGTATACTTATGGAACCCCAAAAATTCTAAAATAAATTTCCGGACGTGATAAATTTATCTATTAATCATCTGAAAAAAGAATCAACTTAATCTCACTCTCCAGTAAAACATAGAAGCAAATCTCGCGAGCGCTAAAGTTTCTGTTTTTACAGCAAGATCGCAAAGACTTTCCCCAAGTCTTCCCAAAGGTTTTACTTGGCACAAACACTAATTAAAAGCATAAAACCACATCTAAGAAGAGACTAGGTGAATTATTTATTACTAAACAAGAACAAAAAGCATGGAACTAAAATAAAATTGGGTTGCCTCCCAACAAGCGCTATCGTTTAACACCCCTAGCTAGGCATGATGATTTCAATGATGCTCACATAAAAGATAAGAGTTGAAACATAAAGAGAGCATCATGAAGAATATTACTAGCACATTTAAGTCTAATCCACTTCCTATGCATAGGGATTTTGTGAGAAAACAATTTATGGGAACAATAATCAACTAGCATAGGAAGGCAAAACATGCATAACTTTAAAACTTTAAGCGCATAGAGAGGAAACTTGATATTATTGCAATTCCTACAAGCATATGTTCCTCCCTCATAATAATTTTCAGTAGCATCATGAATGAATTCAACAATATAACCAGCACCTAAAGAATTATTTTCATGATCTACAAGCATAGAAATTTTATTACTCTCCACATAAGCAAAATTCTTCTCATTCGAAATAGTGGGAGTATCATAAGAAACTCGAATTCTATAAATTGTTTCTACATTAAAGGAGTAATGTTCAGAAAAAGGGTAATCATAATCATGACAAGTTTTATAAATATAATCATCACTACTTTTTATAGCATAATTATCATCACAATAATCATCATAAGTAGGAGGCATGCTATCATCATAACAAATTTGCATATCAAAACTTGGGAGGCTAGAAATATCATCTTCATTAAACATAGCATCCCCAAGCTTGCGAAAAACATTAATTGCAGCAAATATATTCTCAAACATGTCAGTCTCATCAAACATAGCATCCCCAAGCTTGGGCCTTTTCATATCATAAGCATAATCACTATCATCATTAATAGTATGGATAACACCAATAGTATAACAATTATCATCATCACAATGAGTAATAGGGGCAACATCATTTGGGAGGGATACCTTTTCACCTTTAGTTCTCCGTCTTTTATTTTTCTTCTTCACATTATGTGGGGGTTCAATCCTCTTTTTGGAGCTCCTTATTGATGATATTGGTTGGATAGAAGGCTCCTCCTCGTTACCTGATTCATCATAAGAAATAATAGGAGGATATTGGGAAGCCTCTTCCCTTTCATTAGTAGTCTCTTCATCCTCTATTTGTTATCTTTTCTTTATGTAATTGGAATATAAGGATTTTGAATGCAATTCACCGCACAATACCTAAAAATTTCTTCTAGATCAATATCGAGGAATTTCTCAAGGTTATATTCTAGAATATTCTTAGTTATATGTTTCATTCTTCATAACCCAAAATCAAACTAAGTTCATTATGATGTGCAAGGGAAATCAAATCATCACAATTTTTGGACACGATACGATCATGAAACAATTTGCATTGGAGATTTAAATGACCATGTTCATTGCAAAGTTCACAAGTATGGCATAGAAATTTTAAATTTTCAGCACACACATCTAGCCTCTCTTGCAACCATTTAGTTTCCAAATACTTATGCCTCTTGCAAAATCTATTTTCCCTAATTGGTGTGTACTTGCAAGCTCTATGTATTCCAGAAAAGTTGACATGCTTATAAGAGACATTTTCATCAAGACTAGTGCAATCATCATTAGTACTATGTATATTCAAAGAGTTCATACTAACAACATTGCAATCATGCTCATCATTCAAAGATTTAGTGCCAAACATTTTATAGACTTCTTCTTCTGGCACTTGAGCACAATTTTCCTTTCCATCATTCTCACGAAAAATATTAAAAAGATGAAGCGTATGAGGCAAACTCAATTCCTTTTTTTGTAATTTTCTTTTAGAAACTAAACTACTGATAAAACAAGAAACTAAAAGATTTGATTGCAGGATCTAAAGATATACCTTCAAGCGCTAACCTCCCCGACAACGACGCCAGAAAATAGCTTGATGTCTACTACACAACCTTCTTCTTGTAGACGTTGTTGGGCCTCCAAGTGTAGAGGTTTGTAGGAAAGTAGCAAATTTCCCTCGAGTGGATGACCTAAGGTTTATCAATCTGTGGGAGGCATAGGATGAAGATGGTCTCTCTCAAACAACCCTGCAACCAAATAGCAAAGAGTCTCTTGTGTCCCCAACACACCCAATACAATGGCAAATTGTATAGGTGCACTAGTTCGGCGAAGAGATGGTGATACAAGTCTAATATGGATAGTAGATAATGGTTTTTGTAATCTAAAAATATAAAAACAGCTAGGTAACTAATGATAAAAGTGAGCAAAACGGTATTGCAATGCGTTGAAACAAGGCATAGGGTTCATACTTTCACTAGTGCAAGTTCTCTCAACAATAATAACATAATTGGATCATATAACTATCCCTGAACATGCAACAAAGAGTCACTCCAAAGTCACTAATAGCGGAGAACAAATGAAGAGATTATTGTAGGGTATGAAACCACCTCAAAGTTATCCTTTCTGATCGATCTATTCAAGAGTCCGTAGTAAAATAACACGAAGCTATTATTTCCGTTCACTCTATCATAGAGTTCATACTAGAATAACACCTTAAGACACAAATCAACCAAAACCCTAGTGTCACCTAGATACTCCAATGTCACCTCAAGTATCCGTGGGTATGATTATACGATATGCATCACACAATCTCATATTCATCTATTCAACCAACACAAAGAACTTCAAAGAGTGCCCCAAAGTTTCTACCGGAGAGTCAAGACGAAAACGTGTGCCAACCCCTATGCATAAGTTCACGAGGTCACCAAACTCGCAAGTTGATCACCAAAACATACATCAAGTGGATCACGTTATATCCCATTGTCACCACAGATAAGCACACGCAAGACATACATCAAGTGTTCTCAAATCCTTAGAGACTTAATCCGATAAGATAACTTCAAAGGGAAAACTCAATTCATCACAAGAGAGTAGAGGGGGAGAAACATCATAAGATCCAACTATAATAGCAAAGTTCGCGATACATCAAGATCGTATCACCTCAAGAACACGAGAGAGAGAGAGAGAGAGATTAAACACATAGCTACTGGTACATACCCTCAGCCCCGAGGGTGAACTACTCCCTCCTCATCATGGAGAGCGCCGGGATGATGAAGATGGCCAGCAGAGAGGGATTCCCCCCTCCTACAGGGTGCCAGAATGGGTCTAGATTGGTTTTTGGTGGCTACGGAGGCTTCTGGCGGCGGAACTCCCGATTATTCTGTTCTCCGATGTTTTTAGGGTATATGGACATATATAGGCGAAAGAAGTAGGTCAGGGGAGCCACGAGGGGCCCACGAGGGTGGTGGGCGCACCCAGGGGGGTAGGGTGCGCCGCCCTGCCCCGTGGCTTCCTCGAATATTCCCTGACGTCTACTCCAAGTCTCCTGGATTGCTTCCATTCCAAAAATAACTCTCCCAAAGGTTTCATTCCATTTGGACTCCGCTTGATATTCCTTTTCTTCGAACCACTGAAATAGGCAAGAAAACAACAATTTCGGCTGGGCCTCCGGTTAATAGGTTAGTCCCAAAAATAATATAAAAGTTTTTAGTAAAGCCCATAAACATCCAAAACAAATAATATAATAGCATGAATACTTCATAAATTATAGATACGTTGGAGACGTATCACCCACCCTGATACGTCTCCGTCGTATCTATAATTTTTGATTGTTCCATGCCAATATTCTACAACTTTCATATACTTTTGGCAACTTTTTAGACTATTTTGGGACTAACATATTGATCCTGTGCCTAGTGCCAGTTCCTGTCTATTGCATGTTTTTGGTTTCGCAGAATATCCATATCAAATGGAGTCCAAACGGGATTAAAACGGACGGAGATACTTTTTGGAATATTTGGAAAATCTGGAAGAAAAATCAACACGAACCAGCGTCCGAGGTGGGCACGAGGTAGGGGGCGCCCCCCTAGGGCGCACCCCTAACCCTCGTGACCCCCCTGTAAGGCGGTTGACGCTCTTCTTTTGTCGCAAGAAAGCTAATTTTCGGGAAAAAAATCACGGCGAAGGTTTCAGGCCAATCGGAGTTACAGATCTCCATATATACACGAAACGGTGAAACGGAGCCAGGAGAGAATGCAGAAACAGAGAGACAGAGAGACATATCCAATCTCGGAGGGGCTCTCGCCCCTCTCGTGCCATGGAGGCCATGGACCAGAGGGGAAACCCTTCTCCCATCTAGGGAGAAGGCCAAGGAAGAAGAAGAAGGAGGGGGGCTCTCTCTCCCTCACTTCTGGTGGCGCCGGAGTGCCACCAGGGGCCATCATCATCACCGCAATCTTCACCAACACCTCCGCCATCTTCACCAACATCTCCATCACCTTCCCCCCTCTATCTACAGCGGTCCACTCTCCCGCAACCCGCTGTACCCTCTACTTGAACATGGTGCTTTATTCTTCATACTATTATCCAATGATGTGTTGCCATCCTATGATGTCTGAGTAGATTTTTGTTGTCCCATCGGTGGTTGATGAATTGCTATGATTGATTTAATTTGCTTGTGGTTATGTTGCTGTCCTTTGGTTCCCATCATATGATTGCGCGCGTGGATCACACCCTAGGGTTAGTTGTATGTTGATAGGACTATGTATTGGAGGGAAAGAGTGACAGAAGCTTCAACCTAGCATAGAAATTGATGCATACGGGATTGAAGGGGGACCAATATATCTTAATGCTATAGTTGGGTTTTACCTTAATGAACATTAGTAGTTGCGGATGCTTGCTAATAGTTCCAATCATAAGTGCATAGAATTCCAAGTCAGGGATGACATGCTATCAGTGGCCTGTCCCACATAATACTTGCTATCGATCTAGTAAAGTAGTCAATTGCTTAGGGGCAATTTCGCAACTCCTACCACCACTTTTCCACACTCGCTGTATTTACTTTGTTGCTTCTTTACTTACAACAGCCCCTACTTTTTATTTACTTGCTCTTTATTACCTTGCAAACCTATCCAACAACACCTACAAAGTACGTCTAGTTTCATACTTGTTTTAGGTAAAGCGAACATCAAGCGTGCGTAGAGTTGTATCGGTGGTCGATAGAACTTGAGGGAATATTTGTTCTGCCTTTAGCTCCTCGTTGGGTTCGACACTCTTACTTATCGAAAACTGTTGCGATCCCCTATACTTGTGGGTTATCAAGACCTTTTTCTGGCGCCGTTGCTGCGGAGCAATAGCGTGGGGTGGATATTCTCGTGTGTGCTTGTTTTCTTTATCACTAAGTAATTTTTATTTGTTGTTCTTAGTTGTTTTCTATCTTTAGTTATGGGTAGGAAACGCAAAATACCAAAAAAATTAGTTGTACCTACTAAACCAATGGTTGAAGAACCACTCAAATCTATCACACTCCTGAAGCTTATTGCTTGGATCATCTTCGATCCCTATGTGCTCGTGCTGAAACCCCAACTAGCTTAGTTGAGGGCAAATCTTTAGATGATCATGCTTGTTTTGTGCGACACCGAATATCTGAAAAAGGGAAAACTTTACTAGATCAAATTCGTCGTTTGCAATGCTATTCTTGGAATTTATGTGAAATATATGATTTTACTTGTTGTTCTGAAAACCCTAAGAAACACCTTCCCTATCAATGTGAGTTTAGTGATAATGGAATCGTATCTTCGTATGCTAAGGGTGTTTATAATTACTATGATGTTCAAAAAATTGAAGAATTTGTTGCTTTTAAGGATGCTTACGAAATTGCTTCTTTGATTGAAAAGTATGATGCTACTCTTTACAAATCTATTTTTTTGCCATACTTAAATATTGCTATGATAATTATGCTTCTAATGCCTATGTTGAACCATATATTGAGTACTACTCCGCTGTCCAAGAAGAGAATAATATTTTGCAGGAGTCTATGGAAGAAGAAATTGATGAAACTGTGAGCTCATTGGATGAGAAAGATGGAGGAGAGCGAAGAAAAAAAGGAGGAAGAGTGGATTAGCTACTCGTGCCCACCTTCTAATGAGAGTAACTCTTCAACTCATACATTTTTTAATTCCCCTTCGTGCTTACCGAAGGATGATTGCTATGATGATTGTTATGATCCCGTTGATTCTTTTCGAATATCCCTTTTTGATGATGCTTGCTATGCTTGTGGCCAAGATGCCAATATGAATTATGCTTATGGAGATGAACTTGCTATAGTTCCTTATGTTAAACATGAAATTGTTGCTATTGTACCCACACATGATAGTCCTATTATCTTTTTAAATTCTCAGACTACACTACATCGGAGGAGTTTGCACTTATTAAGGATTATATTGATGGGTTGCCTTTTACTACCGCACATGATGATTTTGATGAATATAATATGCATGTGCTTGCTGCTCCTACTTGCAATTATTATGAGAGAGGAACTATATCTCCACCTCTCTATGTTTCCAATACAACAAAAATGCAAGAAACTGTTTATACTATGCATTGGCCTTTACTTTGTGTGCATGAATTGTTCTTTTATGACATGCCGATGCATAGGAAGAGAGCTAGACTTCGTTGTTGCATGATATATGTTACTTTGTGCTCACTACTAAATTACAAATCATTGTTAATTAAAATTGGCTTTGATATACCTTGGGATTCGGGTGGATCCATTAATTGAGCACTATATGCCTAGCTTAATGGCTTTAAAGGAAGCGCTGCCAGGGAGACAACCCGGAAGTTTTAGAGAGTCATTTATTTCTGTTGTGTTCTTTTATAAGGTTTAAAAATAAAAATAATGTGCCAAGGTTTTCCTTTAGGATGTTTACATTTGCTTGATGGTTTGTGCGGTGCAAGACAAAAACTTTGGCTGTAGTGCGCGATTTTACATTTTTAGCTGGAACGTCAAATGGTTCTGATTATTTTTGCACTGTCTTCCTATACAAATTTTTTATTTTTTCTAATTTTGGTGGATGTTTTCAAGTATCAGAAGTATGGTGAATGTTTAGATTATTACAGACTATTTTGTTTTAGACAAATTCTGTTTTTGATGCACAGTTTGCTTGTTTTGATGAAACTATCAATTTATATCAGTGGATTAAGCCATGAAAAAGTTATATTAAGACACAATGCAAAAACAAAATATGAATTGGTTTGCCACAGTACTTAGAGTAGTAATTTGATTTATTATACTAACGGATCTTACCGAGTTTTCTGTTGATGTTTTGTGTGGATGAAGTGTTCGATGATCGAGCAGGTCTCGATGTGAGAAGAAGGAAGAGAGGCAAGAGCTAAAGCTTGGGGATTCCCGAGGAACCCCAAGTAAATATTCAAGGAGACTCTAGAGTCTAAGCTTGGGGATGCCCCGGAAGGCATCCCCTCTTTCTTCAACAAGTATCGGTATGTTTTCGTATTCGTTTCATTCATGCGATATGTGCAATCTTGGAGCGTCTTTTGCATTGAGTTTTCATTTTTATTTTATGCACCATGCTGGTATGAGATAGTCCTTGGTTGATTTATAGAATGCTCTTTGCACTTCACTTATATCTTTTGAGTATGGCTTTATAGAATACTTCATGTGCTTCACTTAAATCATTTGAAGTTTGGATTGCCTGTTTCTCTTTACATAGACAACCGCCATTTGTAGAATGCTCTTTTGCTTCACTTATATTTGTTAGAGCATGGGCATATCTTTTGTAGAAATAATTGAACTCTCTTTCTTCACTTATATCTATTTAGAGAGATGACAGGAATTGGTCATTCACATGATTAGTCATAAAATCCTACATAAAACTTGTAGATCACTGAATATGATGTGTTTGATTCCTTGTAATAGTTTTGCGATATAAAGATGGTGATATTAGAGTCATGCTAGTGGGTAGTTGTGGATTAGTAAAAATACTTGTGTTGAGGTTTGTGATTCCCGTAGCATGCACGTATGGTGAACCGTTATGTAACGAAGTTGGAACATGAGGTATTTATTGATTGTCTTCCTTATGAGTGGCGGTCGGGGACGAGCGATGGTCTTTTCCTACCAATCCATCCCCCTAGGGGCATGCGTAGTAGTACTTTGCTTAGAGGGCTAATAAACTTGTGCAATAAGTATGTGAGTTCTTTATGACTAATGTTGAGTCCATGGATTATACGCACTCTCACCCTTCCACCATTGCTAGCCTCTCTAGTATCGCGCAACTTTCGCCGGTACCATAAACCCACCATATACCTTCCTCAAAACAGCCACCATACCTACCTATT
The DNA here is from genome assembly GCF_002162155.2 of Triticum dicoccoides. Taxonomy (NCBI): domain Eukaryota; kingdom Viridiplantae; phylum Streptophyta; class Magnoliopsida; order Poales; family Poaceae; genus Triticum; species Triticum dicoccoides. The sequence continues at coordinate 613,530,178 of NC_041392.1, forward strand.
ATGGCATTTCCATAGCCATTCCGAGTATATTGCCATGCAACTTTCAACATCATCATATACATGACTTGAGCATTCATTGTCATATTGCTTTGCATGATCGTAAGATAGCTAGCACGATGTTTTCATGGCTTGTCCGTTTTTTGATGTCATTGCTATGCTAGATCATTGCACATCCTGGTACACCACCGGAGGCATTCATATAGAGTCATATCTTTGTTCTAGATATCGAGTTGTAATATTGAGTTGTAAGTAAATAAAAGTGTGATGATCATCATTATTAGAGCATTGTCCCAGTGAGGAAAGGGTGATGGAGACTATGATTCCCCCACAAGTCAGGATGAGACTCCGGACGAAAAAAATAAAAAAAGGAAAAAAGAGAAAGGCCATAAAAAAGGAAGGCCCAAAAAAATGAGAGAAAAAGAGAGAAGGGACAATGCTACTATCCTTTTCCACACTTGTGCTTCAAAGTAGCACCTTGTTCTTCATATAGAGAGTCTCTTGAGTTATCACTTTCATATACTAGTGGGAATTTTCATTATAGAACTTGGCTTGTATATTCCAATGATGGGCTTCCTCAAATGCCCTAGGTCTTCATGAGCAAGCAAGTTGGATGCACACCCACTTAGTTTCAGTTTGAGCTTTCATATACTTATAGCTCTAGTGCATCCGTTGCATGGCAATCCCTACTCACTCACATTGATATCTATTGATGGGCATCTCCATAGCCCGTTGATATGCCTAGTTGATGTGAGACTATCTTCTCCTTTTTGTCTTCTCCGCAACCACCATTCTATTCCACCTATAGTGCTATGTCCATGGCTCACACTCATGTATTGCGTGAAGGTTGAAAATGCTGAAGCGCGTTAAAAAGTATGAATCAATTGCTCGGCTTGTTATCGGGGTTGTGCATGATGTTAGTATTTTGTGTGAAGAAGATGGAGCATAGCCAGACTATATGATTTTGTAGGGATAACTTTCTTTGGCCTTGTTGTTTTGAAAAGACATGATTGCTTTATTAGTGGGCTTGAAGTATAATTGTTTTTATGTCAAATGATAGACTACTGCTTTGAATCACTCGTATCTTAATATTCATGCCATGATTAGATATGTGATCAAGATTATGCTAGGTAGCATTCCACATCAAAAATTATCTTTTTATCATTTACCTACTCGAGGACGAGCAGGAATTAAGCTTGGGGATGCTGATATGTTTTTGTCGTATCTATAATTTTTTATTGTTCCATGCCGATATTCTACAACTTTCATATACTTTTGGCAACTTTTTATACTATTTTTGGGACTAACATATTGATCCAGTGCCCAGTGCCAGTTCCTGTCTATTGCATGTTTTTGGTTTGGCAGAATATCCATATCAAACGGAGTCCAAACGGGATAAAAACGGACAGAGATACTTTTTGGAATATTTGGAAAATCCGGAAGAAAAACCAACGTGAACCAGTGTCCGAGGTGGGCACGAGGTAGGGGGGCGCCCCCCCTAGGGCGCGCCCCTGACCCTCATGACCCACCTGTAAGGCAGTTGCCGCTCTTATTTTGCTGCAAGAAAGCTAATTTTCGGGAAAAAATCACGGCGAAGGTTTCAGGCCAATCGGAGTTACGGATCTCCATATATACACGAAACGGTGAAACAGAGCTAGGAGAGAACGCAGAAACAGAGAGTGACAGAGAGACAGATCCAATCTCGAAGGGGCTCTCGCCCCTCCCGTGCCATGGAGGCCATGGACCAGAGGGGAAACCCTTCTCCCATCTAGGGAGAAGGTCAAGGAAGAAGAAGAAGAAGGAGGGGGGCTCTCTCCCCCTCGCTTCCGGTGGCGCCGGAGTGCCACCAGGGGCCATCATCATCACCGCAATCTTCACCAACACCTCCGCCATCTTCACCAACATCTCCATCACGTTCCCCCCTCTATCTACAGCGGTCCACTCTCCCGCAACCCGCTGTACCCTCTACTTGAACATGGTGCTTTATGCTTCATACTATTATCCAATGATGTGTTGCCATCCTATGATGTCTGAGTAGATTTTCGTTGTCCCATCGGTGGTTGATGAATTGCTATGATTGATTTAATTTGCTTGTGGTTATGTTGCTGTCCTTTGGTGCCCATCATATGATTGCGCGCGTGGATCACACCCTAGGGTTAGTTGTATGTTGATAGGACTATGTATTGGAGGGCAAGTGTGACAGAAGCTTCAACCTAGCATAGAAATTGATGCATACGGGATTGAAGGGGGGCCAATATATCTTAATGCTATGGTTGGATTTTACCTTAATGAACATTAGTAGTTGCGGATGCTTGCTAATAGTTCCAATCATAAGTGCATAGAATTCCAAGTCAGGGATGACATGCTATCAGTGGCCTCTCCCACATAATACTTGCTATCGGTCTAGTAAAGTAGTCAATTTCTTAGGGGCAATTTTGCAACTCCTACCACCACTTTTCCACACTCGCTGTATTTACTTTATTGCTTCTTTACTTACAACAGACCCTACTTTTTATTTACTTGCTCTTTATTACCTTGCAAACCTATCCAACAACACCTACAAAGTACTTCTAGTTTCATACTTGTTCTAGGTAAAGCGAACATCAAGCGTGCATAGAGTTGTATTGGTGGACAATAGAACTTGAGGGAATATTTGTTCTGCCTTTAGCTCCTCGTTGGGTTCGACACTCTTACTTATTGAAAACTGTTGCGATCCCCTATACTTGTGGGTTATCACCCCCCAGGCACAACCAGGGCCCGTTGTGTTCCTTCTGACGCATAAAAATTCTTCGTAAAGTTTCGTGGCATTTGGACTGCGTTTGATATTGATTTTCTGCGATGTAAAAAACATGGAAAAACAACAGCTGGCACTTGGCACTATGCCAATAGGTTAGTACCAAAAAATGATATAAATTGACTATAAAATGTTTATAAAACATCCAAGATTGATAACATAATAGCATGGAACAATCAAAAATTATAGATACGTTGGAGATGTATCAGCATCCCCAAGCTTAACTCCTACTCGTCCTTGAGTAGGGAAGTGATAAAAATAGAATTTTTGATGTGGAATGCTGCCTAACATGTCATATCATATTTCTTTCTTTATAGAATGGACATTTGGACTTTTATATTGTTCAAAGCAATAGTCTAGTTTTGACATGATAATTTAAATACTCAAGCATATCAACAAGCAACCATGTCTTTCAAAATATCAACGCTAAAATAAGCTATCCCTAGCCCATCATGCTCAACCATTGATCCATTCATGAAACACACTCGCATATTAGCTACATCCAATACTCAAGTACGATCATATTGCCTCCTAGTTGGTACTTTTATAAGAGAAGATGGAGACTCAAATTCGAAATAAAAATTGCATAAAGTAAAAGAAAGGTCCTTCATAGAGGGAAGTAGGGATTTGTAGAGTTGCCAGAGCTCAAAGCGAAAAACTTAGAGATAAAAACATTTTGGGAGGTGTATCCATCCCACCAACGAAAACGACTTAGAGTTCCCAATACTTTCCATGCTTAGATATATCATAGGCGGTTCCCAAACAGAAAATAAACTTTATTCCTTTTTCCACCATACTTTCACTTTCCATGGCTAACCATATCCACGGGTGCCCTCCATACCAATACTTTCCAAGGAATTTATTATTTGACAACATAAAGTAAATTCATCATTTTCATTTTGGAACTGGGTATCCCTAATATCTTTGCCTTACTCTCGTGCAATGACAAGTGAATAAACACTCATCGTGAGAGTAACACATCTAGCATGGAAAATATTAGTCACCCCTCACCACTCCGCGAGCGAAACGAACACACAAAAGAGAAGTTTATTTTTGAAAATTAGAGATAGCACATGCAAATTTGCTTAGAACGGCAAAAGAATACCGCATATAGGTAGATATAGTGGACTCATGTGGCAAAACTGGTTTAAAGGTTTTTGGATGCACAAGTAGTGATCATACTTAGTGCAAAATGAAGGCTAGCAAAAGATTGAGAAGCGACCAACCAAGAAACGAATAATCTCATAAGCGAGCATTAAGCATAACTAACACCGAATAATGCACCATAAGTAGGATATAATTTCATTGCATAACTATTGACTTTCGTGCTTGCATAGGGAATCACAAACCTTAACAGAAATATTTTTACTAAAGCATAATTACTCATCAAGATGACTCACATATCACATCATCATATCTCAAAACTATTACTAAGAATCAAGTTTATTTTGTCCAATGATCTTCATGAAAGTTTTTATTATATCCTTCTTGGATATCTATCACTTTGGGACTAATTTTCATGTGTTGCTTTTATCAAGCTCAAACAAATATAAGTGAAGATCATCAGCATAATATTTTTTTTCTTTCTCTCAAATTAATTTAAGTGAAGTAAGAGAGAATTTCTTGAAAATTTTGCTAACTCTCAAATAAATCTAAGTGAAGCAAGAGAGCATTTCTTCAAAAATACTAAGCACACCGTGCCAAAAAATATATAAGTGAAGCAGTGGAGCAAGTCCATAGCTCATAAAAATTTTAAGTGAAGCAAAGAGAGCAGTTCTAACAAGTCATGACATAATTTTGGCTCTCTCAAATAGGTGTATCCAACAAGGGATCAAGACTTAAAACACAAAATAAAACAAGCAAAGACTCATATCATACAAGACGCTCCAAGCAAAACACATAGTATGTGACGAATAAAAATATAGCTTCGAGTAAAATACCGATGGTCGTTAGAAGAAAGAGGGGATGCAACTCGGGGGCATCCCCAAGCTTAGTTGCTTGCTCAATTTTGGATAATAGCTTGGGATGCCAGGGCATCCCCAAGCTTAGGCTCTTCTGCTCCTTATTCCTTCATTCATCGTAAGATAACCCAAAACTTGAAAACTTCAATCACACAAAATTCAACAAAACCTTCGTGAGATCCGTTAGTATCTTTACCTAATAATAGAAGGATGAAAGCTTTCATAGTTCTCCATATGTCTTGTTTATTAATTGTTGTTCCAGTTTATATATACCATATATGTTTTTTGGTTTGAGAGTTCTCTTCATACGTCAAGTCCATTTCCTCTCCCCTCGATGGTTTTATCCGCCTCCTAGCTTGGCCGAACCTGCTCTTGAGAAGCCCACTTGATCTTAGCCCGTGTCATGCTGCTGGCACGATTGGCTCAAAAAGAAAAGAAAAAAAGACCGATGGCTGAAGGCGGTCGACATTGCTTTCTTCCTCTGTTTTTCTCGTCATCAAATTTGGATCGAATGGCAACAAATACAATCTCTTTCTTTAGCTCCTCGTAACTAGATCAACTCGTGTTTCTCAAAAAAAAATGGATCGCCTTGAAAAGAAACTCTGCTCAAGCTCGTAGCCTTGATCCCGACATTGACTCCTTACCCGTTCCATGGGAGTCGAGTGCACCGAGAAAAAGGACTCGAGTCCCTCTTCCAGAACCGCACCTCATATCAGATCGCGTGCGGCACTACTACAGGTTGCCGACCTGCAACCCTCCTCGGCCAATTTGTGTTCGGTGAGCTCTGGCTGGCTAGTGGCTCGGCTCGGATAGGATGGCGTCGATGTTATGACAGGTTGCCGACCTGCAGTACTCCATGGAAAAATATGCGTTCGTCGTGCTCTGGCTGGTTGCCGGCTCAGACCGTATCTCGATGGTGCTACGACAGGTTGTCGGAGTGCCGTCCTCCTCGGGACAATCTGTGTTCCTCTGGCTGCCGGCTTCGACGGTTGGGCTGGGCACCACATTTCTGTAGATCCACGTTAGAGTCATGCATCCGGTTTGCCGCCTCCCCTCGACATCCGGCACTGTGCTCTGCCGTGTGTTCTCTTCCTCGCATATATTGTGCAGCTAGCCGCGAGCCCGCGATCTAGCGGCACCTAATACAAAATGCATGGCCATACTGGCCCTACGTACAGGTACGGGAGATCAGCTCAGCAACGGCCAGTGTTTCTGCTCTCTTTTTTTTGAACGCCTCATCATTGATCTGTTTTCTTGGTCATGGCTGGACTACCTCTTTTGGTCCAAATTACTACAATGTGGCATGGCTTATTAGGCAAACTGATAGTTGCTTGCAATTCTCTTGCATGCGATGCTAAATTATTAGTGAGTTTTCTCAGAATCCATTCTTCACAAGATCTTTTTTTCGTTTGTAGTGTCGTCTAAATTTCTATACCAGTCAATTTTTATATCTCTCATACTTTCAGTGTAATTATAATAAATAAAGGATGATACATATGCACAGGTCGAATGTTGTTGATGAGGAGCGGGGTGGAGTGCCAGCCAGCGAAGAAGAGGGCGACGGTGCATCCTTGACAGGGACATAGGAGGTTGTTGTGGAGGGTGCTGATGCAGCCGTCGCCTGTGGAGAGAGAGCCGGTGTGTGGCGGCGAGGCAATGATTTTGGTTGGAGAGGAGTAGTGTGGTTGTGTTCACTTGCCTAGTGCAATTAAGAATGCGGGTATTTCCATCCAGAAAACATTTTGTTGTTGTTCGAAAGAAATATTTCTTCCTCCACCTCACTTTAAATTTTGAAGACAGAAAATTCAGTAAAATGGGCACACTATTACTCACCCAAAAACAAATTGTGACAATTATTGCACTTGTGACCTATTCCTCTAGCATTACATTCTTTCCACGCACTATACTGATCATGAATTATTTATTATTATGCTCATGGCTAAAGTAAGCACCCTATAGTACTAACCATTGTATTGATATGACATAGTTCATCATTTTCTTCTAGCTTGAACGATATTGACTGGTTGCCTTGGTGGTAGTTTCTTTATTTGATTGGTATTCTTAGTTTTTTCAAAGCTTCTTGGTTTGGGAAAAGTTGGCAAACTAATCTGCACAATGCGTATTTTTGGTTATGTAATTTTAAATGATAGTTGGCATAAGTAGTGCCTTATAATTTTGTTAGTTTCACTGAGAAACATTCTAGAAGGAATGACGCAAAATCTTGTACTTAATTCAGAAAATCTTCCTTTTCATTGTTAAGGTCGCCACCATTGCAAAACGTGTGCATCCAGAACATGTTGTTTGCCATTGAAGGTTTTCTTTCTTCCGGTATGAAAATTTAAAAGAAATTGAGTTCCACAACTATTACAGTTGGGTTTAGAAAGCAAGAAGTCTTGAAATCACAATATTTTGGCTAGTTGAACTCGCATTGGTGCATGTTTTAAGACCCAAGCAGCGGTTCCGGAGCATGAGATGCGGCAGAACACATGGTTTACATGGACTTCAGTCATTGAATTAGCTATTTCATACAATTTGGAATGTTTAAAGAACATATTGTGATAGTTTGTATATTTAAATGGCTGGTTTAATTCATTATCACACCATTGAATTTATAAAGATTAAAAACTAATATTGTTACATGCCCAATTTATTTCTGTTGGCTGCTAATTTGGTCTATGAAATTACATTTTGCTGGATGTGGTTGAAGGCGAGGTGAGTGATATGGCTCCAACATCGAAAGCTTAACTTCCAGGCACATGGACACTTCTACCTATCCAACCACAACCCTTTCAATTGAGGGTGGGTGCACAACTAAAGAAGGCATGGCTGGTGGACATGAGTATGGCTTCTTGGCCTCACCATAGTGATGAAGAGGTAAAAACATATAATATCCTTTCTTATTTTTTTTTCGTGGCTTGTTTTTGCTGCCATGTCAACATTTCTACAATGTATCTACCGTTGCAATGCATGGGCAATTTTCCTAGTAAGAATAATAAATCACTACTATAAGTGTTGTATCAAACCAATTCATATGTTGTTATTGTATTATATCTAATGTATTTAAACTTTTCTTGGCAAAAACTCATCAAAGAAAACCATAGATCCAACCAAATAAGCACACAACACAAAGAAAACAGAATCTGTCAAAACAGAACAGTCTGTAGCAATCTGACTATTTCAAATACTTCTGTAACTCCAAAAATTCTGAAAAAATTAGGAAGACCTGAAAATTTTGTATAATGATCTAAGGCAAGTGGAATGGGTATTTTATCTCTCTCTGGTAAAAAATGATAATAATTTTCGTGAGCGCAAAAGTTTTTGTTTTTTCAGCAAGATCAAACAACTATCACCCAAGAAGATCCTAAAGGCTTTACTTGGCACAAACACTGATTAAAACATAAAAACACAATCATAACAGTACCATAATTGTGCTAACACTCAAAAACAGGAAGGAAAAAATCAAAAGTAAATTTTATTCATTTGGTTGCCTCCCAACAAGCGCTATAGTTTTACGCCCTTAGCTAGGCATAAAACAAGGATCTAAGTTTTGTCATCTTTGTTTTGAGATCCATAAGATTCCCTCATGATTGATTCATACGGTGGCCTAATTCTTGTTATAGGAAAGTGTTCCATACCCTTCCTCAAAGGAAATTGGAACTTAATATTTCCTTCCTCCATATCAATCACGGCACCGATAGTGCGTAAAAACAGTCTACCAAGAATAATTGGACAAGACGGATTGCAATAAATATCAAGAACAATAGAATCTATGTGCACATAATTCCTATTTGCAAGAATAAGAAAATCATTAATTCTTCCCATAGGTTTTTTAATAGTATAATCCACCAAGTGCAAATTCAAAGAACATGATTCAAGATCGGTAAGACCAAGCACATCACATAAAGATTTCAGAATAGTGGAAACACTAGCACCCAAGTCACATAAGGCAAAACACTCATAATTTTTAATTTTTACTTTGATAGTAGGTTCCCATTCATCATGCAATTTTCTAGGAATTGAAACTTCTAATTCCAACTTTTCTTCAAAAGATTTCATCATAGCATCAACGATATGTTTAGTAAAAGCTTTATTTTGTTCATAAGCATGGGGTGAATTTATCATGGATTGCAACAGAGAAATACAATCAATCAAAGAGCAACTATCATAATTAAAGTTTTTCTAATCCAAGAGAGTGGGCACATCACTAGTTAAAGTTTTGACCTCTTCAAACCCACTTTTATCAATTTTCTCAACAAGATTTTCACCCTCCGAATCATTGGGACGCCTTCTACCTAAAGTTGACTCTTCTCCAGTCCCTTTTTCATCAATATTAACTTTACTAAACAAGGAATCAATAAAAGAAACACCAATCATTTTAAGATCTTCATCACTTTTGCGAAAGAAATCACTAGAAAACACATGTTCTAAAAATTCTTTTTTAGCTCTAAGCATAGCAGTTCTTTTCTTACTTTCATCCATAGAAACATAAAGAGCTTTAATTGATTCATCAAACTTAGGCACAAAAATTTTCATCTTGAGATTTTCCACATCACGAGCAATTCTATCAACACTTCTATACAAATCATCAATCTTACTCAACTTTTCTTCTATGGAAGTGTTGAAAACTTTTGTGTATTGATAAATTATTTAATATTGTTCTCAAGATCAGAGGTGTTCCTATTATTATTATTATTATTATTATTATTATTATTATTATTATTATTATTATAAGATTAATTTCCATAGGAATTACCATAATTATTTGAGGAATTACTAGGAAAAGGCCTAGGATTAAAATTACCTCTATAAGCATTGTTGTTGGAATTATTTTGAGAGATAAAATTCACATCTATGGCATCACTATTTTGCTCAATCAAAGTAGACAAAGGCATATCATTAAAATCAATAGGATCACTTCTACTAGCAACCAATTTCACAAGAGCATCAACTTTTTCACTCAAATAAGAATGTTCTTCAACCGAATTAACTTTTTTACTAGAAGGAGCTCTTTCGGTATGCCATTGCGAATAATTTGCCATAATATTATCAAGAAATTTGGTGGATTCACCCAAAGTAATTTCCATAAAAGTACCACCCGCGGCGGAATCTAAAATATGACGAGAAACAAAATTCAACCCCACATAAAAAAATTGTATGATCATCCAAAGATTTAACCCATGAGTTGGGAAATTCCTTAGCATCATTTTCATCCTTTCCCAAGATTGTGCAACATGCTCATGTTCAAGTTACTTGAAATTCATGATCTGGGTTCTGAGGGAAATAATTTTTGCGGGTGGAAAATACTTAGTGATAAAAGCATCTTTGCACTTATTCCAAGAATCGTTACTATTGCGCGGCAAAGAAGAGAAGCAAATTTTTGCAGAATCATGCAAAGAAAACGGAAATAATTTCATCTTGACCACATCATTGTCCACATCTTTTTTATTTTGCATATCGCATAATTCCATGAAGGTATTATGATGGGACGCGGCATCCTCATTAGGAGTACTAGAAAATTGGTCTTTCATAACAAGATTCAGCAAAGCAGTATTAATATCACAATTTTCCGCACTAGTGGCGGGAGGAGCAAGCGGAGTGCCGATAAAATCATTGTTGTTGGTATTTGTGAAATCACATAACTTGGTGTTCTCTTGAGTTATGATGACCACACAACAAGATTGCACTCAAAAACAGATCCGGCAAGAAAACGGCAAACCGAAAAAGAGGGGCGAATAAAGCGGCAATTTTTTGTGAAGTGGGGGAGAGGAAAATGAGAGGCAAATGGCCAATAATGTAAATTGCGAGGAGATGAGATTTGTGATTAGGAACCTGGTATGTGTTGAAGATCCTCCCCAGTAACGGCACGAGAAATTCCTTTTGATGTCGAATGAAGCTACGTCGGTATTTCCCCAAAGAGGAAGGGATGATGCAACACAGCGGCGATAGGTATTTCCCTCAAATGTGAAACCAATGTTATCGAACCAGTAGGAGAACCAAGCAACACAACGTAAACAACACCTACACACAAATAACAACTTCTCGCAACCCGACGTGTTAAAGTGGTTGTCAACCCCTTCCGGGCGTGAGGTAAATTTGTAGTAGATTGATAGATCGAACGCCAAATAAATAAATAAGAATAAATTGCAGCAAGGTATTTTTGGGTTTTTGGTTTAGTAGATCTGAAAATAAAAGCAAAGGAAAATAGATCGCTAAGGCAGATAATATGAGAAAGAGACCCTGGGGTCGTAGGTTTCACTAGTGGCTTCCCTCTCTTAAGAAAAATAGCAAACGGTGGGTGAACAAATTAGTGTTGGGCAATTGATAGAACTTAAAATACTCATGACGATATCCAGGCAATGATCATTATATAGGCATCACGTCCAAGATTAGTAGACCGACTCCTGCCTGCATCTACTACTATTACTCCACACATCGACCGCTATCCAGCATGCATATAGTGTATTAAGTTCATGGAGAAACAGAGTATGCAATAAGAACGATGACATGATGTAGACAAGATCTATCTATGTAGAGATAGACCCCATCATTTTATCCTTAGTAGCAATGATGCATACGTGTCAGTTCCCCTTCTGTCACTGGGATCAAGCACCGTAAGATCGAACCCACTACAAAGAACCTCTTCCCATTGCAAGATAAATAGATCAAGTTGGCCAAACAAAACCCAAATATCGGAGAATAAATACGAGGCTGTAAGCAATCATGCATAAAATAGATCAAAGTGTTGGGGAACACAATATTTCAAAAAGTTTCCTACGATCACGCAATATCTATCTAGGAGATGCATAGCAATGAGAGGGGAGAGTGTGCCTACGTACCCTCGTAAACCGAAAGCGGAAGCATTTAATAACGCAGTTGATGTAGTCGAACGTCTTCGCGGTCCAACTGATCCAAGTATCGAACGTACGACACCTCCGCGATCAGCACACGTTCAGCTCAGTGACATCCCTCGAACTCTTGATCCAGTTGAGGCCGAGGGAGAGTTCCGTCAGCACAATGGCGTGGCGATGGTGATGATGAAGTTTACCGACGCATGGCTACTGATACGACCATTTCACATCATGCTTTTATATCGATATTTATTGCATTATGGGCTGTTATTACACATTATGTCAAATTACTTATGCCTTTTCTCTATTATTTTACAAGGTTTACATGAAGAGGGAGAATGCCGGCAGCTGGAATTCTAGGCTGGAAAAGGAGCAAATATTAGAGACATATTCTGCACAACTCCAAAAGTCCCGAAACTCCACGAAAGTCAGTTTTGGAATATATTAAAAATATTGGGCGAAGAAAGCACCAGAGGGGGGCCACCCACTGTCCACAAGGGTGGAGGGCGCACCCTACCCCCTGGGCGCGCCCCCTGCCTCATGGGCCACCTGGAAGCCCCCCGATGCCCATCTTCTGGTATAAGGTGTCTTTTGCCCTGGAAAAAATCATAAGGAAGCTTTCGGGACGAAGCGCTGCCGTCTCGAGGCGGAACCTTGGCGGAACCAATCTAGGGCTCCGGGGAGCTGTTCTACCGGGGAAACATCCCTCCGGGAGGGGGAAATCGTCACTATCATCATCACCATCGATCCTCTCATCGGGAGCGGGTCAATATCCATCAACATCTTCACCAGCACCATCTCCTCTCAAACCCTAGTTCATCTCTTGTATCCGATCTTTGTCTCAAAACCTCAAATTGGTACCTGTGGGTTGCTAGTAGTGTTGATTACTCCTTATAGTTGATGCTAGTTGGTTTATTTGGTGGAAGATTATATGTTTAGATCCTTTATGCACATTAATACCCCTCTAATTATGAATATGGATATGATTTGTGAGTATTTACGTTTGTTCCTGAGGACATGGGAGAAGTCTTGTTATAAGTAGTCATGTGAATTTCGTATTCGTTCGATATTTTGGTGAGATGTGTGTTGTCTTTCCTCTAGTGGTGTTATGTGAACGTCGACTACATGAGACTTCACCATTGTCTGGGCCTAGGGGAAGACATTGGGAAGTAATAAGTAGATGATGGGTTGCTAGAGTGACAGATGCTTAAACTCTAGTTTATGCGTTGCTTCGTAAGGGGCTGATTTGGATCCATATGTTTCATGCTATGGTTAGGTTTACCTTAATTCTTCTTTCGTAGTTGCGGATGCTTGTGAGGGGGGTTAATCATAAGTGGGATGATTTTCCAAGGAACTGTAGTACCCAAGCACCGGTCCACCCACATACAAATTATCAAAGTAACGAACGTGAATCATATAAGCATGATGAAAACTAGCTTGCCGATAATTCCCATGTGCCCTCGGGAGCGCTTTCCTTTTTGTAAGAGTTTGTCCAGGCTTGTCCTTTGCTACAAAAAGGATTGGGCCACCTTGCTGCACCTTGTTTACTTTTGTTACTTGTTACCCGTTAAGAATTACCTTATCACAAAACTATTTGCACTACAAAAAAATAGGGCCATTTGCATTTCTGTCCCTAACTCGAACCACCTAATCAGATATACCCCTAACTTGAAAGCCTGCTCAAATTTGCCCCTTTGCCGTTAGGTGCCCTTACAGAAATGCCCTTCTGCGCCGTTACCGTCCGGTCAAATAGCTTTGACCGACCTGAAAAAAGAAAAAAAAATCTAAAAAATCTAAATTTTTGTGAGATAGAATATACTCATGTGCACAAGGTGTGTGCAAATTTTCGTGCTATTTGGACATTCCAGGAGCCCGTGGCGAGGAAAAACAGTTAATCTGCACGCTTATGAACAGTAAATTTGAAATAAAATAGCAAGAAAATTAAAAAAAAAATGATTTTTTGGGCATCAAAGAGGCTTGGGTGCACAAGGTGCATGCAAGTTTTTGTGATCAAATGACATGCGAGGAGCTCTAGCAAGAAAAAACAAAATAGTCATTTTTCCCAAGTTTTTTCCCGAGCCAAATTTTGTTTTTCTCCAAAATCCCCTCCAATGTCCAAACACAATAAAAATTTGCACGCAGCTTGCAGACCCGAGCCTCTTTGATGCCAAAAAAATTCATATTTTTTGATTTTTCTTGCTATTTTTTTGATTTTACTGTTCACAGGCTTACATATTTATTGTTTTTCCTTTGACACGAGCTCCTAGAATGTCCAAGCAGCACTAAAATTTGCATGCACCTTGCAAACCTGAGTATATTTGATCCCACAAGTTTTTAGATTTTTTAGATTTTTTTGCTATTTTTTTTAGGATGGTCAAAGCTCTTTGACCAGCTTTGACCGGACAGTAACGACACAATAGGGCATTTCAATAAGTGCACATAACGGCAGAGGGGCAAATTTGAGCAGGCTTTGAAATTAGGGGTAAATCTAAGAGTGGGCACAAATTAGGGGAATAAATGTAAATGTCCCAAAAAATACACTTCCGTGATGATATGTGTTTGTCATAGTAGGTCGCTTTTTTTGTCATGCATGTACATCCATGACAAATTTATGACATAATCAAGATAGTCATACCCGTGCTGTCGTAAAAGTGTTCCATGACATTACCAAAATTATCATCACGGAAGTGTCCACTTCCATGACGATAAATCGCGCGTCACAGAAGTGCTTTCGTCAAGGGTGACCGACACGTGGCATCCACCGTAACGGAACGTCGTTAAGCTATCGGGTCGGGTTTTGGATCCGATAACCCGTTAACAGCCCCGACCAATGGGGATTTTCCACCTGTAAAATCATCATTGGCTAGAGGAAACACGTGTCGGCTCATCGTCGGGACAGATGTCATCCACTCACTAGACAGAATGCGCCTATGATATGTCGACACGTGGCACGGCCCATCATGTTTAAATGGGCTGGCCCACCTAAAGGCCCACAAGATTTTGTGGACCATAATGGGCCGGCCCATCTAAAGGCCCACGAGATTTTGTGGACCATAATGGGCTGGCCCAGCTAAAGGCCCATAAGATTTCACGGGCCATAATGGGCCATCCCAGGTAAAGGCCCACAAGATTTTCGTGTGCCATAATAGGCCGGCCCAGGTAAAGGCCCACAAAATTCTTGGGGATCATAATGGGCCGGCCTAGCTAAAGTTCCATGAGATTTCGCCGACATTAATGGGCCGGCCCAGCTGTAGGCCCACAAGATTTTGAGGACCCTAGTAGGCCGGCCCGTTAACTGGCTGCCATGTTTTGGGCCAAATGCCGACCCATATTTGATCCGGTCTATTAATGGCCTGCCACGCTCCGGGCCTAATAGTGGCCCATATGAGATCCGGCCCGTTAAAAGCCTACCACGTTCTGGGCCAAATTACGGCCCAAATCAGTTCCGGCCCTTTAAGAGGTTTTGGGCCTAATTATGGCCCATATCGGATTCGGCCCGTCAACTGGACACTATGCTTTTGGGCCCACTTGCTAAAGGCCCACTTAGTAATTCAACCTGATATTAGTTTTGGCCTGTGAAGGGCCCGTTTAACATTTCGGCCCTATATTAATTTCAGCCTGTTAAAAGCCCGTCATATAGTTGGGCCTAACTACGGCCCAGTTTGCATCTGGCCTGCTCGCAGCCGATATCTGATTGGGCCAAACAAGGACCGAGACAATTTTTCGGCCTGTTAAAAGCCCGTGATTTGATTCGCACAATCATGGTCCGGGGTTCATTTCGGGCTGCTGCCGGCCCGTGAGCTGATCGACACGTTTCAGGCCCAACCTACATCGCGATTGCATGACGGCCCGATTATGTACCGTAATTTTATGGTTTGGCCGGTTTACTGCGAAGACAGGATATATACACGGTAAAATAACTGCAGCATCATGAATAAGAAAAAACCTATACTATACAATAAAGAAAATATGGCATATTACATCCACTAGGCATCAAAGTTCGCCACTATGATAATAAAGCACAAGCAGACAGTAGATTACATACACTGGGCATCAAAGATCGCCACCAGTGCAAATAAACACGCCGACAAAATAATATACAAAACCGACAACACTTCAATAGAGTTCAAGAAAGGTTAGCCCTGCTGGGGAGCTGCAGCGCAAGAAGCTGAGCAAGATGATGAGACTGCGCTTGTTCAACACTTATATCTTCCTCACTCTGAAAGATAAACAAGCAGACAGATGACAGGTTTTGCACATAAAAGTATCAGTGCTGACAATTCATCACATTTCTTACTGACGAATAAAGTGACACAGTTTAAATTTGCATTAACACAATATGGTATTGTTCAGGTCAAGACATGGCAGGAAATGACATTGTGAAGGAGTTGGCGGCTTCACGACACCACTGGATTATAGATCAAGAACTCATAAGTATTAATGGTTAGTGTGCTGTCAATTTATACCATTTCAGATTGGCAAATAAAGAGACGGTTTAAATAATAGTAGAATGATATGACATTGTTCATAGTTAAGACATTGTAGAATATGACATTGTGCTGTGGTGGGTAGGTTCACCACACCACTGGATTACAGATGAAGAACAGAAGTATACATGCAGTGCAAAAGAAGATCACTTGCTCTGTACAATTTAATTCACATGGTATGAAGAAGGAAGTTGGTTGTACAACTGAAAACTTAAATTGAGAAAGGACAAACTTTTGTTTATGAACTATATAATATACTTTAAACAAGCAATTTGATGCAAACACCAAAAATAAACAGCTGTTGTAGTCATGCCTAACCAAATATATACAACAAAGTTTGAAGGCTTGAGATGGTCAAACATACATTATTGGTGAAGATAGGCTCTATAAAGGCC
>NC_041392.1:613546954-613563958 GCF_002162155.2 Triticum dicoccoides
AGTAAATATAGATGTGATAATATATGAAAAATGGAGAATATTTAAGATAAGATGAAGAGTGATGCTACATAACCAAGTAGCTATAAATGTAAGTGCAGCGATACAGGCAAAAGGTACAGCCAAAAGCAATGCACAGCTAAACTTCTTCAGTATCAACCTTATGGTAAGAGTAAATATAGATCTGATGTGTAGAAAATGTAGGGCAAAGGAAAATAAGCTGCAGAGTGATGGTACATGAACAACTACCTGTCATTATAAGTACACTGATAAATGACAGAATGTACTTACAAGAACAATGTAGAGCTAAAAAACATTGGCATTGGATATATTCTACACTAATGTAACCATTCATACAGATCAGATAATTTGGAGCGAACAATTGATAAGCAAGCTATCATGCATACTGCTGTCACATAATGAACCAGGTATGTATGCAAGTACAGTGATAGAGGACAATAGGTACTAACAAGATCAAAGCAGCAACATGTACTTACAAGAACAATGTAGAGCTAAAAAACATTGGCATTGGATATATTCTACACTAATGTAACCATTCATACAGATCAGATAATTTGGAGCGAACAATTGATAAGCAAGCTATCATGCATACTGCTGTCACATAATGAACCAGGTATGTATGCAAGTACAGTGATACAGGACAATAGGTACTAACAAGAGCAAAGCAGCGGGCAGCATATTTGCGATATCCTGTCGTTCTTGTCAAACCGGAATTCTTCTTCGAGCAGATTTCCTGCAAAAAAGATCCGTAAGGCTCATGCGGAAAAGTAGAAGTTCAAATTGTCATGTGATTTCATAGACAGTACCTCATCCTGGGAACGAGACCAGTGCATAAAAAGGTTTTTCCATTCAATGTCTTCTAAATTTAGCACAGGAGACTTCATCGGAAATTCGTTTTTGGACTTGCCATCAAAGTGTGATTTCCTCAGGTAACACCGATACTGCTGCAATGCTTCCTTGAAAAGCACAAGCAAGCTTTGCTCGTCATGACTATCCAGATTGACCCTCGCCTAGTTACAACAATGTAATGTAAATCATTCATGTGTTCAATCAGCAGAAAACAGGAAAATAATAACCATGAATAATAGCACTTACACGTAAGTTGGACAGGAAGATGTGAAAATGGTGTTTGTCTTCACAATAATCTTCCCATGATGGGAATATATGCACGTAGTCCCTAACAACATTGAAAGCATTGTCTTTTAAACTGGGAATAAATGGAATGGGGTTCCAATCTGCAGGAATTGGTCGTCTCTGCAGTTGGGATAGGTCTTCGGCCAATGGACTTGCTGTACTTTTTGCTGGAGTGGGATTTTTCTATGGTACAGCTAGTGCTATGGCAAATGAAATCGGTATACCTTTGAGAAAATTCCTTATTTGATACTATCTTAAAATCCGCTTCCTTATTTGACACTGGAAAAGTTTTTCTTCCCTATTTGACACAAGTTTTAAATTTTATTACTTATATGACATTTCCATCCATTTTAAGCCTAAATGACACCTGAAAAGACTCTTTTGCCCCTCATGTGGTATGTGTGTGGGGGCAATAGCGCACACACACAGCATCAGTGCGAGGGCAGGAGCACACACGCAGCAACACATATACATACACCAACACACACGCAACAACACGCACGCGCGCGTGTGCACACACACATGCACACATACGCAGCAACACACATGCATGCGCGCACACACGCAGCAACACACACACGCAGCACACACACACAGCAGCAGCACACACGCAGGCAGCACATAGGCACGCAACAGCACACACACACGCACATTCACACACAGAAGCAAACACACACGCAGCAGCCCACATGCACATACACACATGCAGCAGCAGCACACATGTGCGCGTGCACCCACACACGCACCAGCACACACACGCGCGCACACACACATACCGCATGAGGGGCAAAATGGTGTTTTCAGGTGTCATTTAGGCTTAAAATGGACGGAAGTGTCGTATAGGGAATAAAATTTAGGACTAGTGTCAAATAAGGAAGAAAAACTGTTCCAGTGTCAAATAAGGAACTAGATTTTAAGACAGTGTCAAATAAGGAATTTTCTCTATACCTTGTGCTAGAGTGCAGGTCATGTGTGGTG
Source organism: Triticum dicoccoides (assembly GCF_002162155.2). NCBI lineage: Eukaryota > Viridiplantae > Streptophyta > Magnoliopsida > Poales > Poaceae > Triticum > Triticum dicoccoides. The sequence goes on from NC_041392.1 coordinate 613,549,085, forward strand.
GGGCTAGTGGTGTGGCCAGTGAAGTTTGGGTACAGTCTGCTGGAGTCGGTCCTACATTTTGTGTCACTGGTTGTACAGCCAATATAAGTGGGGTGCTGTCTGATTTATCGGGCACCACCACGTTTTTCAAGGACTTTGCTGATGCTCCTTCAGGTTCGGCAATCACCCTCTTCCTTTTTGATGTCTGATGCATAAGAACAGCATTTGAGTGGAAAAACATGGTATGATGACAGATGGAATATGTATTGATAATGTATGGGCATGGCATCTCGACATATATGATGAGTAAACTAAGCAGATGGCGGTGCAACAATGTAGAAGAAATGCAAGACAACATATGCAAGATACCCGCAATCAATAAAATATTGCCAAATTAGAACATGCACCTTGATGGGTGAACAGGACAGGCCATCTGCCTTTGACTCCTCGAGGTTAGAATAGTCATTAGGATGATATTCTGAACAAGAATCAACATGTGGGGAGCGTATGAGTTTCATTGCATCCAGAATGGCACTCAATGCCTTGGTGCCAATTTTGTAAGTCATTGTAGTGTTTAGCTTCAAGAGTGGACTGCTGCTAGTGCGACACAAAGCAGCTACACATATCATAGTGTAGATATAACGGGAAAACCTTAACCATCAGAGTAAAATCAGCAAAGTGGAACTTGCTGCAATATATGTGCTAGTATTGCCGGTACGGCTAGAAAGGCTTCGGATACCAGCTCTCTTCAAGTGAAGGTGCGGTACTGTTAATATCGATGTAACTCTCAAAGGCGACACAGCTCCCCGCATTTCCTTGCTATTCTTATAGGATTCAAGTGGGCAGGCCACTACAAATCCTATTCCTATGTTTACAAGATCCTACAAATCAAAGAGGCTCAAAGTGTCCATCACAACCGACCGTATAGACCTCTACACTACAAATGTCCCTGCTCATCTTCAGTACAAGGAACATACTATATTACTATCATACTCCCTCCGTTCCAAAATATAAGTCTTGGTAGAGATTTCCACTATGGATCACATACAGATGTATCCAGGTACATTTTAGAGTGTAGATTCACTCATTTTGCTCCATATGTAGTCCATGGTGGAATCTATACAAAGACTTGTATTTAGGAACGGAGAGAGTACATATTAAAGAAGAACGGAAGAGGAACATGGTAAAGAAGAGCAAGAAGATTTTGGATAATAAAATGTTGGTTGCGTAGTGCCCACACATGATGAACCAGAGCGCATTAAGAATGCAACTCCTAGCTGTCTCTCGACCATTTCAGGCGGTTGGATGATGATCCTACGTCTCCTAACCCTTCTTCTTCCTCGTCTCTGATTCTTCCCATATAGAACACCACACGGGCCGCCGGCCGGACCACCAGCCCCCACCGCCTGTGTTCCTCCGCCACCCCCACCCCACTCCCACCCCCACCCCAACCCCCACCCGCGTCGAGTTTTCTTCGTTCGGTGAGGCCCCACAACCACCCGAGCCCCTTCGATCACACCAGCGAACTCCGCCGAGCTCTGAAAAATCGACTGACCCAACTTTGAAATTTAATCTACTGTGATTTAACTAGTGTGGAATATAAAAGGGGAAAACCATAAGCATTGCGAGTATGGTGTTGAGTGTGCCATGGCGGATCTGAAGGTGCAAACCGGACAAAGGCAACTTCGCAACCAAGACAAGAAATCAGAGTAAAGCAGTGGCGATCTATTTTCTTGCTGCGATAAATAAGTTGAGTAGATATTAAAGAGTACCGCCTCTGGTGTGGCGCCGTGTAGGCATCTGCTGAGAATTTGATGGTGCTGCGGTAGCGATGGCTATCGGTGGCGTGGAAGCAAATCTAGGAGGGTAGACGGTGGCGGCGAGGCGCGGTGGACGAGACGGTCATAGGAGCGGCGCCGGCCAGGTGGACGACGATGGGGATGAAGAGAGGACGGGATGCAAGGATCCCGGTCCGAAGCCGTGGATGAGAGAGGTCGATCTCCTGTAATGGACGGCGGCATCGGGGTATCAGCTCCGGCATGGTGGAGGAGGACGGCAGTGGATGGGGTGGCGGACGACGGCGGACGGAGGAGGGTGGGGTGGAGAGGATGTTTTGGCGCCCATGGAGTACGAATGGGGAAAAGGGAGGTAGAGAGGAAGGGGGAACCATGTATTCAGGGAGCGCTTGTCTCAAATGCGAGGAAATTTACAAACTTAGCCCTCGTTTCAAATTTCTACTACATCACAGCAACACTAGTCGGTCGGGGATATGACGGTAATCTCGCATACACTGAATATTTGCCGATGAGAGTTTGTTTTGGCGCCCATCGTGTATGAATATGAATCAGGGAGGGAGTCGATTCAGCAGAGGACACACTGTGTTTTGGCGCCCACCGTGCATGAATCCGGGTGAGAGGCGGTTACGTCACTTTTGGGTGAAATTACAAACCTAGCCCTATCGAAACCTATAGAAATCGAGCATATAGGCTTTGCATGGCAGGGATAGGCAGCAGTGATTTCCATCTCGCAGATTTTGGTTCCGTGCGGTTACTGCGACTTTCCTCGCTTCGTTCAAATTTTGCAGAGTGCACGTTTACCGTGCCAACTCAATTCGAATCCCGTTTGTATTCTATTTTTTTCGGCCGGATCCATTTTCAATTGGAATTACATTCTATATACATCATTTTTTATATATATACTTTCAAAAGCACAACACCATTTATACATAAATATGGTTTACAAATGGCATGATCTCAGATTCATAAGGTTGTATCCATCAATTTGGATTTTCAAATATTTGAAACCACTTTATGTTGAAATCCAATGTATGCATTCCTCGCTAACTATCTCCAATTAATGTGTGTTTCATGCGGTTTTTTTACTTCTCAAAGATGTATAATGTGTTTCACACACGCAACATATAGTGTAATCCCATTTAGACATTAATTGCATATAAACCATGCATTGTTTGTAATTGAAGAATCTATGGATCACCAATATTGATAAACTATATAACATTACACGTGTGCCCAAATTCAAATGAATATGCATGTTTGATACACCAATTTGCGTTATGATATTATCGATGTCGTGATCTCCAGTTTAAATATTTGAATCCCCTTTAATCCAGATATTCGTCTCATATAGCTATCACTCATGCTTATATAGGACTATCTCTCTAGACCTATACGCGTTCATTGTCTCTCAGGTATCTCTCGTGCTACCTGTATGTCAACAATGATCTTTTATCTTCGTAACACACTGACGGTACTCTCTCTCTCTCTCGACCTTCATCACTCTATATCTCTCTAAGTATATCTCGCTCCCTGCTATGTGTCTCTAACTATGATTCTCCATGTGGAATCTCTTTCTCTCACACAAACACAAAACTTTGTCTCCCGGGGTCTCATTTCTCTCTACCATTCCCATGTGTGCCACTCGCACACCCCTCATACAGAGATGTCTTTCAGTCCTTAGATATGAGAACCTACGACTCTTCCTCATAAATATCTCTTTCTCATACACAAACACAAACTCTGTCTCCCAGGCTCTCATATTTCTCCATTGTTCTCTTGTATGTCGCTCACACACACCCTCTCTCCCTAGAGATATCTTGCATTCCCTCGTATGTCTCTCTAGCTATCACTCTCGTTGTGAAATATATTTCTCTCTCGCAGACACAAAACTCAGTCTCTCTGGATCTCATTTCTCTCTGATATCTGTTTGTATGTGACTCACACGCACCCTCTCTCTATCTCTCTCACACCCACACACATAACCCAGACTTCTAATCCACTCGACTCCTATCTCTAACCCACACTAGCTAGCATCTTTATCTTTCTATTTATCTATTTCTCCATCAACCTTCTTTCTCGCCCTCACTCTTGATTCCTATCACTCACACTACATATGTTTCTCTCTACATGCAGTCAAGTGCCCTCTCACACACATATATAACTTCACCCTTTGAACCACCTGACGGTCATCTCCAACACCCAAACTAGCGGATGTCCCTCTAGCTAGCATCTCCATCTCTGTATCTATCTGTAGTTTCTCCGTCAACATTTCTTTCTCGCACGGAGTCTTGCTTCCTATCACCCACACTATATATGTCTCTCCATACATATGCATTTATAGGTTGGTCTCTTTTGCACAATCGTTGCGCCTCACTCCCTCTGCTGGCCATAGATGCATGATCCAGCCCACGCCACTATCTCTTAAAGAAAAAAACACATGCTCAATTGTCGGGACTTCTTCCATGCATTCTCACATGCATGCATATTGTCATACTGATCAGTCTCTCCCATGTCGTTGATCTTATGATTTATGTCTTCTTTCTTTTATCTCGATCATGCGCGCACACACACATCCCACGTATACATGTATGCCTATCACACATGCACGTTCAAGGTCTCTATGTCTCCATACGTAGTTAATTACCCTCAATCCTAACGCCACATCGAATCGTTCTCCTCTTTTGTGCACATAACTTCCGCCTAGATGGGTAAAACACACGCTCACACTTAACAATCTCCTTCTAGCTACCCCCCCGCCTCTCACTCTTCCCCTATATCCCCGAAACCAAGAAGACCATCCCTTAGTTTAATTCCCGACTACATGCACCATCGATATATAGTAGTCTTCCTTGGTGTCTCTCGAACAAACACGTTCTCTCGAAGTCGACTCCTCTCATGCATATAGGTCCTAATGCGTTTTTCGAGGCTAACTTTGACCAAACGTTAGAGCAATAATATATGACATGCAACTTACACAAAGCATACCTTCAATTTTGTATGTCAAAGGAGCTTCCAATAATATAATTTGCATAGTATACATGTCATGTGCTATTAATCTTGTCAATAGTCAAAGGCTGTCTTGAAAAACACATTAGGCCCTATATAGATGGAAGGAGGGAGTAGGTCCCATGCAAAAAATGACAATAAAATTCAAACATGTGGGCATCGTGGCTCGGTCTCTAACATTGAGAAACTTGGTTTTAAAATCGTGAAACTTGGCATGGTGTCATGTCATGGTAGTACCATGCCGTGGTAAAAAAATTGGCCGAATAGGAACAAATTTTGGTATAAGCTTCTTGCAAATCGGAGCTTCTCTCAAGAAGGCTCGTGGTTCTGGGAGGGAACGTGTCACCTTTGTGTGCATAATTCAAATTTGAAATACAAGCACATGTTCTAGTGCACCAAAGTTGGTTGAAAAATCACATGTGTGTCCTCGGGTAAATTTCTAGGTTCCATGCAAGAAATGGGAATGAAATTCAAAATTCTGGGCATCGTGGCTGGGTTGGAAACATTGAGAAACTTAGTTTTTTAATTCCTGTAAATCCAAAACACGCATGAAAATAATGAAACTTGGCTTGGTGCCATGACATGGCACCAACATGCTGTGGTAAATTTGCAGTCTGATTTGCGAAGGCGCACACATTAACAATCAACAAAGTCATTTTGGAAGAAGTGCTGTCACGTTACAATAGGAAACACAAGTATTATTGAAATCGTGGGCCACGCGTCCCCTTTTTATTATCTAGGAGGCGACATGGAGGGTAGCTATTTGAGTACAAGAGGCGTGCGATCAGACCCCTGCGCGTGCTTACCGGGAGGAGAGCCCTTTGACCTCCATCTGCCGTCCACCTCTCTCCCAAGGTCTCCATTAATGGCGCCCGAGCCTCTGTTTAATGGCGTGGCTATGTCTCACTCGACTGAGATTTAAGAGAGAAAAAGGAAAATCTGAAAGCACGGATCTTGATGTAAGATCCGACGGACCTATATAGCATCTACTGCGACTTATAGCAAGACTGATGAATATATAAGGACGATTAAAATTTTTTTGATCAAAGAAGGGCTTGCCCCTTCCGATTTTCATTACTGAAAACCACCACAATTCACAAGAAGTTCAGCACAACTCCAGCCTAACACGAAGGACTAAATGCTACTAGATTGAAATCGCAACATCCCAAGAGGCCAACAAAGGCCAAACATCCGCGCTAGCACCCAACATTTCACAACCGACGACACAATCCACATCCTAAACCGATTATTACATCAAAAGAAACCAGGAAACTAGTCTCCGCGGCAAGCGGCAATGAGCTCTTTCGTGTCCTCAAGATGCTGCTTGAGAACATCCACGGATTCCTCCACCAGCCTTTGGCGCTCGCTGCGGAGCATGTCATTCTCGCCCATAAGTTTCATCAACAAGGCACTAGTCTCCTCCTGCAGGTCTGCACTTCGGACGATCTTCTCCCTCGGCAGGTCGCGCTCGGCTCGGAGCCTCTCATTGCCCTCCCTTAGTTGCCGGATAACACCGGTAGCCTGTTCGTTCAGACGAGGCTATCATGTCGTCCTGCAACCTCGCCGAGCGGGAGATCTGATCCGTCTGGCTATGGACGATCGCATGCATGCGTCTGTAACAGTCGTTGCGTGCCTGTGAGAAATTTTCCCAGGCCGCCGCGGTGCGGCGGGACATATCTACTGCATTCGTGGCGTGGCGGGACATCTCTGCTACTTCCGCGGCGCGGCCGGACATGTCTGATGCTTCCGCGTCGCGGCCGGACCAGTCTGCTGCATCGACGGCGCGGCGGGACCTCTGTGCTGCTTCAGCGGCACGGCGGGACTTCTGTGCTGCTACTTCCGTGCAGCAGGACATGTCGGCTGCTCTCGCAGCGAGGCGGGACATCTCTCGTGCTTCCGCTTCCATGCTCGCCTCTCCCTGGTGGCAATCTCTCGACCCAGAACTCACGCTGGCCATGGTAGACGCAAGGGAAGGATGCTGAATGACTTGTTTGTTTTTGTGGATAAGGAGTTGAGGAGGAATGTGCAGTCATCTTGGCATACTAGTATTTATAACCGAGTACTAATACGCTCCTAAGTGGGAAACCGTTTAGGTTGTGATCGGTGTGAACATGTTTGCAATTCAATATAGCGTGGAGTAATTTGGAATGTGACGAGACGCAAGCTCAAAATTTATTGACGGTTCTAGTTTCGAAGTGCGGCACTATTCCCAGATGGAGTACTTCTTTTTCTACTCCCTCCTTTCCGGTTTTATAGGGCTTATCTCAAAATTTTAGTTTTTCCATTTTATAAGGCTCAATTTGGTTGTCCCCAACACATGTTCAGATTCCAAGGTGCATTAAATCATTGCATGCAAGTATTAAGAGAAAATCGACCAATGCATGTACTTTATGCATGCATGCATTGCAATTAATGCATTAAACCTATCTCTCGGGACTTCTCGCACGCACAATCGTGCCACCCACAAAAACTTGTACTCTGAGTTTAGTAGTACGTTACACAGGAAGAGAAGAGGTGCATGCACGCACTCGTCCTCTTACACACGCGTCTATTTTTTCTCGAAAAGGAGGATGATGACCCCCGGCCTCTACATCTGGGAGTCACACACGCAAATTATTGAAATATATCGAGTGCAGTGCTTTGATGTGTCGCGTCAACTCGTACATCAACGAGAAGTTTGATTATCCTCTCCCTCGCGGACTTAACTGCACATGCCTTTGGCTGTATGACAGGTTGGCCACACACCTGTAGGGCCCACCTGTCATACACGCAAAGGCAGGAGCCTCCCTCCCTCGCTCATGAGCGTGGTGGCTGGCAAGACTAGGAGAAGCTTTCGCTACACGCTCTCCCTCCCACACGCGGTGGACATGCAGCAGTTCAATCGGTGTCATATGGCCAGAAGTATACTGTAGTACTCCTCCAATGCAGTAGTATTCCATCATTGTTCGACTTCTCGAAGAGGCGAAGAGCCAAGCGCAGCCCGGACGCTCGGGTGGCAGTTTCATGTGTATAGTAGTCTAGGATAGCGTGTACTGTGCCTGTAAGCTTAAAATCGTGGGGGGCGGCTCCATGCTATGTGGCTGTCTTGAAGTTTAAAAAAAATTAAAATAATCTTCTGGCCCTACCCAAAAACTGCCACGCGTACTGCCCGGGAAAAGCCCCGCACTCAACTTTTAACTACGCGAAAATAGTTCGAGCTTGTTCGTTCTATATAAATACAGTACTTACTGTATGTTTATTCACCTGTGGGGTTGTTCAATGAATGGTGGGGCGGGGAGCACAAGTGAACAATACTGTCGTACTACTAGTAGTAAGTAGGAGTCGTAGAGTAGTCACCTTAAATAGAGAGTTTCTTTTCTTTAATGCCACATACACAAATTGAAACACTTGTTGTGGAGAAAAAAAAGATAATCACTCCACTATATATGGACGCAGGGGCCTGAGCGCTTGCTTTACTAGGGTTGCTCTCTTCATTCTCTCATCCTCTCCAGATATAAACAAGACATCGGTAGCGACATTTTCTATCTACTCACCGCTGGTCACAGATCCGGTCGGATCCCTTCGGCCGATGTGTGCAGAGGACTAAAAGGTGCATCGTTCATGCGGTCATCGCCGCCAAGGGAGGAAACCCACAACTGCCGGAGGGGCCCGATCCTCTGCCCGTGCCATTCTCTCCGACACATGGCCAGCTCGGGAGGTCCTCCGACCCTTCTTCCTCCCTGCCGTATTGTCCGCAGATCCGACCTGCCGCTGCCAACATCCCGGCGATCTTCAGGTATAAGTTCTTCGAAAGCCACCTTGCTCTACTGCCCCAGCTCCCCACGTGTCTGCATGTGCACCTTTTTCTACTCCCATCAGCTCTTCCAAAGCCACCTAAATTTTTAGTATTAGAGGTAAAGCTACTTCATGCATTCGAATCTAGGGCTTTGTTCAAACAACGAAGAAAGGGGGGAAAGTTGTAGCATGAATCTAGGACTTGATTCAAAGAGGAAATAATATGGTGAAAGTAGTAGAGACCGGATACCCAACCGGTCTCTTGGTTGAAAAGGGAAATAATGGGAAAACGCAGTACAAACTAGATAAGGAGCAGATCTATTATTGGTTGAAAAAAGGATAGAAAGTGGCGGCTGGTGGACAAGTCAACAGAGTATGTCCAGGATTTAGATTTGTTGCCATCACATAGTAAAAGGTCTCCAGGATTAGATTTGCTGCCCTCACATAGTAAAAGGTCTTAGGATTAGATTTGCTGCCCTCACATAGTAAAAGGTCTCTAGGATTAGATTTGCTGCGCTCACATAGTAAAAGGTCTCTAGGATTAGATTTGCTGCCCTCACATTGTACAATGGCACTCCTGCTGTTTTCCCCAGTATGATAAGTAAGTTGCTCCTTTACGCTGCTGAGTGTCCTGGTGTCCCCACGGTCCCATGCCCTTAAACCAACTCTTTAGCTACTGTTGATTTACTGTGTCTCGCAAACAAGCAATGACACCATTAAAGTAATCCCATATTTGAGGAATCTCATTGTTGATCGTAATGCTTCTGGTAACATGAAGCATCACTGACGTTTTAAAATTTCTATTGTCCTTGCGTGATTGCCATGAACATAATTAAGATGGTTCTTTTCATTTTGTATATGTTTTGTATATTCTTATTGACCAGCAACTGTTTACTTTCTATCTTTTTGTGCAGATAGGGATATCCATTTCACCTTGTTGCTATTGTGACCTTTTGGTGAACTGCAGAAAACACTTTTTTTGGAATGAGTGTCTTGTGCAGTTCAACTAAAATGTCACATGGGCAACATCTCTCAATTTTGGTGGAACTGCACAAAATGGTGATTGGAGTTTCCAAAATCTCCGTCAAGTTCTGCTGGTAATCTCGTGCAACATTTTATTAGCCTTTGCAAGATGGAGCCGTCACTATCACCACAATGGCACTTTATTTTAGTGGAAAAGCACAAAAGGATAAGAAAATTATAGTTGCACCTTACATGAGCAGGACAGCCAACCTTAATGTTCCTCAATTTTAGTGCAACTACTAAAGAAGAACCTGCCAGCTCACAAGAGCAAGTACTTCTTGCTAGCTGAATGATGCAATCTTTGCTTCATTTCAGGTGAACTGTAGAAAAAGGTGCATGAATTGAATCATGGAACTCCAGGCAGACCTCATCCAAGTAGAGATGGAGGTTGAGTTCAAGGAGGCCGCTATTAAAGCGAAATCATGATCTCCTGTCTCCTTGTTTGTGCTGTGCAAACATGCTGTGCAAACAGGAATACTCAACTACAGATGTTGTGACGGTCAAGAGCATTCGCCAAGTTCTTCGATTGTATGACATGGCTAGCCAAGATGGATTTAATCCCGATATTCACTTTATCAAAAGGCTCTAATGGGTTGGTTCTGAATCTTGCAAGCTGGGAATCAGTGAGATGTGTAGGCATCTTTGTTGTACTTATTATTTGGATCTTATTTGTTGGTTCTGAATCTTGCAAGCTGGGAATCAATGAGATGTGTAGGAATCTTTGGTGTACTTATTATTTGGATCTTATTTGTTGGTTCTGAATCTTGCAAGCTGGGAAACACGGCATGATGATGCAGAGGACAACAACCATAACAAACAGTTCAAACTCGGTAGTATTATCTTTTGTGAAAGTGCGACAAATGTGATGATCGTGTGCGTCCTGAGAATAATAATTCTAATTGTTGTGCATGTTGATCCTGTGGCACTGATAGAACGAGCGAATGCATTGCTTGTTTTATGTAAAAATTTCTATTAAAACTAATTAAATTTAAGTAAAGTGACCACTAACTCCTGTTATTACAGTACCAATATAGACCCTCTCGTGAACCGACGTGTGGCCGAGGGTGCATCTTCTGCCGGGCGTGCAGTGGACGAGGGAGGGGTAGTAACTGTTGTCGCCTGTACACACTCAGCTTACTGTTGAATCCAGTTCCCCAAGAGCTAAAAAACAAACTGTTGCCGCCGCCTACACACTCGTTCACTCGAAGAGACTCCAATGGCGATCCGAGGGGTGAGTCTGCTGGATATGGACTTCAGCAAGGAGTTCCCCTTTGAGTTCGCCGTTCAGTCCTATGGCTGCACCAAGTTGAATGTGATGTACACCAACGATATGGACTCGGTGAAGCTCTGCCTCACCTCAGTCCTATGGCTGCACCAGGTTCTGGACCATTCGCCCATTTCATCGGCAGCGCCGACTGCACCTTTGCTACGGTGGAGAGAAGGAAGAATGCGACGATTCGGCCATCTGGTGCAACAAGCTTGTCGACATCCAGAAGCAATACAAGATCATCAGCAACGGGCAGGAGAAGGACTCTGTGGTTGACCTCGCTGAGACCATCATCGACCCCTGATACGCCAACATGAAAGAAGACGACCTGAACACGTGGGAGGTACCTCTGAATCTAGCCTACATAACCTACGCGGCCAAGGGCGCATACGCATGCTACGACATGTACATGCAGATCTTGTACATGAGGGCGTGTCTGCTTTCCGTAACCGACGAGTACACGGACAGCCGCAGCGTCATGATCAAGCGTGCCAGGAAGGTCTAGATGTTGTACTTTATCTGTTTATAAGTACCTTTATCATGTGAGTGTTTCATGCATTAGCCTATGTGTCGTAATTATCTGTTTTGTCCGAAATATTTCTTTTAAGAACCCATTAACCTGATTGCTTTTTTAGTGGCAATTTGCTTATGTATGTAAACTAGTTCACTTGTCCGTAAAAAAAACTAGTTCACTCGGCTGCCGTGCTTTGAATCTCCTTCCTCCCAACATATTACCATCCTCAGGTGGACCCAATAGGTCTCTGAATTTTCTCCCACTTTCTTTTTCGATGTAAAGTGAGTTTTGTCCCAGTACTTTCCCCTAGAACCAACTCAACCGTCCCAGGTCTAGCCTAAAAAATAATAATACCCCACGTACTATTAACTCATCAAATTAAAATGATATTTTATTTCATAAGTTGAAAGTTCTTACAAAATAATAATAATAATTGTTTATATATAACTTGGCAAGTTAACTCCTAGTGATTGCATACATAAGCTTGCAAAGATTTTACTGACGTGCAATCATGTGTTTATGTTTTTATAACATTTCTCCATCTAGCCCAACATGATATTTTCACCCAGCCCAGCAAGTCCGCTGCTTTCGAGAAAAATGCAAATGGGATTTAAATGGGATGCATAGATGCTACATCATTGTTTCACCCAGCCCACCAAATGGACTAAAAAAATAAATGGACTGACATCTCGGTCCAGGGCCACAACCCAGTTTTTTTGTGATTTGCCAAGTAAGTCACTTTGTCAGGCCTGTTGGGCTGCAAATCTTTCAAGACAAGGAGAGCTTTCATTTGGCTGGCCGAGAAAATGGCCCATCAGTAAGGAGAAATGGGTTGTACATTTTTAAAACACATCAAACCGGCAATTAGTTTCAAATATCTTTTTTCATTTCGAGATTTTAAATTACATTAATTTTTATGCATGGAGAATTTGTTGGATTTTATATTGATATACATTTATTTTTTAAATCAGTTTGAATGTGAGTCGAAATTTCGGGATTAAAAACAGTTCGGACCGCACCGAAATACGCAAAATTTCGTATAATTTTTTAACCGTGGCCACAATATGGGCTGTAATGCTAACAAAAAGAATATGGGCTCCAAAAAAAACCTTAAGAAATAGCAAATGGGATGTATGCTGTTTTCCACAGATTTGAGGCTTTCCTAAAAAAAGGTTGACGCACAAGCAGTGACTGTTGGATGGCCATCCAACGGCCGTCGTGCTTCTTCAATCTCTGCTCTTCCTGCTCCAGCCGCTCAAACAGGCGCCGGCGGGACTGCCTGCTCCCTCCTCCCCGCGGCCGGCTCTGTTGCCGCGCAAGCCTCACCGCCCCATCGTACTCCCATCGCTGGCCTAGCCACCACTCTACTCACCCACACCTGATGTTATTCTCCGGTGATGGCAGACGAACCAGTAAACCCTTGTACAGTCATACTCCCCTCCGCGTGGGAAACAACTGCCGAGTCTTCCTTGCCTCCGTGTCGTTCCCTTCCTAGGCCTCGCCGTCGTCCACCGCCCTGGTGCTGTCGACGTGGCCTGGTCAACGTGGTCAACGACTGACATGCATCTGAAGTGGACTTTACGTGGAGAGGTCGATAGCTGGGTCCATGGCCGCACGCAAAAAAATGCCTCCTTATTATGCGCAAAATAATGATTCCTCCACCTGACATCAGGGACCCACCGAAAGGGCCTCTGTATTTCGCGAAAAAACGTTACCGCTGCTGACAGCTCGGACCCACCAGCTATATCTTTGCACGCAAGGAAGTGCCTCCTTATTATGCACAAAAAAATGAATACTCCCCCTGTTAGGTGGGACCCAATATAGTGGCAGGCTGACTTGTGGGCCTACTAAGTTGACGGGGATGGAGGGCTTTGTCAACTTAGTCAATATGCACGATTCTAGCTCCAATGACAGTATGATGTCCATCCAACGGCCGTAGTGCTTCTTCAACCTCTGGTCTTCTTGCTCCAGCCGCCCAAACCAGCGCCGGTCGTGCCTCGTGCTCCTGCCTCCCGTGGCCGGCTGCGATGCGGCGGAGGCCTCACCTCCCCCTACTACTCCCACCGCTGGACAGGCCATCCCTCTACTCACCCACACCCCCTGTTATTCTGTAGCGACGGCAGCCTCACACTGCAGCGAACCAGTGAACCCTCGTACTCCTCTACACATGGGCATCCACTGCCACGTCTTCCCCGCCTCTGTGTTGTCCCCTTCCTAGGCCTCGCCGTCGTCCACCGCCCTGGTGCTGTCGGCGTGGTGTGGTCAACATGGTCAAGGAACGGCTTCCATCGGACGTGGACTGTACGTGGAGAGGTTGACAGCTAGGTCCACGGCCGCAGCAAGGAAGTGCATCCTTATTACGTGCAAAGTAATTATTCCTCCACCTGACAGCGGGACCCGCCGGACGGACCACCGTATTTTGTGGAAAAAAATGATTCCCCCTGACTGCTGGGACCCACCAGCTATGTCTTCGCACGCAAGGAAGTGCGTCCGGGCAAAAAAACCGATTCGCCTCCTGACTGCTGGGACCGACCAGCTACATCTTCGCAGGCAAGGAAGTGCCTGACAGTCGGGACCCACCTGGTCGAAGCATACGTAGCGTTGTCATTCTAGTCGCAAACGTGTACGTACATACTGGTCGATGTAGAGGCGCGCACGTGTCGTAGTAGAGGCGCGCACGTAGCATTTACACGTACGTACAACGGCCAAGGTGCAAGAAAGAAAATACGGCCAACTATGTGTACATACGGGTGGGGTCTTGAACGCCTACTCGCGCATACGTACGGCGACGGCTTGTTTACATGGCTCGGTCGGAACGGAGAAACAGCCTCGTCGTCGTGTTCATGGGGAGGCAACAGAATGCATCGTGTTCATGGGGAGGCAACGGAATGCGTCGTGTTCATCGGGAGGGCTTGGACGGAACAGGCGATGGAAACGAGGCCTGGCGTACCGCAGAACGGAGGAAACTGCCTTGTGTTCAACCGGCCACGTTCGAAACGGGATCTTGTTTATCGGGAGGGGTCTGGCGTACCGCAAAACGGAGGAAACAGACCTCCTACGGTCGAAACGAGGGTCCTTTTGATCGGGAGGGGTGTGGCGTACCACAAAACGGAGGAAACAGACTTGTGTTGGAGCGCTACGGTCGAAACGGGGGTCCTGTTCATCGGGAGGGGTGTGGTGTACCGCAAAACGGGACTCCACGAGATACTGTTCATCTCCACCGTCGACCTCCTCCAACCTCCACGGGCTCCTGTTCATCCAGCCCCACCGCACGCTACTCCACCGGCTACTGTTCAACCACCCCTCCACCGTCTACTGTTCAACCAGCCCTCCACACCACGGGGTCCTGTTCAACCATCCCTCCACGGGCACCCCTCCACCGTCTACTGTTCATCCCGCCCTCCACACCATGGGGTCCTGTTCATCCACCCCTCCACGGGCACCCCTCCACCGTCTACTGTTCATCCAACCCTCCACCACACCACAGGGTCCTGTTCATCCAGAGGCAACACCAC
>NC_041392.1:613564452-613611820 GCF_002162155.2 Triticum dicoccoides
GTGTTCATCCCATCGATCGACTTCAGTTAGCAGCAGTAGCAAAGGAATCGCTCTATCTGGTTTAGTTAACAGCCATCGATCGATCGCTCGGGTTTAGTAACGCGTAGCCTGCAGTGCAATCGCTCGGGTTCAGTTAGAGCCAACGCCTCGCACACACGCGCGTACGTGTACGAGAGAAACGTGCATCGCTCGGCCTCCGACCTCCCACCGTAACCGGGAACTCCCCGAAATTTTCCTCCCCCTCGCTTCTACCATGGTTTTTTTCGTCATGGACGGCCCAAAGAATGTCATGCAGCTGCATCTCCGGCCCGCCCAGGACGAAAAGCCCATTTTCTGTCATGATTTTTTGTCATAGAAGTAGGAGCCCACCACATCTATGATGATACCGGGTTTTGTCACAATTATCGTCATAGAAGTGTCATATGTATGACAGATTTTTTTTTCGTTCGGCCCAATATGTCACAGATGTGTCTTTTTTTTGTAGTGTTGTTACCGATAATTTCAATGCTTGCAGAGAATACCTTACTAAAAACTGATTGTCATTTCCTTCTGCTCCCCATTGGGTTCGACACTCTTACTTATCGAAAGGACTACGATAGATCCCCTATACTTGTGGGTCATCAAGACTCTTTTCTGGCGTGGTTGCTGGGGAGTGAAGCGCCTTCGGTAGGTGAAATTTGGTAAGGAAAAATTTATATAGTGTGCTGAAATTTATTGTCACTTGTTACTATGGAAAAGAATCCTTTGAGGGGCTTGTTCGGGGTATCTTCAACCCGACCAGTAGAGCAAAGAGTTTCTCCTCAAGCTACTGAACCTACTGAAAATGTTTATTTTGAAATTCCTTTGGGTATGATAGAGAAACTACTAGCTAATCCTTTTACAGGAGATGGAACATTACATCCCAATATGCACCTAATATATGTGGATGAAGTTTGTGGATTATTTAAGCTTACAGGTATGCCTGAGGATGTTATCAAGAAGAAGGTCTTCCCTTTATCTTTGAAGGGAAAGGCATTGACATGGTTTAGGCTATGTGATGATATTGGATCATGGAACTACAACCGATTGAAATTGGAATTTCATGAGAAGTTTTGTCCTATGCATTTGGTTCATCATGATCGTAATTATATATATAATTTTTTGCCTCGCGAAGGAGAAAGTATCGCTCGTGCTTGGTGGAGGCTTAAGTCAATGTTATATTCATGCCCCAATCATGAGCTCTCAAGATAAATTATTATTCAAAAAAATTATGCTCGGCTTTCTCTCAATAATTGCTCCATGCTCGATAGTTCTTATACTTGTTCTTTTATGATGAAGACTATTGAATTAAGATGAGATTTATGGGGAAAAATTAAACGCAACTCTGAAGATTGGGAACTCGATGAAGGTAAGGAGTCAGGTATAACACCTAAGTTTGATTGTTTTAAATCTTTTATGGATACCGATGCTTTTCGTGAATTTAGCACTAAATATGGACTTGACTCTGAGATAGTAGCTTCTTTCTGTGAATCATTTGCTACTCATGTTGATCTCCCTAAGGAGAAGTAGTTTAAATATCATCCTCCCATTGAAGTAAAAGTAGTTGAACCTATTAAAGTTGAAGAAAAGACTATCACTTATAATGTTGATCCTATTGTTCCTACCGCATATATTGAGAAACCACCTTTCCCTGTTAGAATAAAAGATCATGCTAAAGCTTCAACTGTGGTTCGTAAGAGTAATGCTAGAACACCTACACCCTCTGAGCAAATTAAAGTTGAACCTAGTATTGCTATGGTTAAGGATCTTGGTCGATAATATTGATGGGCATGTTATTTACTTCTGTGATGAAGCTACTAGAATTGCTAGACTCAATACTAAAAATAAACATAGACCTATTGTTGGCATGCCTGTTGTTTTCGTTAAAATAGGAGATCACTGTTATCATGGCTTATGTGATATGGGTGCTAGTGTCAGTGCAATACCTTATACTTTATATAAAAGAAATTATGCATGATATTGCACCTGCTGAGATAGAAGATATTGATGTTACTATTAAGCTTGCCAATAGAGATACTATTTCACTAGTTGGGATTGTTAGAGATGTTGAAGTCTTATGTGGGAAAATTAAATATCCTACTGATTTTCTTGTTCTTGCTTCCCCACAAGATGACTATTGTCCCATTATATTTGGTAGACCTTTCTTGAATATTGTTAATGCTAAGACTACAAAAAGGATATTGTTACTGTAGGTTTAGGGGATATGTATCATGATTTTAATTTTGCTAAATTTCACAGACAACCCCATGATAAAGAATTTCCTGGTAAATATGAAATTATTGGTCTTTTTTATATTGCCATGCTTCCTAATGATCCTTTAGAACAATATTTGCTAGACCATGAAAATGGTATGTTTATGAATGAAAGAAGGGAAATAGAGGAAGTATTCTTTAAATAGGGACCTATTTTGAAACACAACTTTCCTGTTGAAATTCTAGGGGATCCTCCTCCACCCAAGGGTGATCCCGTGTTTGAGTTGAAACCATTACCTGATACTCTTAAATATGATTATCTTGATGAAAAGAAGATATATCCTTTTACTATTAGTGCTAACCTTTTAGAGCAGGAAGAAGAGAAATTATTGAAAACTCTGAAGAAGCATTGTGCTGCTATTGGATATACTCTTGATGATCTTAAGGGAATTAATCCCACTCTATGCCAGCACAAAATAAAACTAGAGAAAGACACTAAACCGGCTGTCGATCACCAACGACGGTTAAATCCTAAGATGAAAGAAGTGGTAAGAAATGAAATACTAAAGCTTCTGGAGGCAGGTATAATTTATCATGTTGCTGATAGTCAGTGGGTAAGTCTTGTCCATTGTGTCCCTAAGAAGGGAGGTATTACTATTGTTCCTAATGATAAAGACGAATTGATCCCACAAAGAATTGTTATAAGTTATAGAATGGTAATTGATTTCCGCAAATTAAATAAAGCTACTGGAAAGAACCATTACCCTTTACCTTTTATTGATAAAATGCTAGAAATATTATACAAACATACACATTTTTTCTTTCTAGATGGTTATTCTGGTTTCTCTCAAATACCTGTGTCGAAAGAGGATCAGGAAAAGACCACTTTTACTTGCCCTTTCGGTACTGTCGGATGTGGGGTTCCGACAAACCCATAAGGTTCGAACATTGGGGTGCGTGCGAAGTCTTTTCCTCCCACCGATCTACACCCTAACTCGCTAAGATCTCACAGATGAACTCGACGAACTCTCCACACAGAAAGATACAAGATTTATACTGGTTCGGGCCACCGTTGTGGTGTAATGCCCTACTCTAGTGTGGTGGTGGTGGATTGCCTCTTGGGATGATGATGAACAATACAATGAGAAGAACAACCTCCTGAGGTTGCGGTGTTCTTGTGCTTGGCTAACTTGTGTGGGTGAGAGTGATCTAAGATGTCGTCCCCCTGCCTATGGTGGTGGCTAGTCCTACTTATAGAGGCCCTAGTCCTCTTCCCAAATCTTGAGCGGGAAGGGAGCCAACAATGGCGGGCAAATTTGAAGGGGGGCAGCAAGTACAAGCTACCCTGACAAAAGTGGTCTTCGCCTGCCAAAGGCTCTGGTGGTGACACCATCTTGGGCTCCACGATGACCTCCGTCTTGCCGTCCTTCTGGTCTTGGTCTTGTTGCACCAAAATGGCAACCTTTGCCTGATGCCTCGGTACTCCTCACCTGCACTGATTTCCTTAGCACCAAAGAGGAAACAAGGAAGCTGAGCATGTTGGCGCCCGCCTGGCGTCGATCGTCATGGCTCACATCACGAGAGCCTCATGAGGTTCGCCTCGCCTTGATATCTCCGCTCCTCGTGAGCCTGCCTGACAAGGCCGCTCCAGAGGAGGTCTTGTGTCGTCCGCCTCACGAGGCTTGGCCCCTCGCAAGGGGCTTGGATGCCTTGTTGATAAAGATGGGCCGTACGGCCTACTGGCTTAGCCACGCAGCGGGCCGCAGGCAGGCAAGTCTGGGGACCCCCATTCCCAGAACGCCGACAGTAGCCCCCGAGCCCAAGGTGCGCTCGGGCTTGGCTTCTCGGCGAAGCCAAGGGCCAAGTACAGAGCACCACGGTCCCCAAAAGCCTGCGGCCTCGGTTGACGCGTGGCAGCTGATTGGACGTGGGCGTCTCCACTTCCCCACGCTGCCCTTGAATCCGCCTGGCTATGCGTCCCCCGCCTCTTACTTAGTTATTCTTACTTCACCGCGACTGGTTCTTCCAATCTCCCTGCTTCCTCGAGGCCCTGCTCCATCCTCCCAATCTAATTGTGCTCCGCCTACTTCACCGCCATGGCGCCGAAACAATCTGAGAAGGGAAAGAAACCTCTGTCCTCGCGAACTATGCCTCCATCCTTCGAGCCGGGACTCGGCCAGCCCCGAGTGCTTAACGACGAGGCCATGGATAAGGTGCGCCCCATGCTTGCCTCTAGTTTCAACGAGTGGGGAGCGACGACAGCTTGGCCCGCGTCTCGCACTCGCATGGCTCGGGGAGTCACCGAGGTTCCGATCTTCATTGAGGCCCTCTAGGTTGGCCTGATTCCTCCCTTCTCCGCCTTCTTCAATGCGGTGCTCGAGCACTATCAGATCCACATGCTCCATCTCGACCCTCAATCTGTGACCATTCTTGCTATCTTCGCCTTCTTGTGCGAGGCCATGGTGGGCATCGCTCCTTCCGTGGTACTCTTCCACCACTTCTTCTCGCTGCATCTCACCGGTCCCCGGCAGAGCTCGGGGTGCGTGGGCTTCTAGGCCTGGCTGCGATGGCAGGCGCGGGGATCGACTTTGAGATTCCTTCATCCACGAGCGAGTTCCGTACTCAATGGGTGTTTGTTGACGCCGGTGTGCTCAACCCTCTGCTCCAAGCTCTGGTGGGGCCTGCTATTCCAAACTCCGGCTGGGGTCATCAGAAGCTCACGAGCCCCTGCCTTGCCCCAGTCCGGGCCAGGCTGAGGTGGCTGAAGGACCTTGACGTGACTGCCCCCATGGTGGTGAGGGAGTTCGTCAGGCGTCGAGTCGCTCCACTTCAGCGCCACTCCCGCCTGATGTGGGACTTGCTCTGCAGCCAGGAAAACATGAGGTTTCAGGAGGAGGGGCTTCCTCTTGCAGTGCGGCAAACAGTGCTCACGGTCCTATCAGGTGTCCCTCTGCCGGATGAGATGCCTAGGAACAGCTGCCTGTTGTACTGCTGCGAGAACAAAGTCACATTTGTCGTGAACATGCCTTCCTTTGATGAGTGGGGGCTGCGCCCAATCGGCTTGATGGGGTCCCGCGAGAACCCCGTCATCGTGGTCCCCCTCCTTGCCGTCGGTGCCGAGCTCGCCCCAGGTGATGGTGCGGGGGGGCAAGCTCCGACTGGGGCCGACGGCTCAAGTGCCGAGGAGCACATGAAGAGCGGTAATCCAGGGGCATCGTCCTCGGGGGACCGTGACCCCCCTCCTGAGGCGTTGGTTGCTGAGGAGACGTGGCATGCGGCTCCCGAGGCTGAGGCTCCAGGAGCCTCGGGAGGTTGCAGTGAGAGGGAGCAGGGCTGTTTGCCACGATCGGGCTCCCCTGAAGCCATCCCTCTTGGTTCTTCTTTGGCTCCGCCATGCACCGGCCGTCACGTCCAGCAGTTTGGTCGTCTTTCTGTGGACTTCGAGGAGCTCCGCAAGAGGAAGGGACCCCCCAGCGGCAGCAATATGTTCGGGCCGTTGAAGTGACGGAAGTACATCGCCATTGACGCATAAGCATCTTATTGCCATGGCTTCCTGCGTGTGGTCTTCTTATTTTGACGTCTCTCTTTCAGGGATCCTTCCGTTGAAGCTGTTGCGTCTTCCGAGAGGCTGCCTCCTCCTTCATCAACTCCCCCATCAGCCTTGAGCGTTCCTGGCCTGCCTGCCGCCCTTGGAGCAAGGTCAGTCAGGTGAGCGTCCTCGCCTTCGTGGCGCGCTGAGTCCGCGGTTCGGCCGCCCCTCCCCCACGGTCTGGCATGGAGCTCGGCGGGCGTGCCCAAGACTCCTCCTTTGCTCCTGAACAGCTGCTGGTTGACCTTGATCTTCAGTTCCTCTTCAAGCGGCGAGCCCCGATCAGCTTGGGCTCTTCGCGAGGGCGGGCTGACGTCGGGCGTGGCGCCAGCCCCCAGCCTCCCGCCGGGAGGTGGCGCACCACTTGATGCTCCGCCCGCTGCCCCCGAGGTGGAGGACGAGGCGGGTCGAGCATTCGAGCTCGAGTGCGGGCGGAGCGTGGTTCGTCATGAGCTCTTCCAGGAGGCGATGGGCGCGATGAGCCGCCTTGGTGAAGAGCTCGCTAGTGTCGATTCACGTCTTGAGGCTGAAGATCTCCGGCCGGTGGAGGAGCGGCGCAAGCTGAGGGTGGCCATCAACCTCGGTCGCTACCAGCACGACCTCGAGAATGCGAAGGCCGAGGCGTCCCTCAAGATCGCCCATGAAGCCCGCTCGCGAGCCTTGGAAGAGGCTCACAAGGCCGATCGCCGTTGCGAGGCAGCAGAAGAGCGCGCGTGGGGGCTCCAGGCCTGGAGCACGTCCCTCGAGCAACAGGTGGAGGCGCACGGGGACGCTCTTGCATCGCTGAGGGGGACGCCCACGGAGGAAGAGGACGTCCGGAAGCGCGAGGAGACACTGGCCCCGGAAGCCGTGGAGCGCAGCCTCGAGCTCGAGCAACTGGAGACGAGGGAGCGTCAAGTTGCTCAGGCAGAAGACGTCGTCGGGGCCCGCGAGGCCGGAGTTGAGGAGGAGTTCAATCGCCGGGTGGCCGAGGTTCACGCAGATCTGGAGGGCAGGTACGACTCGAAGCTGAAGCTCGCGGGTCTGGAGGATGCGGGCAGAGCTGCCGCCCTCAGGCCTAGGCTGGATGTGGCCGAGAGGCATGTGGAGGCCACAGCCGCCGCCCTGGTTACCGCGCAGGCGGA
This sequence comes from Triticum dicoccoides, assembly GCF_002162155.2. Classification (NCBI taxonomy): domain Eukaryota; kingdom Viridiplantae; phylum Streptophyta; class Magnoliopsida; order Poales; family Poaceae; genus Triticum; species Triticum dicoccoides. The sequence continues at coordinate 613,571,397 of NC_041392.1, forward strand.
CTTGGCCTCTGCCCGCGCCGAGCTGCTTTCTCTTCGGAACCGGGTTGACGTTGCCGAGGCCGTCGCACGGAAAAACAGGGAGGAGGTGCTCCAGCGCCGGACGCTGGAGCGCGAGCATGCTCCTATGCTTCAAGGCCTCCGGAATAGGGCCAACACTACCCTGGGTTATATCTGCAACGAGAATGCTCCGGCCCCCCACTCGAACGACTATGCCAGCCACCTGACCTTCTTTACCGAGGTGGTGACGCGCCTGGAGGCTCGATCTGCCAGGGCTCGCCATCTTGTGGAGGAAAGGGGTCATGGCCTGTTTCAACGCGCCTTCTCCCATGTCTTCAGCCACCTTCTGAATGCCGACCCCAACTTTGACTTCGACGCCGCCATTCCCCCGTACCCACGGCCGTCCGGGGCGACCTGGTGTGTTGGGTAGAGGACCATGTGGACGCGTTGGTCAGGGCCTTCACCTCAGAGGATGACGCAGTGGTGGTTGTCATAGACGAAGGCGACGTGGTTGACGACGGTGATGGGGGCGTCGCCGATAGCGGCGATGACATCGATGAAGATGACGACGACGCGAGTGACGCGTCCGCGGGTGATGTAGCGAGTGATATTTCTGGCTGATCCCATGTTCTCCTGTTGTTTCATCCTGCACGCAGAACTTGGACGTGGCCCTGGAAGACTTGTAAGAACATTTTGAGAGGGGGAGACCCTCATGTAAGCAAATTGCAATTTTTACTTTCCTATGCGATGTGGGTATGTTTCCTCGTGAACTCGTGAAGCCGGGGGCAAGCTTCCCATCATGGTTTACCTTAGTCAGCACCGGCTCCGGGCTGGGTCGTGAAGCGACGAGCTTCTGAGAATCCTGTGGATCTTATCGCCCCGTCTAAGGGGCCCCTCAAGAGGTGAGCGCCAGCCGCAGCGCTGGCGCGTGCTTGACTAGCGTGCGCTTTGCGCAATCCGGCTCGCGAGGAGCTTGCGAGGGAAAGGCGATGGCCATGAGTCCCAAACCAAACGAGATCCAGAAGGCGAGAAATGGCTCGAACGAGAAAAGGCACCCCCCCGCGCGCATCGATAAAAATTCAGCTTCAACTTAAATCCAGATCCAGAAAGCAAAGCCACAGAAAGAGAGATCCAAAGCAAAAGGCCGCGTCCGGCACCTAGTCTAGTCTTCAGGTCTTCAAGTCTTCTCACCAGCGTAGAGCTAAGTGCTGCCACTAGGCGTGGGAGGGAGCCCCAGGCCCTGAGGCCGGCGCTCCTGAGACTCCGGGGCATGTACATCCCCAACTCATTATTACGTGAGAGTGTCACGGGCGGCGAGCTTCATAGGCACTGGGCCTTCTTCATAGGAACCGACCTTGCTTCATATCGCCAGAAGAGGGCCCCGCCTTGCGCCACCCTTGACCTCCTCTGTGCCGACCGATCACCAGGACGACACAATGGAGGGAAAGGGGACGCCAGCGGTTCCCTCGGTGACCACAATTCCTCTGCCGGGGGAAGGGTCGTCGAAGCCTCCCCGGCAGAGGGCCTACCTATGTGTATCCCCTGGCCTTGTATGCTTTGGGGAGGGCCTGGCTCCCGGCCCCTCTCCTGCAGCCCCCAACGCGATCCTCCCACTACCAGGGGGGCCGTCGAGCTGGGGCCGCCTGCCGTTGTGGTGACATACTCCTCCTGTGACTCATGGTTAGCGTAAGCTTGCTCCTGAGGGATTAGAGGTACCCTGTAGTGGTCGTCGCATGTGTGGTCGTGGTGGTTCCCCGGCAGCTCCTGGAAGGCTTTGACTCCTAGCGTCGCTTCTTCCCAATCTTCTCCAACGAACGAGCCAGGGTCGTCCTTCGGCACGTACTCCTGGTCCGTCATGCGGGGCACGTAGGCTTATGGGGCTATTACCCTGAACACCTCGCCATGGTGCCCCACACTCCATGTCGCCCGGCCCAGCGCGACATCCTGGGGGTGAATCCATGGCATCCCACATGGGCCATGGAAGGCGACGCTTGTGCCCATGCTTGTTGCAAGCGGTACGGGGGTGGTAGAGCCCCCGGCGCCGTCGGCCATGTTGGTGTTGACGAAGCCCCCTGGCGCGCCTGATGGGGCGTGGTGGCGGCGTGGCCGACTGAGAATTCCCGTAGCAGCCTGAGGAGAAAATTGATGGCAGAAGGGCAGGGCTCCCGAGGCCGCCGCGTCTAGCAGCTCGGCAACGCGTTCCAGCAGTGTGTCCCGGCCGCTTTCCATCAGCCGGCACCGCAGCAGCTCCCTTACCACGGTGAGTGATGCCTGCGTGTTTGCTTGTTCCCGCCGTGAGTGCGGCGTCGTTGCTGCGGCGTGTCTTGCTGCTTTGGCTGCGGCCCGCACTTGCCGTGGGGTGGGGGTAGATGACGCCCCGCCGCGCCGCCCGCGCTGTAACACTCCAAAAATTTTGATTTGGTTTTACCAAATTCTTTATTTGATTTGAAGGAGGTTATTTTTTTCTAAAGGACTCTCCTTTTCAAAAATCTTTCTTTTATGACAAGTATTTTGTTTGGGTTCATCCAAATCTTGATCTTTGGTCTTAAGGGTTTTTCATCTTGTGTTGGCTCAACACAAATAATTTTGGAAATTTTTGAAATCCTTTCTATTAAAAAGAAACCCTATGGATTATGGATTTATTCTTTTCCCATTCAAAAACTTCTCTTTTGCCATGACACATATTGAAATATTTTTCTTCCAAATCCACCTCCCCACTTTGGGGCAAGCCAAGCATCCAAATCCAGCAAGTTTCAACTTCATCTAAATTTATTTCTATTTATTTTAACCTCAAAACCTTTTCTGTCATTTATTTTGGACCTTAGAGATTTACAAAGGAACTGCCAGATTTCCTTTGAGTTTTAACTCCAAAAAAACTTCTCTGGATAGTCCTTAGCACCCTCAACGAGGATCCATCAAGATCCACCGATCCACAGTTGAAAATTTTCAAAATTTCCTCACTGCTAGTTTGGACCAGATTTGCCATTTTTGGTGAAATTCATTCTTTTTCTTCTCCTAAAAATCTGAGAAAAATCAGGCAGCCCCTAGATGCTTCAAGAGACCACTTCACCAAGTCCCAGCTCCAGAAATTTTTTCCACATGCCAAAATCATTTCATCGAATAGTTGGTGTGCACTGTTTCTATCAAGTTTCAGAGTCCAGTGTTTAGTTTCTGTCGGAAGTGTCGTTTTCTTCAGAGCACGGCGTCGATCTCGCCAGTAACTGCAGTGGCGCCTTGCTCCATGTTCCCCCTCCTTATCCAGTGCGCCGCACGATCATTTGGACGGGCGCGAGCGTCGGCGGTGAGCTGGCAGGGGTGCATCGCCCCCGTGAGCGGCGACAACAATGCCCGCTGCGGCCATTAGAGAGGCTTGGTGTGGAACGGTGCCGTCCAGCACCGCCTGAACCACCAGAAGCCTACGCGTGGCAGGTCCCCTTCTCTGTGCATGTTGCAGCACAGTCGCTGTGGCCTGAGAGGCGCAGAGCACGCTCTCTTCCGCCGACGTGCCCGTGAAGCCGTTCCGTCAAGAACTTGGAGTATCACCCAAGTTTTGCCTCTGGATGGAACTAGTAGACCAACATGTTGATGCCAGTCACCTAAACCGCCTGTTCGGCCACTGCCTCGTCTCAATCGCCGCCGGAGTTATCTCGTTCTTGGCAACCGCCTTGGATCAGCTATAAAAGGAGGCCTCGAGCTCATCCTCGACCCAGCACCACCCCTCCACCACACCAGAGCCGCGCCCAGCCACTAGGAGGACCTCGAGGAGGTCTTCTTCCCTGACTCCGGCCGCCCCGACCCGCTTCGGGCTCCGGCACGATTCCCTCTGGTGAGACCACCCCCGCTTCACAGACCATGCCAGTCGCCTCCTAGTACACCCACTCTTCTAACCCGAGCCCCAATTCGACATTTGCAGCCCTCCTCGGTGAGATCCACCACCGCCCGAACCACCATCCGCCGGAGTGGAGGCCGCCGTCGACGTGGTGCTCGCCGACGACCAACTCCATCACCCACAGACGCGGGAGAGCACCGTGAGCCCGTAGGTACCATCCCCTCCCCCTACCTCGCCGTGGATCGGCGCCGGCGACCACCGCGGTCCTCGGGCGCCGGCGTACTCTGTTTTCCTTTTCAAATTTTTAAACCAGACGGGTGGGACCCCCTCGTCAGCCTCTCTCCTTTTTATTTGAACCATTTTCTGAAAACGCCTTCGGGCAAAATACGTGTTCCTTTGGGGTTGGCGTATTGCTGATCGAAACGTTTTTTGTTTTTATAAACTAAACCCTAGAAACTTTCTGTTTTATTACAGATAAGTCCCTAGACTAAAACCTTTATAACATTTTAATAAAAGATGATTTTGAATTGATTCCTTTTCTGTCATCTTTATTTTTCTGTCTAGTTTTTTATCATATTTATTTGGAAAATATTTGGGATAATTTTTATGCACACACGGTATTTACATTAGTATGTGATTTCTTTATACCATAGATACCGGAGGAAGTGACGGTACCGCGAACTTCGCCGAGCTAGACTCCGACTATTCCGAACCAGGCAAGCATGTTTGAACCTTTGATATGATGAGTGTTTTGAATGTTTGCTTGAGTAGTTTTCTTATGGCATGTTTATATAAGCATATTGTGAAGGTTATATTTCATGCAAAAGAAATCTATGAATGAACCTCGATATTGATGTGTCCTTATGATGGTGATATAACCTGATCATGTGGTGGCATGATAGGTTGCAAGCTGGTATGTTGAAGCATGTCAGTTTAGGTCAACCGTTTAACGCCAGTATTAACGTGGATCAAGTCTCGATCTCGTTCGTTTCCCCCTTCGTGCTGCCACATGTTTTCTGCAAAGAGTGCGGTTTAGTAAGTTGCAAACCTCTTCCCTTGTACACACCAAACAGAGGGACCGCGATGAGGATTCCATGGCCCTGGATTAAAGCCCGTCTTCCGGTCAGGGGGCATGGGTGTTTCCGGTTGGGACCGAGAGGGGGGCACCCCTTAGAGCGCGCGATATAAATTTGATCCCATGCTATTCGAGGTTGTGACCTTCCCGTCTTAAAGTTTTTCTTGAATGCTGCCTAGGGTGATTCCTGGTAGCGGAATGTGGAATGGGTGTGTACTGGTCAGATGTGTTTCTTCTGAAATACCGTGAACGGAACTAGTCCTTTGTGACTACTGAAATCCGTTGTCTGTGGTTAAAGAGTACAAACTCTGTAGAGTCAAAACCATTCGAGTATCCATGTCCACGATCAAGGACTTGGACATCATCTCAGTGTCAGTGTCAGTCTCAGTGTCAACCTCAGTGTCAACCCCAGTGACAGTCTCCGGAGAATATGCACGAGACTGGGAGTGGTAAACCCGGCTGAATGTTATTCCTATGAATGGACTAACCAGTTTATTATTATGTGCTGAGTATTTTCCTTGGGATGATTTAAATTCATGAACTACTTGAATACGACTGATGAAATATAAGCCCTTTATGTGATGTCGCTCAGACGTCCGACTGTGGCACTCTTGTTATTTATTTTTGATATAAGCCTTTATGTGATGTCGCTCAGACGTCCGACTATGGCACTCTTGATGTTTATTTTGATATAAGCCCTTTATGTGATGTCGCTCAGACGTCCCACTGTGGCATTCTTGTTGTTTACTTTCGATATAAGCCCTTTATGTGATGTCGCTCAGATGTCCGACTGTGGCATCCTTGTTATTTACTTTCATTATAAGTCCTTTTCGAGATGTCGCTTAGACGTCCGACTGTGGCACGTTCTGTCATTTACTTTTCAATATAAGACCTTTATGTGGTGTCGCCCTGACGCTCGACTGCGGCACATTAATTTAATTTTACCTTTTGAGGCGTCGCTTCAGACACCCGATCGGTCTACAGTTATTTTATTGGGATTTTGGGAGGACCACCGCCTGACTTCCTTTTTATTTTACATGTAGTGCAATTATCTATCTGAGTGTGCATTCCTAATCTTCTCATGTGCATCATGTTTACATTTGTTATATCTTATGTCCAAACTGTCTTGCGAGTACATTCAAAGTACTCACCTGGCTTGTTGATTTGGCCAGATGTTGACGAAGGCAATCTTATGGATGAAGAGTTTGATAGCGAGTCAGATGCCTAGAGGAGTCCCAGTCAGTCCCGTGCATTTCCTACAGTTGATCACTTGTATTATATACGCTTCCACCACCCAATAAAATCATCGAGCCTCACTCTGACGCTTAATGAGCTGTAAGATATTTGGAGTCACGTCACCCACTTCACCGTGACATATCCACCACCACCTTTATTACGAGTCAGTAGTTATGCCACCAAACACCCTTTTGTCATATCTGCCTTTATGTATAATATCGGCGTGCTTGTAATAAATCGTTGAGCAGCCTCAGCTCAACCTTGTATAATTTTTAGTACTTCTGGATTTCTGTATCAAGGATTTGTCTACCGGTAAGAAGGATTCTTCTGTACTGGTCAATATAAGGGTCGGCTTTTCAATAAATGTTTTGTTGGAAAACCGGTCCTGACAACCATGGTATCAGAGCCAGGCTGACTATAGGAAGCCACTAGGTGTGATCGCTAATCGGTTATTAGCGTAATAAGTGCTATTTTTAGCATTTTGCAAACGTAGCAATTTTCTGTTAGTCATCATAAATTTATGACTTGACTATTCGGAATTTTTTTCTACTTTTGTAGATGGCTGGCAGTGACTGTGAGTCTCAGGTGTTCGCCAATGTACCTGAGGGGTTCATCAAGCTTCTCGTCGCCATTACCAAGGTCGCAATCAGGCCATCGGCTCGTCCGGAGTTCACACTCTACCAGCACAAGCTCAGCGACAGCGTATCCATGCACCAGGCCTCGGTGCAATTCAAGGGAGGACGTTCTGAGTCATGTCGCTTCTGATTTGTGGGAAGGGCCGTGCCTACGGAGAGGCATGCCATGCAGATGGCTGCCCGTGAGGCAATATCATGTCTCCGGGATGTGCTCCCTTCGATGAAGGCTCGTCGCTACCACTACCTCCCCTGCCACGTGCCATACACTTGTCACTATGCATTCGCTTGCCCTAGAGGGGAGAGAGCTGAGGCTATTGAGATGCTTGTTGAGTATCTCAAAGCTCTGGTGGCAGCTTTTGATAACCTCGTGGACGACTTTGTGGCTGCTCATATGGAATTTGTTGAGGGCTATTCTGCCAACAGGAGGGAGCTCCTCCGTACAGCGCCGCCACTGTCATACATATCATCCTTAGCATCCTATGCACCTGCCACCTTAGCCACCGCTCGCCGCCTGCCTACCACTAAGGAGTTTGACCAAGTCATTGCTCCTATTCCAGTCAGAGCTGCACCACCTACCACGCCTGCACCAGTTCCTCAAACCAGTATTTCACGCCTGGAGCCTATTAGTAAGGAGGAGGTTGAGTCTCCGGCACCACTGGGTCTTGCCCTCAGCGGGCCGAAGGAAGTTTTCACCATCTCCGACTGAGTACGCCTAGCAGCCATGCGATGTGCCAGCTTGTATGATATGTTTATATGTATATAGGTTTGGTGAGAAGTAGTTTGTGTGCGCATCATGTAGGAACTCGGAGAAGTGCACTAGCCTAAAAAACATGTCAGGAATGTGTACGCACATCCTGATGATGTATTGTATAATTACGGCTTGCGTGTAAGATATGTACTGAGCGGTCCTTCTCCACATGCAATCAAATATTTTCTTGAAAAATGTTGGAGTTCTTAAAATTTCCGCTTTTTCAAAATTATTTATTTTTGGCACTCAGTGTTTCTCATGAGTTTTGCAAAAAATACCCCAAAGTGGAATATGCCTCGTCCCTGGACTCGTTCCATGCCAAGTCCGCCGGAAGAAAATTATGGTACCCAGACAAGTAACAATTTCACACAGGGGCAGTCAAGTCAGCAAGGCAGTGAAGCAACATTTTCTCAAGTATGCCGCCTTTATGAGCAAAGCCAGCAGCAGCATCAAGAAATGATGAACCATGTTATCAATATGGGAAATCACCATGAACCATATCAACAGCATTCCAAGTTGTCTGAACTACAAAAGACACGTCCCCCAACGTTCTCTCACACTGATAGACCTCTTGAGGCCGATGATTGGCTTCGAGACATTGAAAGGAAGTTAATTATTGCACAATGTTCGGACCATGAGAAGGTACTTTATGCACCTCACTACCTCACGGGAGCAGCTGCATCATGGTGGGAAAATTTCCTACAAATGCATCCCAATGAAAATAACATCACCTAGGAAGAATTTAAAGAAGGCTTTTGTGGGGCGCACATTCGCAGAAGCATTATGAAGATCAAGAAAAGGGAGTTTGATGGCCTCAAGCAGAGGAGCATGGCAGTGACTGAGTACAATAGTCAGTTTACTCAATTATCTCGCTATGCCAATGAAGAGCATATGACTGAAAATAAAAAGATGGAAAAGTTTCTGGACGGTCTGGCACCAGCACTTAAATGCCAACTGGTCGTACACACGTTTACAGATTTCAAGACACTTGTGGACAAAGCTATCACGTTGGAAAATGAGCGCCGCAGCTTGGAGGATTTTTGCAAGCACAAAAGGGACAAGACTACTCACGCTCGCAACAACCGGAACAAGACTGATTTTCAGAAGATTGGGGCGAGCAAACCCACAACCAATGTTCCACGCCCTAACAAAAATTTCCATGCAAGGGACAAGGGTTTTACGTATCGCCCAGGTGTTACTTGCTACGCTTGTGGAGAGGAAGGACACTATGCCAAACAATGCCCAAAACCAAGAAACTCGGCCCCCAAGCCGAACAACAATGGAAACAACTCAGCACCCAAGCGTAACAACTTCAACCCCAATAACAATCACAAAAAGGGTCACTTAAACCATGTGACCAAGGAGGAAGCACAGAATGCCCCGGATATCGTACTCGGTACATTCCCTATCAACACAATACCTGCCATGGTTTTGTTTGATTCTGGAGCTTCTCACTCATTCATTTCAAAGAAATTTGCTTTGCAACATGATTTTTTGATGTTTCCCTTGGAAAAATCCATGATCATCAAGTCCCCCGGGATTAAGCAAATCACTCAGAGTTACTGCCAAGGTGTGGTTCTTGAGATTGAGGGACTAAAGTTTCAGGCAAACCTCATTGTATTGGAAAATAAGGGACTGGATGTTATACTAGGAATGGACTGGTTAACCACCAACAAGGGATTTATCGACTGCTTCAATCAAACTGTAATCCTTACTCATCATCACGGGAAGACGATAAAAGTTTCAGCTCAAGAAAGACCAATGTCACGACAACCAAAGTTGAACAAAGTGGACATATCAGAATTAAGAAAAGTTCCAGTGGTATGTGAGTTCCCTGATGTATTCCCCGAAGAACTGCCAGGGATGCCACCAGACCGGGAAATAGAGTTTATCATTGAACTAGCACCGGGAACCACCCCCATTTACAAGAAACCCTATAGAATGGCACCCTCTGAGTTGGTAGAATTAAAGAAGCAAATAAAAGAATTACTGGACAAAGGATTTATTCGGGCCAGCTCCTCACCTTGGGGTTCACTAGTATGATTTGCCAAGAAAAAGGATGGGACACTAAGATTATGCATAGACTATTGGGCACTCAACATGGTCACCATCAAAAATAAATATCTGATGCCACAGAAATTTGATTTATTTGACCAGCTCGCACAAGCCAAAGTTTTCTCAAAAATTGATTTAAGGTCGGGATATCATCAGTTAAAAGTACGGACAAAAGATATCCCTAAGACAGCATTCACCTCCAGATACGGATTATATGAATTTACAGTAATGCCGTTTGGACTGACAAATGCCCCCGCATATTTTTTCCATCTCATGAACAAAGTGTTTATGAAATTTATGGACAAATTTGTTGTAGTGTTCATTGATGATATTCTGGTATATTCTAAGACACCAGAAGAGCATGCTGAACATCTCAGAATTGTACTAGGAGAATTAAGGAAACATCAATTATACGCCAAATTCAGCAAATGTGAATTTTGGTTAAGACAGGTTGGTTTCCTAGGCCACGTATTGACCCAAGAAGGTGTTTCCGTGGACCCAGAAAAAGTCAAGGTCGTACTTGGCTGGAGGCCACCAACCAACGTAACAGATGTACGAAGTTTTCTGGGAATGGCTGGATATTACAGAAGGTTTATCGAGGGGTTCTCCACCATAGCAAAACCAATGACACAGTTACACAAGAATGATAAGAAATTTGTATGGACTGAAGCTTGCGAGAAAAGTTTCCAAGAACTCAAAAGGAAATTAACAACAGCACCAGTATTGGTTGTCCCAGACATACACAAGAGTTTTGAAGTATATTGTGACGCATCCCGGAAGGGCCTCGGATGCGTACTAATGCAAGAAGGAAAGGTAGTCGCATACACTTCCAGGCAACTACGAAAGCATGAAGAAAATTATCTTACTCATAACTTGGAATTGGCAGCAGTCATTCATGCACTCGAAGAGTGGAGGCACTTTTTACTTGGAAATCATTGTGAAATATATACGAACCATAAAAGCCTCAAGAATATTTTCACACAACCCGAACTCAACTTACGACAACGACGCTGGTTGGAATTAGTGAAAGATTATGATGTTGGCATTCACTACCATCCAGGAAAAGCAAATGTAGTGGAAGATGCTCTTAGTAGAAACCCCAGCTCGGGCAACGACAGTCTACAGAAGTTGAGACCGGAATTTCAGCAAGAGTTCACCAAACTCAATTTGGTGATGGTCACTGAAGGCAATGTGTCAAACTTGGAAATACAACCCACCCTTGTGGAACAGATTAAGAAGGCTCATCATGGACATCCCAGCATCGAAGGCATAAAAAGAAAAGTGAGTATGGGCAAGGCCTCAGAATTCGTCATAGACGATGAGGGAATATTATGGTACGGAGACAGACTTTGCGTGCCAAATATAGAGGACCTCAAACAGCAAATTCTAGCTGAAGGCCACACCGCTCCATATTCAATCCACCCTGGAGGAACCAAAATGTATAAGGACATTCAAGAGAAATTTTGTTGGCACGGTATGAAGAGGGATATAGCCACCTTCATTGCATGTTGTGATTCTTGTCAGCGCATTAAAGCCGAGCACCAAAAACCAACAGGACTATTACAGCCAAACAGGATACCTGAGTGGAAATGGGACGAGATTGGAATGGATTTTATTGTCGGACTACCCTGGTCACAACACGAAAATGATGCCATATGGGTCATCACAGATAGATTAACCAAGGTGGCACATTTTATTCCCGTAAAGACAACCTACACCACTCAGAAGCTTGCCAAACTTTATCTCTCCCGTATAGTTTGTCTGCATGGAATCCCAAAGACTATAATATCCGACAGGGGCACTCAATTCATCTCAAAATTCTGGGATCATTTACAACTGGCTCTAGGAAATCAACTAGCATTAAGTACAGCATACCACCCCCAGACTGATGGACAAACTGAACACGTGAACCAAATTCTAGAGGACATGCTGAGAACATGTGTTCTCACCTATGGAACCAGTTGGGAAGAAAGCTTGCCATATGTCGAGTTCGCATACAAAAACAGTTACCAAGCCAGTCTACAAATGGCACCTTTTGAAGCCTTGTACGGGCGGAGATGTCGTACTCCATTAAATTGGTCAGAAACAGGAGACAGTCGTATCTTCGGCCCGGACATGCTCAAGGAAGCTGAGGAGAAAGTTAGACTAATCAGGGACCGACTCAAGACAGCTCAAAGCCGACAAAAGAGTTATTACGATCGAAAACATCGTGAAGTCAGCTTTGAACCCGGTGAATATGTTTATCTATGAGTATCTCCTATGAGGGGCCTACAACGGTTCAAAGTTAAAGGAAAGCTAGCACCAAGATTTATCGGACCCTTCTGTGTGGTTGCATAAAGAGGCACAGTAGCCTACCAGCTAGACCTACCCAAAGAACTGTCAGACGTCCATGACGTGTTCCACGTCTCACAGTTGAGGAAATGCGTAAGCAATCCAGAAAAACATGTATCACATGAGAGCATTGATGTGCAACCAGACCTCACCTATAGGGAACGTCCAATAAAAATATTGGAAGAATCTGAAAGGAGGACCCGTCAGAAAACAATTAAGTTTTTCAAGGTTCAGTGGAGCAATCACACCGAGGATGAAGAGACATGGGAACGAGAGGACTTTCTTCGGGCGGAGTACCCACACCTATTTGAGGATCAACTAAAATCTCGGGGACGAGATTTTTCCTAAGGGGGTAGGTGTTGTAACACTCCAAAAAAAATTATTTGGTTTTACCAAATTCTTTATGTGATTTGAAGGAGGTTATTTAAAAAAAATTCTAAAGGACTCTCCTTTTCAAAAATCTTTTATGACAAGTATTTTGTTTGGGTTCATCCAAATCTTGATCTTTGGCTTAAGGGTTTTTCATCTTGTGTTGGCTCAACACAAATAATTTTGGAAATTTTTGAAATCCTTTCTATTAAAAAGAAATCCTATGGATTATGGATTTATTCTTTTCCCATTCAAAAACTTCTCTTTTGCCATGACACATATTGAAATATTTTTCTTCCAAATCCACCTCCCCACTTTGGGGCAAGCCAAGCATCCAAATCCAACAAGTTACAACTTCATCTAAATTTTATTTCTATTTATTTTAACCTCAAAACCTTTTCTGTCATTTATTTTGGACCTTAGAGATTTACAAAGGAACTGCCAGATTTCCTTTGAGTTTTAACTCCAAAAAACTTCTCTGGATAGTTGAAAGTGCGTTATATCGACTAGAGGGGGGTGAATAGGCAATTTTTATGAAAGTCTTCAAAACGTGGAGGTTATGAAGACAAACGATAGAAATAAACCTATTACCCTGCAGTGGAAGGTAGACTACACTAGGCAAGCCATAGTCAAATATTCAATAGAGTGAAAGCACAATGACTAATAGCAGCAATGTAGTAAGGATCAGGTAGGAAGATATTATGAAGCCAAACAGAACACGCAGTCACTCATGAAGATAAAAGATAGTGCAATCATACAATGACTTCACAAGGAGTAACAGTACGTAAAGAGAAGGGAAGGATGAAATCAGTGACTCGTTGAAGATAATGATGTGTTGGACTAGTTCCAGTTGCTGTGACAACTGTACGTCTGGTTAGGGCGGCTAGGTATTTAAACCTGAGGACACACAGTCCCGGACACCCAGTCCTGAACACGCAGCTCAGGACACCCAGTCCTCACCGTATTCCCCTTGAGCTAAGGTCACACAGACCTAGCCCAATCACTCTGGTAAGTCTTCAAGGTAGACTCCCAAAACTTCACAGACTTCGTTCACCGGCAATCCACAATGTCTCTTGGATTCTCAGAACGCGACGCCTAACCGGCTGGAGGATTCACAGTACTCAAGTGTAATAAGTCTTCAGATCACACAGACAAGAAGACTTAAGTGATGCCAAATTCTCTTTGGCTCTGGGTGGTTAGGGCTTTATCCTCGCAAGGAATTCTCTCTCAAAGGCTTCGAGGTGGGTTGCTCTCAAACGACAAAAGCCGTATACTAACTCTGAGCAGCCAACCATTTTTGGTTGTAGGGGGTGGGCTATTTATAGCCACTAGGCAACCCGACCTGATTTGTCCGAAATGACCCTAGGTCACTAAGGAACTGACATGTGTTCCAACGGTCAGATTTCAAACTCACATGGCAACTTTACTTGGGCTACAAGCAAAGCTGACTTGTCCGACTCTGGACAAGATTCGCTCTCATAGTCTTCACTCGAAGACATAGGTTTTGGTTAAGCATCACTTCAGTCATTCTGACTGGTTCTCTTGGACCCCACTTAACAGTACGGTGGTTCCTATGACTCAACAAAGAAGAAGAAAAAGAACTACGGAAGATCTAAGTCTTCGAGCTCCATAGGCTTCATGCGATGTCTTCTCTTGTCATAGTCTTCAATGTGAATATCTTCATATACCACCTTTGACATCAATGTCTTCATACATTTTTAGGGGTCATCTCTAGTAGGAAAACCGAATCAATGAGGGACTTCTACCTGTGTTATCCTGCAATTCTCACAAACACATTAGTCCCTCAACTAGGTTTGTCGTCAATACTCCAAAACCAACTAGGGGTGGCACTAGATGCACTTACAATCTCCCCCTTTTTGGTGATTGATGACAAACTAGTTGAAGTTTTCAACGGGGAATATAATATGTGAAATTGTAAAGGATAAGGAATTGTCTTCATAAGTTGCAAGGGCTCCCCCTGAAGATGTGCATATAAGTAGTTTGCTTTTGGAATGCAAATGCACATGGCAGGTTGTGCTTGTGGAGATCCTCTTCAACTTATGATGACAATCCACTATGCATGTGAAGGTATGTGAAGATAATGACATGCATAATGGAAAATGGACGTCTGCAAAATGATCTAAGTGCGGAATTTATCGTCGCACATGCGGAATTTATCATCGCATCACAAAATGGCAAATAGGTAGCAGATGACCATTGAGTTTAAGTGTTACAACTCAAAGAACCAAATGTATCAAAAACGAGAGTTGTAAACACGAAGCAAAATATGAAGCACCCGCCCATATGGACCCGCTTGAAGACTATTATCATATGCTTCTCCCCCTTTTGTCAGTAAGGACCAAAAAGGTTTGAAGACATAGAGCCTCTACTCGTTCCCATGAAGAGTAGGTGAAGCAGCAGGGTCGCTGGTGGTGTTCGGCGGTGCAGAAGAGCTTGGAGCAGTGTCGAAGCATGCTGAAGGAGGCGGCGGTGAAGTAGCATCGTCGTCATCCTCGATCACTCTGGCATTTACAGTTGCAGCAGAGGAAGAGAACTCAGAGTCTTCAAGAGATGGATTTCGTCACAGCACTGCCCTCCGAGGAGGTGTGGAGTCAAACTTGAAGCGCTTAGAGAAGCCATCCTCTTGAAGATCATCTTTAGAACACATCAGCATCAGCCCTTTCCATGTGTGTCGAGAGGTTTCATGAGCAACAAAGGCATTCTTGGTGGCAAGATTGTGAATGCGATTAACATCCACCAAGAGGCTTTGCATTTGACGCTTCAGCCAGTCATGATGCCTATCCTATTTCTGATGAAGAGCCACAAGAAGCTCTCGGTCATTGAGAACACGAGTGCACTTCTTGGGTCATGGGGTAGTTGTACTGTCAGTGGCTTCAGTGAGAGCAGGATGCGGTGCACGTGTAGTGCCAGCCAAAGGATACACACGAGTGACTGCTTCAACTCCTTCAATGTTCTGAGAAAAACTTTGATGCTCTGCATTCTGAAGACTTAGAGGTTCCTTGGCAGGCTCAGGATAGATGGCTTCAATAGACATATCCACATCAGGCAGAAAAATCCGATGATTGCGAGCAGATGGCTGATATGAGATAGCGGAGTGAAGTTTGATCAGCCGCATTACCCATGGGGAGTAGAACTTCAAGCCAAACAGATCAGAGCCTGATGCAGCAAGTTGGCGAATGAAGAAGTCCTTTGCATTGAAGCATTTTCCATGAAGAATATAGAAGACCAAAGTCTTCATTGCACCTTCCAGCTTGGCATGTGGAGAGTGCCCTTTGATGGGCCAGATAGTTCGCCTTATGATGTGATAAATAGTCCTTGGCAGATACTCTAGGTCTTCAACAAAGAATTCTTTGGGATATGCAGCATCTTGGGGTAATGGCTTCATCATACTAAGCATCTGACTCATGTTAGGTTCAGGCTTCTGAAAGATGCTCTCCACAGCTTCATTGTGAAGTTGACAGCCAGATTCGTAGAGATCGCCGGGAGTGGGTAGACCAGTGAGCTCAATGATGTCAAAGGCTTTGGCTTCATGATGAACGTTTCCTGTCATCCACTCCAGGACCCAAGTCTTCGGATCTTTGTTATACCCGTGGATGTGAAGTGTGGCATAGAATTGGAGCAGCAACTCTTCATTCCAATGCTCTTGGTCAGTGACGAACGGCAGCAATCCAACCTCTTTGAAGCAATCCAGAGCTTCTTCCAGACAGGGCAGACCAGCTATTGCTTCAATGTCAGGACGCTTGTGTGGGAAGATGCGACCTTGATTGTATAGAATGCAGGAGTAATAGCTTCGCTGCGGATAGCTCCAGAACCGATCAGATGATATTGTTTCCCTTGAGTAGGGGTTCCTGGAGCTATTGAAGAATGTGTTGTCTGCTCTAAAGCCATTGGTATTGAAGGATTCAGGTGCTGATGCAGGACCTGGGAACCTGGTCAATCTTGGGATTGGCTTCTGTACCTGAGGCCTGTGCTCAACATCATAGTCGAACTGAGGACCGGCAGCAGGCGCAGGAACAGAAGCAGTGGGATCAGTGGCTTCGCTGACTTCTGGTGCTTTTGTTGGTGAGGGCTCCACATTAGCTTCAGCCATGACAACGTCAGTGGGTTCATTGGTGTTGGTGGTGGCAGCCTCAAGATTTTCAACCTCCACTTGACGAGCTGGAGGGACGGTCACAACCACGTTCTCCTCGAGAACCGCTTCTTGGTGGGACAGGGGAGTAGCAGCTTGTGGGACTTCTTCTTCATCGGCTAATGCAGCCGGAATGTCTTCAGCAGCTTCAGCTTCAGACGCAGAGACTGGAGGCCTTGGTCCTTTGCGAAGCCTGCGCAACGCAGGCGACGCCTGTGTAGTTGGAGTTGGCTGGGCCTCAAAGTCTTCTTCCTCTTGTGGGCGATCAACCCATGAAGCATCCTGAGCAATTGGCGTCAGAGGACGACCAATGCTGATGAGTTCGCGGTGCTTGGGCTGAGGAAGGACTACACCATCTTCTACATGGTCATGGTGACCAATGTCGTCAGCAGCGATGGGATCAGCTACTGGAAAGTTTTCAGCTTCATGAGCCTCTGTGAAAGCAGGCTCATGGATTGTCAGTTGGCGTTCGACGTCAGGACAAACCATGGAAATGGGTTCAACAATCAAAGGCTCTGTGAGAGCAGCCAGTTCTTTCTTGGTCTTCCTCTTCTTCTTGGAGGGGGCAGTAGGAGAGGCTTCAGGATGTTTCCTCTTCCTGGCTTCAGCCTCAGCAATCCTCGTCTTCTTCAGCTCTGAAGCGGTTGACCGGCTTTTTGGCTTTGAGCCAGTCATTCTAGTTGGGAAGACAATGGGATCTGCTTCCTGCCTTGGTGCGAGAGGTTCGGTCACAATGGGCTTCTTCTTCTTCTTAGCAGCCATCCAGGGATCAATGCCCGGACGCCCAAGGGCCTTGCATTTCTCAGCTTTGTTGTAGCCTTGCACACACTTGTCAGCCAGGTTCTTCATACGCTCCCGAGAACCCTGAGCTTCTGCGCATTTCTTGACAAAGGCTTCTTTGAGCTCGTGCAGCATAATCTTGAAGTTTTTCACCTCTTGCACGCTAAGCTTGGCCATATGCTTCTTGAACTGAGCCTTTTCATAGTCAATCTTTTGCTTCAGTTCGACGATGCGCTGAGCGAGGGCTAGCTCTGAAGCAATGGCGCCATGGAAGGCGACACTAAGGCCAATGGGTAGTTGCAGATCTTCGAAGCTGATGTTTGGCGTGTCAAACCACTCATCAATGAAGTTGTGGATGATTGTTACATCAAAGAGAGGCAGATCATTGAAGATTTCTGCTTCTTCTTTGCTCTTGATGAGTTGCTCAAGAGCGTCATCTCCAAGATCTTCATCACTTGACAGATCAATGGCATCATTGCACAGAATGGCAGCAGCTGTTAGCTCTTGGCCGGTGTGTGGAAGAGGCATCTTGACCTTCTGGGGCTTGGAGATGCGTGACAAATCTTCAGACTGCACACTGTCTTCAGGAGGTGCAGTTGCCAGTGGCTTCGCCCGTGAGATTTTTGGTGCAGAGGCCGGCTTTGAAGCTTTTGGCTGCTTCAGCTTCTTTGGCTTCGGCGCTGCAGGCGCTTCATCTGATTCAGCGTCATCTGCAGGCTCATTCACGGCTGTCCCTTGAACCACGATGTGAGTGATGAGGCCTTCAAGATTGTAGAAGGGCCCAAGAAGATTGGGTTCAGCTTCGCGAGTTGCATCGGCACGGGGAGCAGAGGGACCCGAGTTGAAATCTAAACCCAAAGTCTTCTTGTTCTGCTTCGCTGAGTTCTGGGCAAACTGGAAGTTGCGCTTAAATAGATTGTCGTCACGACACCATAGCAGGGACGATGGGTCAGCATCCGCAGGCTGTGGTCCACGGACCATGCAGGGATAGAAGCCTTGTTCAATGGCTTCATCTCTGGTCCTGGGTTGAAGATTTTTGTAGAGGATGTCTCCCCATGGTCGCTTGATGGCATTCTTTTCAGCATATTCCTTGATCACAAATCTGTACTTGAACCACTGTTCTGCCCAATAGTGTCGAATCCATTGGATTCGCGTCTTGCGCTGATTGTAATCCTCTTCAGGATCTGTCTTGTATAGCTCTGAGAGGTCATCGGGCAGATCTCTTGATGTTTCTCCTCGACGCTTTCTGCCACCCTTCCTTGCTGATTTTTCTGAAGCCATGAACCTTAATCTGAAAGGCTTCAATATGTTCAGAGGCTTCAAAGGTTTTCGCTTGCTGGACAAACAGGAACTGGCTTCGGGAGAATTTATGTGATGCTGTAAGAATTCTGCAAATGAATGTAGACTATGAGAACCAAGGGATTCTCCCACGGACATGTACCTGTGACAACATTAAGGTGCGAGGGAAGGGGAAGAGGTCATATGCATTCTCAGAAGATTTTGAAGATAAATCAGTTTAGAAGACATTGACCTCATCGTGCGAAGACATTCACTCATAGATAAGGAGTTGGTTCCAGATTTGTACGAATCCACGGATCAGTACAAGTGAGGAATCTAACTACTTTGTGAAGCATAAGTGAATATACTAGGCATGTTATGAGATGCAGTATGAAAGAGATCCAACTTGTGTGAATAGAAACTGCTTGTGGTAGAAAGTGATAAAGCTATAGGATCAAAGAGGCCGTAAAAAGGAGGTTTTATTTACCACACGAAGAACTGCTAGACAGAGTGGAAGAGGAGGCCGAGCAGTTCAATCGTCCATGCCCTAACTTGGCGACGGAGGACACCTACGGTGACGGCGGAGAAGACGATGTCCGCGGTCGGCGTGAAGATGGCGTCGGAGAGGTTGCGGCAGCAAAGCGCTTTGTCGCCGGCGTCGTCGAGGGCTAGCGGTGGCTCTAGGGTTCGTGCGAGAGTGGAAGAAGAGATAATGACTGCTGTGAGGTGTGTATTTATAGGTATAGGGGCGGCACTGCGTTATTACACAGGTGCCCCTAGCGATTCGCATCTGAGGAACACGTGGCCATCATGTAGCATATTGGGGTTTGTTCCACGTCCCACGCACGCCTGGATTGTCGGGTGGTCGTTCCCACTTCTCTGGGTTTCAGGTGGAGGAATGAGCATTGAAAATGGACTTAATGATTGTCTCTGTATCTTCTGCTGACAAGGACGCAGAGAAGACATTCGACAGTTTCAATAGAATGCATATGATTGGGAGAGATAGAGTTTGAGATAGAAAGCATAGAGAGGTTAGGGTCCGATCACATTCACTTAGTTCAAAAGATTCAACAAGAAGACATAGTTATAAGTGAATGCTGTAGAGGACAGAACACTAGTATATATATATATATCTATATAATCAACATAGTGAAGATAATCATGAAGATATGTTGAGATTGAAGCCAATACCAAATGTGAAGACATAGAAAATGTAACGCCATGAGTGAAACACTTCAAACAGAACATTTGGTGGTGGCGTTACCCACCGTATAGGAAGTATTAGACCCAGACACAGCGCACAATTATCGTGGCGCTCCGAAGTCAAATTCCACATTAATGTATTCACACTTAGAATGTATGTCTTCATTGATTGAAGATATACTTTACTTCGTGTGTTGCACATCTAAGTCATCAATATGCATAAGTGTTAGGATGTGTGCCTGATCACAGGACATTTGAGGATTCCAGGATATTTAGCTCACACCGTAACTTGCAAAATCTCTTCTCATCCAAGGGCTTGGTGAAGATATCTGCCAATTGCTCTTCAATGTTGACATGTATGATATCAATATCTTCCTTCACAACATGATCTCTGAGAAAGTGATGACGAATTTCAATGTGCTTTGTCTTCGAGTGCTGAACTGGGTTGTTGGCAATCTTGATGGCGCTTTCGTTGTCGCAGTAGAGTGGCACTTGATTCAAATGAATGCCATAGTCCTTGAGTGTTTGCTTCATCCATAGAAGCTGAGCGCAGCAAGATCCAGCAGCAATGTATTCAAATTCAGCAGTGGAGAGAGATACACAGTTCTGCTTCTTTGAAGACCAACATACAAGTGATCATCCCAGAAAGTGACATGTGCCTGATGTAGACTTGCGATCCACTTTGTCACCAGCATAATCAGCATCCGAGAATCCAACCAGATCAAACTCTGCGCCCTTTGGATACCATAATCCTAGAGTTGGGGTGTGAGCCAAATATCAAAGAATTCACTTCACAGCTAAGTGATGCGACTCCTTTGGTGTCGCTTGGAACCGAGCACACATGCAAACACTAAGCATAATATCTGGCCTAGATGCACATAGATAAAGCAAATAACCAATCATGGAGCGGTATACCTTTTGATCGAACTCTTTACCATTGTCGTCGGGACCCATATGATGCTTGGGTGGCATTGGCGTCGTGAAGCCTTTGCAGTCTTGCATACCGAACTTCTTCAGACAATCTTTGAGATACTTCTCTTGAGATATGAAGATGTCGTTGCGTTGCTGTCGTATTTGGAGACTGAGAAAGAATTTCAGCTCTCCCATCATGGACATCTGATATTGCTCTTGCATCATATATCCAAACTCTTCACTGTACTTCAGGCCCGAGGGGCTTGTTTGAGGCCATACAGTGCCTTGTTGAGCTTGTATACCATGTCAGGATGTTTTGGATCTTCAAAGCCAGGCAGTTGTGCAACATACACTTCTTCTTCAATCTTGCCATCGAGAAAGGCGCTCTTCACATCCATTTGATATAGAAGTATGTTGTGATGATTGGCATAGGCCAGCAGTATGCGTATGGCTTCAAGTCTAGCTACAGGAGCAAATGTTTCATTGAAGTCAATGCCTTCCACTTGAGTATATCCTTGAGCAACGAGACGAGCTTTGTTTCTGACAACTTGACCATGCTCATCTTGCTTGTTGCGGTATATCCCTTTGGTGCCTATTATGTTGTGCTTCCGAGGATCAGGACGCTTAACCAGTTCCCATACATTATTTAGCTCAAACTGTTGAAGCTCTTCTTGCATAGCTTGAATCCATTCAGGTTCCATGAAGGCTTCTTCAACTTTCTTGGGTTTTGTTATTGAGACGAATGCGAAGTGCCCACAGAAATTTGCCAGCTGAGTTGCCCTTGATCAAGTGAGCGGACCGGGTGCATTGATGCTGTCAATTATTCTCTCAATCTGCACTTCATTGGCAACACGGGGATGTACAGGGCGAAGGTTTTGCTCTTGCTGATCATTTTCATTGTTAGTGGGATTGTCTTCAGGCTGAGCATTGTCTTCAGGTTGATCAGGTGCAGAGATGATAAGTTCCTCTTCAGGTTGAGCTTCAGAGGGTATGATTTCTCCGGTTCCCATAAGCTTGATTGATTCGCTGGATGGAACTTCATCTAGCATATTTGGGAGGTGCTCTCTTTGTGAACCGTTAGTCTCATCAAACCGCACATCCACCGTTTCAACCACTTTATAATGAAAGAGATTGAAAACTCTGTAGGAGTGCGAATCCTTTCCATATCCAAGCATAAAACCCTCATGTGCTTTTGGTGCAAATTTTGAAGTGTGATGTGGATCCTTGATCCCGCACCTGGCACCAAATACTCTGAAGTAACTGACATTTGGCTTCTTGCCAGTAAGGAGCTCATAAGATGTCTTGTTCAGAAGCTTGTGAAGATAAACACGATTGATTGTATGGCATGCAGTATCAATGGCTTCAGGCCAGCATTTTCTTGGAGTCTTGTATTCACCAAGCATCGTTCGGGCCATCTCAATGAGTGTTCTGTTCTTGCGTTCGACGACGTCATTCTGCTGTGGCGTGTATGGGGCTGAGAATTCATGTGTGATGCCCAAGGTATCAAGATATGTATCAAGGCCAGTGTTCTTGAATTCAGTGCCATTGTCACTTCTGATGTGCTTTATCTTGGCGCCATAGTTGTTCATTGCTCGATTGGCGAAGCGTCTGAAGGCATCCCGCACTTCAGTCTTGTAGAGGATTATGTGCACCCAAGTATATCTAGAATAATCATCAACAATAACAAAGCCATAGAGGCAAGCAGTGGTAGTAAGAGTTGAGTAATGAGTGGGACCGAAAAGATCCATGTGGAGCAGTTCGAAGGGTCGAGTGGTTGTCATGATTGTCTTCGAGGGATGTTTGGCCCTCGTCATCTTCCCTGCTTCACAGGCACCGCATAAGTGATCTTTCTTGAACTTGACGCCCTCGATGCCTATGCCATGCTTCTTCTTTGCAAGGGTGTGGAGGTTCCTCATGCCAGCATGCCCTAGCCTCGGATGCCAGAGCCAGCATTCCGAAGCCTTTGCTAGAAGACATACGGCAAGCTGTGGTCCTGCCAAAAAATCTACCACGTACAAATCATCTTTCCGATACCCTTCAAACACTAGAGACTTGTCAGATTCCATTAGTACAAGGCAGCGATATTTTCCAAATATTACGATGATGTTCAAATCGCAAAGCATTGAGACAGACATTAAGTTGAAGCCAAGGGATTCAACAAGCATGACTTTATCCATGTGTTGATCCTTTGAGATTGCAACTCTTCCTAGACCCAATACCTTACTTTTACCAGTGTCAGCAAATGTGATGTGACTCTTGTCGGATGGACGTAAGGTTGAGTCCATAAGAAGGCTTTTTTTGCCAGTCATGTGGTTGGTACACCCACTATCAATAATCCATTCTGAAGACGCTGGTGTCGTACACTATAGTGCAGTTAGGGGGATAGGCTTCACGAAGAGAATTGTGAAGCAAAAACATTTGACGAACCAGTGGGTTATGAAAGCTTAGATCCAGATTAGGACTGATAGGGAGAGTAGCAAGCGATTCAGGAACGAAGTACATAGTAAGACCATTCGGGCATTTGATCTTGCGCCCTACAAGATGTTTAAGGTCCCCAACAATAGCGTCAGATGATTTTGGTTTTTTGCTGGAGACCTTTCCCTGCAAAAGAGAGTTAAGCTTTCTTAGACACCCACATCTTCAAGGGTGGCTTAGAAGCAATAAGTCTAAGTGCAGCGTTTGAGAACTTTGGCTTTGGAGCCCTAGCAAAAAGTCTTGCAGGCGGACAATAGTACCCATAAGAATACACAGAATAGTTCTTAGTCTTATGAACATGGCGGTTTGATGAACCGTGCTCATATTCATAGGCCTGAGTATGGTTTCCCTGCAAAACATTTCCGTTAGTGCGACTCAGGTGAGTCCTCTGTCTGTATGAATCCTTTGGACCGTATGAAGCCTGTGGTCTGAGGTTTGTCTTCTTCACGTGTGGTGTCATGATGACATTCACAGGAAGATTCTCCAGACACTTTTTCGGAACCCAGATCTTCTTCATAGGAGGTCCATTCCTGCAGTTAGTACCACTGTACCTGGCAAACACTTCACCATTCTGATTCTTAAACAGTTTATAGTTTGCATCAAAGGATTCATCAATGACAATGGGGTTTGCACAAGTGAAGCCAGATAGATTGGATAGATCTGCTGAAGATTCCTTTGCAGCAACCCATGTGGTTTTGGGGTACTGCTCAGGTTTCCAGTAAGAGCCATCAGCATTCATTTTCCTTACGAACCCAACACCCTCTTTCCTCGGGTTTCGGTTCAAGATCTGCTTTTTGAGGACATCACATAGTGTCTGATGCCCTTTAAGACTTTTGTACATCCCTGTTTCAAGCAATGTCTTCAACCTAGCATTCTCATCAGCAATAGCAGTGGAATCCTCAGCAGAGGGGTTAGTTCCCACATCAACAGCTGAAGATATTGCAACAGTAGCAACAGTAGAACATTCAGCAACAGTAGTAGCATTATCACGCTCAATGCACTTAAGACATGGTGGTTCAAATCCTTCCTGAGCGGAACTGATCTGTTTGGAGCGAAGTGACTCATTTTCCTTTTGAAGATCTTCATGAGCCGCTCTCAATTTCTCAAGATCTTGCTTCCTTTGAAGATAATCATAGGAAAGCTTTTCATGAGTTGTTGAGAGCGTTTCATGACGACTTTCAAGTTCCTCATACTTAACGTGAAGATTTTTATGTCTTCAATTAAGGACTCAGAACGAGTCATTTCAGCGCCTAACAGATCATTGCTTTTGTCTAACACTTTTTGAATATGTTCCATGGCTTTTTGTTGTTCAGTTGCAATTTTAGCAAGTGTTTCGTAGCTGGGTTTTGAACCACAATCAGAGTCATCGTCACTAGATGTTTGATAGTGAGTACTGCATGTGTTTACCTTGGCACCGCGTGCCATGAAGCAGTAGGTAGGAGCGGAGTGGTCCTTGTCATTTGCATCGGTGCCGGTGATGAAGTCATTGTCTTCAGTGCTGAAGATGGACTTGGCAACGTAAGTTGTAGCCAGACTTGCGACGCCAGAATCGGACTCCTCCTCAGACTCCACCTCCGCCTCCTCAGAAGCAGACTCCTCCTCTGAATCCATTTCCTTGCCAACAAATTCACGTGCCTTTCTAGATGAGCTCTTCTTGTGCGATGAAGACTTTGAAGAAGACTTTGAGTATTTCTTCTTCTTCTTGTCGTCAGAGTCATATTCCTTGCTCTTCTTCTTCTTTTTGTTCTCATTGTCCCACTGCGGACACTCAGAGATGAAGTGGCCAGGTTTCTTGCACTTGTGACATGTTTTCTTCTTGTAGTCATGAGCAGAAGCTTCATCATTCCTTGAGCTTGATCGGGAAGACTTTATGAAGCCTTTCTTCTTGGTGAATTTTTGGAACTTCTTCACAAGCATAGCAAGTTCCCTTCCAATGTCTTCAGGATCATCAGAACTGCTGTTAGATTCTTCTTTAGATGAGGAGATAGCTTTTGCCTTCAAGGCACGAGTTCGCCCATAGTTTGGACTGTAGATATCTATTTTCTCAGAAAGCTGAAACTCATGAGTGTTGAGCCTCTCAAGTATGTCAGACGGATCGAGTGTCTTGAAATCAGGACGTTCTTGAATCATCAGGGCTAGGGTGTCAAATGAACTGTCAACTGATCTCAGTAGTTTCTTGACGACTTCATGCTTGGTGATCTTAGTAGCGCCAAG
Source organism: Triticum dicoccoides (assembly GCF_002162155.2). NCBI lineage: Eukaryota > Viridiplantae > Streptophyta > Magnoliopsida > Poales > Poaceae > Triticum > Triticum dicoccoides. The sequence goes on from NC_041392.1 coordinate 613,596,684, forward strand.
GGCTTGAAGCTCATTCGTAATGTCAGTGAGTCAATCAAATGTGAGCTGGACATTCTCATTGTCATTTCTCTTGAAGCAGTTGAAGAGGTTGCGAAGGACACTGATTCTCTGATCTCTCTGGGTTGAGACGCCTTCGTTGCCTTTGGAGAGCCAGTCCCAGACTAGCTTAGATGTTTCCAAAGCACTCATGCGGCCATATTGTCCTTTGGTCAGATGACCACAGATGATATTCTTGGCAGTAGAGTCCAGTTGAACGAACTTCTTGACGTCAGCAGCAGTGACACCTTCTCCAGCCTTGGGAACGCCGTTCTTGATGACATACCATAGGTCGACGTCAATGGCTTCAAGATGCATGCGCATCTTATTCTTCCAGTAGGGATACTCAGTTCCATCGAAGATGGGGCATGCAGCGGAGACTTTGATTATCCCTGCAGTCGACATAGCTAAAACTCCAGGTGGTTAAACCGAATCACACAGAACAAGGGAGTACCTCTCTCTGATACCAATTGAAAGTGTGTTATATCGACTAGAGGGGGGGGGGGTGAATAGGCGATTTTTATGAAAGTCTTCAAAACGTGGAAGTTATGAAGACAAACAATAGAAATAAACCTATTACCCTGCAGCGGAAGGTAGACTACACTAGGCAAGCCATAGTCAAGTATTCAATAGAGTGAAAGCACAATGACTAATAGCAGCAATGTAGTAAGGATCAGGTAGGAAGATATTATGAAGCCAAACAGAACACGCAGTCACTCAGTGAAGATAAAAGATAGTGCAATCATACAATGACTTCACAAGGAGTAACAGTACGTAAAGAGAAGGCAAGGATGAAACTAGTGACTCGTTGAAGACAATGATGTGTTGGACCAGTTCCAGTTGCTGTGACAACTGTACGTTTGGTTAGGGTGGCTAGGTATTTAAACCTAAGGACACACAGTCCCGGACACCCAGTCCTAAACACGCAGCTCAGGACACCCAGTCCTCACCGTATTCCCCTTGAGCTAAGGTCACACAGACCTCGCCCAATCATTCTGGTAAGTCTTCAAGGTAGACTCCCAAACCTTCATAGACTTCGTTCACCGGCAATCCACAATGTCTCTTGGATGCTCAGAACGCGACGCCTAACCGGCTGGAGGATTCACAGTCCTCAAGTGTAATAAGTCTTCAGATCACACAGATAAGAAGACTTAAGTGATGCCTAATTCTCTTTGGCTCTGGGTGGTTAGGGATTTATCCTCGCAAGGAATTCTCTCTCAAAGGCTTCGAGGTGGGTTGCTCTCAAACGACAAAAGCCGTATACTAACTCTGAGCAGCCAACCATTTTTGGTTGTAGGGGGTGGGCTATTTATAGCCACTAGACAACTCGACCTGATTTGTCCGAAATGACCCTGGGTCACTAAGGAACTGACACGTGTTCCAGCGGTCAGATTTCAAACTCACACGGCAACTTTACTTGGGCTACAAGCAAAGCTGACTTGTCCGACTCTGGACAAGATTTGCTCTCATAGTCTTCACTCGAGGACATAGGTTTTGGTTAAGCATCACTTCAGTCATTCTGACTGGTTCTCTTGGACCCCACTTAACAATACGGTGGTTCCTATGACTCAACAAAGAAGAAGAAAAAGAACTATGAAAGATCTAAGTCTTGGAGCTCCATAGGCTTCATGCAATGTCTTCTCTTGTCATAGTCTTCAATGTGAATATCTTCATATACCACCTTTGACATCAATGTATTATACATTTTTAGGGGTCATCTCTGGTAGGAAAACCGAATCAATGAGAGACTTCTACCTGTGTCATCCTGCAATTCTCACAAACACATTAGTCCCTCAACTAGGTTTGCCGTCAATACTCCAAAACCAACTAGGGGTGGCACTAGATGCACTTACAATAGTCCTGAGCACCCTCAACCAGGATCCATCAAGATCCACAGTTCAAAATTTTCAAAATTTGCTCACTGCAAGTTTGGACCAGATTTGCCATTTTTGGTGAAATTCATTCTTTTTCTTCACCTAAAAAACAGAGAAAAATCAGGCAGCCCCTAGATGCATCAAGAGACCACTTCACCAAGTCCCAGCTCCATAAAAATTTTCCACATGCCAAAATCATTTCGACGAACAGTTGGTGTGCACTGTTTCTATCAAGTTTCAGAGTTCAGTGTTTAGTTTCTGTCGGTAGTGTCGTTTTCTTCAGAGCACGGTGTCGATCTCGCCAGTAACTGCAGTGGCGCCTTGCTCCCTGTTCCCCCTCCTTATCCAGTGCGCTGCACGATCATTTGGACGGGCGCGAGCGTCGGCGGTGAGCTGGCAGGGGTGCATCGCCCCCGTGAGCGGCGACAGCAACGCCCGCTGCGGCCATCAGAGAGGCTTGGCATGGAACGGCGCCGTCCAGCACAGCCCAAACCACCAGAAGCCTACGCGTGGCCGTCCCCTTCTCTGTGCATGCTGCAGCACCGTCGCCGTGGCCTGAGAGGCGCAGAGCGTGCTCTCTCCCGCCGACGTGCCCGTGAAGCCGTTCCGTCGAGAACTTGGAGTATCGCCCATGTTTTGCCAAGTTTAGCCTCTGGATGGAACCAGTAGACCAACACGTTGATGCCAGTCACCTAAACCGCCTGTTCGGCCACTGTCTCGTCGTAATCGCCGCCGGGGTTATCGCGTTCTCGGCAACCGCCTCGGATCGGCTATAAAAGGAGGCCTCGAGCTCATCCTCGACCCAGCACCACCCCTCCACCTCACCAGAGCCACGCCCAGCCACTAGGAGGACCTCGAGGAGGTCTTCTTCCCCGACTCCAGCCGCCCCGATCCGCTTCAGGCTCCGGTAGGATTCTCTCTGGTGAGACCACCCCTGCTTCCCAGACCATGCTAGTCGCCTCCTAGTACACCCACTCTTCTCACCCGAGCCCCAATTCGACATTTGTAGCCCTCCCCGGTGAGATCCACCACCGCCCGAACCACCATCCGCCGGAGTGGAGGCCGCCGTCGACGTGGTGCTCGCCGACGACCAACTCCACCACCCATAGACGCGGGAGAGCACCATGAGCCCATAGGTACCATCCCCTCCCCCTACCTCGTCGTGGATCGGCGCCGGCGACCACCGTGGTCCTCGGGCGCCGGCGTACTCTGTTTTCCTTTTCAAATTTTTAAACCTGACGGGTGGGACCCCCTCGTCAGCCTCTCTCCTTTTTATTCGAACCGTTTTCTGAAAACGCCTTTGGGCAAAATATGTGTTCCTTTGGGTTTGGCATATTGCTGCCCGAAACATTTTTTGTTTTTATAAACTAAACCCTGGAAACTTTTTGTTTCATTACAAATAAGTCCCTGGACTAAAACCTTTATAACTTTTTAACAAAAGATGATTTGAATTGATTCCTTTTCTGTCATCTTTATTTTTCTGTCTAGTTTTTTATCATATTTATTTGAAAAATATTTGGGACCATTTTTACGCACACACGGTATTTATGTTAGTATGCAATTTCTTTATACCGTAGATACCGGAGGAGGTGACGGGACCGCGAACTTCGCCGAGCTAGACTCCGACTATTCCGAACCAGGCAAGCATGTTTGAACATTTGATATGATGAGTGTTTTGCATGTTTGCTTGACTAGTTTTCTTATGGCATGTTTATATAAGCATATTGTGAAGGTTATATTTCATGCAAAAGAAAGCTACGAATGAACCTCTATATTAATGTGTCCTTATGATGGTGATATAACCTGATCATGTGGTTTCATGATAGGATGCAAGCAGGTATGTTGAAGCATGCCAGTTTAGGTCAACCGTTTAACCCCAGTATTAACGTGGATCAAGTCTCGATCCCGTTCATTTCCCCGTCGTGCTGCCACATGTTTTCTGCAAAGAGTGCGATTTAGTAAGTTGCAAACCCCTTCCTTTGTACACACCAAACAGAGGGACCGCGATGAGGATTCCATGGCCCTAGATTAAAGCCCGTCATGCGGTCTGGGGGCATGGGTGTTTCCGGTTGGGATCGAGAGGGGGGCACCCCTTAGAGTGCGCGATATAAATTTGATCCCATGCTATTCGAGGTTGTGACCTCCCCATCTTAAAGTTTTTCTTGAATGCTGCCTAGGGTGATTCCTGGTAGCAGAATGTGGAATGGGTGTGTACTGGTCAGATGTGTTTCTTCTGAAATACCGTGAACGGAACTAGTCCTTTGTGACTACCTAAATCCGTTGGCTGTGGTTAAAGAGTACAAACTCTGTAGAGTCAAAACCATTCGAGTATCCATGTCCACAATCAAGGACTTGGACATCATCTCAGTGTCAGTGTCAGTCTCAGTGTCGACCTCAGTGTCAACCCCAGTGACAGTCTCCGGAGAATAAGCACGAGACTGAGAGTGGTAAACCCGGCTGAATGTTATTCCTTTGAATGGACTAACCAGTTTATTATTATGTGCTGAGTATTTTCTTTGGGATGATCTAAATTCATGAACTACTTGAATACGAATGATGAAATATAAGCCCTTTATGCGATGCCGCTCAGACGTCTGACTGTGGCACTCTTGTTATTTATTTTTGATATAAGCCCTTTATGTGATGTTGCTCAGACGTCCGACTGTGGCACTCTTGATGTTTATTTTGATATAAGCCCTTTATGTGATGTCGCTCAGACGTCCGACTGTGGCACTCTTGTTGTTTACTTTCGATATAAGCCCTTTATGTGATGTCGCTCAGACGTCCGACTGTGGCATCCTTGTTATTTACTTTAATTATAAGCCCTTTTTGAGATGTCGCTTAGACGTCCGACTATGGCACGTTCTGTCATTTACTTTTCAATATAAGCCCTTTATGTGGCGTCGCTTCAGACACCCGATCGGTCCACCGTTATTTTATTGGGATTTGGGGAGGACCACCACCTAACTTCCTTTTTATTTTACATGCAGTGCAATTATCTATCTGAGTGCGCATTTCTAATCTGCTCATGTGCATCATGTTTACATTTATTATATCTTATGTCCAAACTATCTAAGTACATTCAAAGTACTCACCTGCCTTGTTGATTTGGCCAGATGTTGATGAAGGTGATCTTATGGATGAAGAGTTCGATAGCGAGTCAGACGCCTAGAGGAGTCCCAGTCAGTCCCGTGCGATTCCTGGAGTTGATCAGTTGTATTATATACGCTTCCGCCACCCAATAAAATCATCGAGCCTCACTCCGACGCTTGATGAGCTGTAAGATATTTGGAGTCACGTCACCCACTTCACTGTGACATATCCACCACCACCTTTATTACGAGTCAGTAGTTATGCCACCAAACACCCTTGTGTCATATCCGCCTTTATGTATAATATCGGCGTGCTTGTAATAAATTGTTGAGCAGCCTCAGCTCAACCTTGTATAATTTTTTAGTACTTCTGGATTTCTGTATCAAGGATTTGTCTACCGGTAAGAAGGATTCTTCTGTACTAGTCAATACAAGGGTCGGATTTTCAATAAATGTTTTATTGGAAAACCGGTCCCGGCACGCGCCCCGCCGGATTTGGCGGCGCTCGTGCCGCCTGGAGCGTGGGGTTGAGGTCTTCATAGGCGGGCGGCGCCAACCGGGCTGGCCAGGCCGCCCAGCGGTCGGAGTCAGCTCTTGGGTCATCGGACATCGCGGCCGCGGAGCGTCTACATGTCGGTTGTTGGAGAAGAAGCTCCGGCGCACCCCTACCTAGCGCGCCAAATGTCGGATGTGGGGTTCCGGCAAACCTTAAGGTTCGTACGCTGGGGTGCGCGCGAAATCTTTTCCTCCCACCGAACTACGCCCTAACACGGTAAGATCTCTCGGACGAACTTGACGAACTCGCCACACAGAAAGATACAAGATTTATACTGGTTCGGGCCACTGTTGTGGTGTAATACCCTACTCCAGTGTGGTGGTGGTGGATTGCCTCTTGGGCTGATGATAAACAATACAATGGGAAGAACAGCCTCCTGAGGTTGAGGTGTCACTACAAAAAAAAAAGACATATCCGTGACATTTTGGGCCAAACGAATTTTTTTTCTTTCATGCATATGACACTTCTATGACGATTTGTGACAAAACCCGATATCATCATAGATGTGGTGGGCTCCTACTTCTATGACAAAAAATCATGATAGAAAATGGGCTTTTCGTCCTGGGCGGGCCGGAGACGCAGCTGCATGACATTCTTTGGGCCATCCATGATGGAAAAAACCGTGGTAGAAGCGAGGGCGAGGAAAATTTCGGGGAGTTCCTAGTTACGGTGGGAGGTCGGGGGCCGAGCGATGCGCGTTTCTCGTACACGTACGCGCATGTGTGCGAGGCGTTGGCTCTAACTGAACCCGAGCGAGGCGTTGGGCTCTAACTGAACCCGAGCGATTGCACTGCAGGCTACGCGTTACTGAACCCGAGCGATCGTTCGATGGCTGTTAACTAAACCTGTCGGGGATATACCCCGCGGCGTAAACCGGTCGGAAGTATAACCCGGCTGACCTGGCGGTTTACTTGAGACCTGGTTTACACTTGGTGATTCACTGGCGACCCGTCCTGACCTGGCGGTTTACAAGCAACCCACCGGAACATTATGACATACTGGTGACCCGGCGGATGGGTCAGATGAATGACAAGGCCCAGAAGGCTGGTTTATGTTAATGGTGGGCCGGTTTAAGAAGAAAGGCGTGAGGAATATTTACCTTACAAGGAGTTAAGACCCGGACTTGTATCCGGTTTGTATTAGAAGGTAGACTAGTCCTAATCCTAATAGGACTCCACATGTAACCCGCCCCTTCAACATATATCAGGAGGGGCAGGGCACCCCAAGAGGGACAAGATTGACAAGTTCCACAAGTTGGACAAGTTAGGTTTAGACAATAGCTCTCGAGATAGAGCACTCTTGTAACCGTGATCATCATCATCAATATCAATGAAGTAGGATGTAGGCTTTTACCTCCACCGTGAGGGGCCGAACTTGGGTAAAACATCGCGTCTCTCGTCCCGCTCAACCCCTTCAAGCTACTACATAGATGCATTGGCCTCACGACAAAGTCCTCACACTAGGACATCTGCCGTGACAATTCCATGACAGTTGGCGCCCACCGTGGGGCCCGTGCACGGTGGTGTTGAGTTCTTGGAGGGATTTCTTCATGGATCGAGAAGTTCGTGTTTGACCGGATAAAGAAGAACCGGCGGAAAGCAACCACACGAGACAACCCGGCATAGTGCTAACCTTGGACACAGCCGAATAGATTTGGAGCTGATAGTATGAGGTTTGAGTTGATAAGATTAGGGTTGCATCATTCGCCGCCCTAAAAATCAAAAAGGTAGAAGGGAGCAAGATCGGTCTAATCCTCCTGGCCCCAGATCACGTATCATCGATCACACAACAACTGAAGACAGTCAAACACGTGCATGTATAATTATCTGGTATTCATGCATCCGATGTGGCTGCGGTCCTGTGCTGAGCCGCCGCGCTGAGCGCAGGCCTGCCTCTGCACCTATGAGAGCCGCCCTCGCGGCTACTGGTCTACGCTCTGAGCCCGGCTTCAACCGCCATCGCTAAGCCGCCCTCATGGACCCGTGCTTTTCGAGGTGCCTCCAGAGTTTCGCTTTCCGCCTTGGTGTCGGCTGCATGGTTAAGCTGAGCCGGCCTCAAGCCTCCACTTTATGTCAGTCCAAGTCACCTTCGTCGCTGCGACCTTGGGTCGTCTTCACCTCTGCTGGTGTGGACCATCGTCAAGCCTTTTGCTACTTCCTTACACGCCAGTACAGCCACACCTGAGAAATGGGTCTCCGAGCCGGCCACGCCGCAGCTGTGGCCCTGCCTCGCGACTATCGCCAAAACTTCCAACATTACACGAAGCTGCCTCTTCTAATGAGAACATGGTGGATGATAAACATACGCTGGAAGAGCCACGTTGTCTGCGAGTGTTCCAAATTCCTTCTTAAAGTTCAGCAGCTCTTCTTGTCGAGAAAAAGATGCCTTCAGATAGATATTTAAAGATGAAGCAGATCCGCTGCTATAAGTTAAACAGTGAAAAGGATTGAAAGAAATTTACGTGATAGTCTGTATGCATCACAGTATGATTGATGATGGGAACTGTTTGGACGTGGTTTCACAATTTAACAAATTTGGAACTTTCCTCGGGTCAGTACTTCCAATGAAAAATGATCCGGTGAGGAATGCACCAAACATCCACCCCGTACTAAACCATAACTTGTGTTCAAGCCGCCGTTTCTGCTGTTGTGGCCGTAAGACGGCCACACCTCTGCTACTACGCTGGCTTGCTCCATCGCCTCTGAGCCACCGTGTCACGCTTGACCCACACGGCCGGCCTGACTAAGTGCCCAACCAAGACTGCAAATCAGCACCATCCAAATATCAAGACAAAAGTATGGAGGAGAGAACACACAGTACATGTATCAGTTGATGTTGGTAGTCTGCGTATAGATCATCTATCGTCAAAATGAACCAGGTGCTATTCCCTATTTACTTTTAAGTACATATTAATTCATCCAAGCAAAACTACCTTTCCCTGCGATATTTTATCTGCAGGAGAATTATTCATTATAAAGTGGCATTAATACCGCGGAGATGGAGGTGCGCCTACATCATTCAGCACAGGAGGTCGTCCTTACTCAACGGACTCCCGCACCGGCTTACAATGCCATGGTTGTTTCTCGCGACCGCACCAGTTGACAAAGCCACGAACGACTCGCCCGTCCGCTATCGCGGCTGGCTCACGTGTCCGTAACGGCTTACAACGAGGAGGACAACTTTTTCATCCATAACGGCTTACAATGCCGTGGCCGATTCATCTATCTGCTCCCATGGCCGACTCACTCGTCATGATCATCAACTTCGCGGCGGATGACTATTGGCCTAATGTATCAGGTGAAATCCATTCAGTATATTTTTATTTACATATTGCTTTCTTTAAAAGAGCAATTATTCTGGCTTGCAAGTTCTCTAGTGCAGGACAAGTTATATCACTGAGCCATTGATTAACTCATGCTGGTATATATCACGGTCAGGTATGAAGAATCTCAAGCCAACTCCTCGAGTCGTCTTGAGACTCGGGAGCTACAATGGCGTCACTCGACAGAATTGGTCGGTTTCAATGAATTCAAGAACTCCGGATCATTGGAGGGAAAAATAACCCGGCCCCGGAGGCTACTGCCTTATTGGCGAATATTTAAAGGCCGCCAGAAAATTTCTGGCTTAAAAAGAAGGATTCCGGTTCAAAATCCGGTTCAAGGGAAATCTGTCTCCCACAAAGCGCTAAAGCTCTCAATATCCAGTTTAAAATCTGGCTCAAGGTAAACCTGTCTCCCACAAAGCTTTGAACCTCTCAATATCCGGTTCAAAATCCCGGTTCAAGAAGATTTTATCTCTTGCAAAAAGTTAAAGGTTGCCCAAGAAGACCTGTTGCCCTGACGTGCGGTTCAAACATGGATGTTCTGCCTTATGGGCTCATCTTCATATGATTACTTGGGGGCTTCCTGTTCAAACATAGGTGTATTCACCAAAGAGAACATGGCGTTACTATCCTCTTGATGCGGCTATCAAGACAATATTATCATCAGGGGCCAAAGAGAGTTTGTTGCACACCACAACTCAAACATAGGCACCCGGCGAGCACAGCTCAGAAATATATCACATGGGGGCTTCTGCTTGCAAAGCGGAGTCCTGTCCATTAATCCGACTACCACACCACAACAAAGCTTGGGAGCTTCACACCCAAGGGGCCAAAGAGAGACTTGTTGCTACGCACAACTCAAACATAGGCACCCATTGAGCACAGCTCACAAAGTTACTTGGGGGCTCTTTGTGTAAAGTAATAAAGAGTTTGAAAGGACCCTTGTAATTGGGTATCAACCCACGGCTTGGAAGCCTGGTGTATTCACCTAAAACCCAGGGTTAACCTGCCTTCATCAAGTAAGCCACTCCTATCCAGGTAATCCTGGCATGACCCGCCGAACGTTTGACAAGTTACTCTTATACAGACCCTGAACTTGTCAAAGTTAAAATGACGATTGGTTAGTTGGAGGCCCATCTTAAAAGGCTTTGTCAAATGGTTTAACTCAGCGGCCTGGCAGCCCATGAAAAGCCTCGAGTTTGGGCCTGGCAGCCCTTGAAAAGCCTCGACTACAAGTTTTTTCATTTGCTTTTTGTCAAAGTTTCTTGTCCTTTGATAAGGTTTTAAGGTAAACCGACATCCATTGACCCGGCCAGACTATAAGTCATTTCATCAGTCCGGTGTTTCTTAACCCGGCACAAGCTTTCAACTATCAGTTGTTAGTACAAACTCAATTATAAACCGGAGTTTTCTTAGCTCGGTCTGGCGTTGACTATAAGTTGCCAGGATGATTATCCGGTGTTTATTACAACCCGACATGGTTTTATTACAAACCGGCAAAATATGACGGGAGTTATCATACTCAAGATTTCGGTTATCACCCTTACTAAAAAAAGTTGGTAAACCAACAATGTGATTCAATGTCACAGGTATGATCTATTTCATATTTGATTATTCTTAAGTGCAGCCTTGGTTATAAACCCGGGTTATATGTTGGGCATTATGACCCATCTAGCAGTAAACCGCCAGGACACTTTAAACTTGTTGTATGCATAAACAGGTTTGTTAAACTCGCCTGGCTTTGGACTATAAGTCGCCAGTATATATATTTGGATTGTGCCATTGGAATCATGTGCTTATAAATCCTTGGGTTATATTATTCAAATAGCCAAACTTGGCTGAATTTTCATTATGATATTGAATGAATAAGGTTTTCATACCGGATTATATTATCTTGAATAGCCAACATGGCTGGATTTTTATGGTTATTAATAACCGGTATTATTAAGTTTTCAAAGTCACTTTAGCGCAATGGCTATTATTTTATCAAAGGATATGATTTATTCTACAATGAAAGGAATAGTCCTGAGTCGTTGCAGGCTTACAACCCGGCACTTGGGGGCTACATTATTCAAATTGAGATTACATGCAAGTCTCATGTCGCTGCAAGCATGCACCATGACACTTGGGGGTTAATGCAAAGTCATTTTTACTAGTCTTATTGAAGACCCGACTCATCATATTATAATGAGCCGGCCCTTGGGGGCTACCAATTGCTCCTGTCAACAATTCAAGTTACACAAGTTTTCGTCCATAATATTGAAGGATCCATTGCTCAGTTGGTAAAGCACAAAGCTCTTAACCTTGTGGACGTGGGTTCAAGCCCTACGATGGAAGCTACATTATAATATGTTGTTTTCATTGAAGTATATATCAAGTTCCGGTTCAGTATTATCTTACTAAGCAGGCCCTTGGGGGCTACACGTTGCTGTTCAAAGTTTACAAGATTATATTTACAAAGTCCCTGCTCATTATTGCATAATGACCCGGCCCTTGGGGGCTACACTGGTTGAAGTTTTTATGAGCATCAAGAAATTACAAGTCCCAGGTTGCTGCAAGCATGACAACCCGGCACTTGGGGGCTACATATGTGGAATACTCAATTCTGACTAGTGACTGGGATGAACAAGATGGATTTCTTCAAAATTGGTAGTATTTATATTGAAGCAAGTCTTAAGCCATCACTTTGTTCTGCTCAAGACTTGGGGGCTACAGGTATTATATTATTATCGAAGAAATATTTTCAAATTCTCTGTTTGAGCAAACCAGATTGACCCGGCGTCACCAATCATTATGACCCTGTGGCTGCAATCCGGCGTCATCAATAATCATGAACCGGAGTTGTGAACCGGCGTTGGCAACAATCATGACTCGGAATTATCAGTATTTATAACCCAACAATGGTGGTAATCATAAACCGGCAAGTTCTACATCTTCAAGCCGGATGAATATCAGATGAGTATTTCAAGACAAATATTTCTTAAGTCGGCGCTTTGGAAGCCGACTCAAGTGGATTATTCTTCACAATATTTCTCTGTGAGAAACCAATGACATCAAATTGAGTATGAAGCTGGCTTATTGGCCTGGATTTTCTAGAATAAGGAAATGACAAGGAATTAAGGATGATCAGGTGCCGGTTTACAAGAATTCTTAACCCGGAGCATAATCTGTCAAGTTTGTTCTTGTGTTTGTTTTACAGGATCAGTTGAACGTTGATAAATCCAAATTAAACTGGGCGCTAATATCAGGGATATACCCCGCGGCATAAACTGGTCGGAAGTATAACCCGGCTGACCTGGCGGTTTACTTGAGACCCGGTTTACACTTGGTGATTCACTGGCGACCCGCCCTGACCTGGCGGTTTACAAGCAACCCGCCGGAACATTATGACACACTGGTGACCCGGCAGACAAGTCAGATGAATGACAAGGCCCAGAAGGCCGGTTTATGTTAATGGTGGGCCGATTTAAGAAGAAAGGCGTGAGGAATATTTACCTTACAAGGAGTTAAGACCCGGACTTGTATCCGGTTTGTATTAGAAAGTAGACTAGTCCTAATCCTAATAGGACTCCACATGTAACCTGCCCCTTCAACATATATAAGGAGGGGTAGGGCACCCCAAGAGGGACAAGATTGACAAGTTCCACAAGTTGGACAAGTTAGGTTTGGACAATAGCTCTCGAGATAGAGCACTCTTGTAACCGTGATCATCATCATCAATATCAATGAAGCAGGATGTAGGCTTTTACCTCCACCGTGAGGGGCCGAACTTGGGTAAAACATCGCGTCTCTCGTCCCGCTCAACCCCTTCAAGCTACTACATAGATGCGTTGGCCTCATGACAAAGTCCTCACACTAGGACATCTGCCATGACAATTCCACGACAGTTGGCGCCCACCATGGGGCCCGTGCACGGTGGTGTTGAGTTCTTGGAGGGATATCTTCATGGATCGAGAAGTTCGTGTTTGGCTGGATAAAGAAGAACTGGTGGAAAGCAACCACACGATTTGTTATATCTTATGTCCAAACTGTTTGTGTTGAGTTCTTGGAGGGATTTCTTCATGGATCTGCTCATGTGCATCATGTTTACATTTGTTATATCTTATGTCCAAACTGTCTTGCGAGTACATTCAATGTACTCACCTGGCTTGTTGATATGGCCAGATGTTGATGAAGGCGATCTTATGGATGAAGAGTTCGATAGCGAGTCAGACGCCTAGAGGAGTCCCAGTCAGTCCCGTGCGATTCCTGGAGTTGATCACTTGTATTATATAAGCTTCCGCCACCCAATAAAATCATCGAGCCTCAATCCGACGCTTGATGAGCTGTAAGATATTTGAAGTCACGTCACCCACTTCACTGTGACATATCCACCACCACCTTTATTACGAGTCAGTAGTTATGCCACCAAACACCCTTGTGTCATATCCGCCTTTATGTATAATATCGGCGTGCTTGTAATAAATTGTTGAGCAGCCTCAACTCAACCTTGTATAATTTTTTAGTACTTCTGGATTTCTGTATCAAGGATTTTTCTACCGGTAAGAAGGATTCTTCTGTACTGGTCAATACAAGGGTCGGCTTTTAAATAAATGTTTTATTGGAAAACTGGTCCTGACACGCGCCCCGCCGGATTTGGCGGTGCTCGTGCCGCCTGGAGCGTGGGGTTGAGGTCTTCATAGGCGGGCGGCGCCGACCGGGCTGGCCAAGCCGCCCAGCGGTCGGAGTCAGCTCTTGGGTCATCGGACATCGCGGCCGCGGAGCGTCTACATGTCGGTTGTTGGAGAAGAAGCTCCGGCGCACCCCTACCTAGCGCGCCAAATGTCGGATGTGGGGTTCCGGCAAACCTTAAGGTTCGAACGCTGGGGTGCGCGCGAAATCTTTTCCTCCCACCGAACTACGCCCTAACACGGTAAGATCTCTCGGACGAACTTGACGAACTCGCCACACAGAAAGATACAAGATTTATACTGGTTCAGGCCACTGTTGTGGTGTAATACCCTACTCCAGTGTGGTGGTGGTGGATTGCCTCTTGGGCTGATGATAAACAATACAATGGGAAGAACAGCCTCCTGAGGTTGAGGTGTCACTACAAAAAAAAAAGACATATCCGTGACATTTTGGGCCAAACGAATTTTTTTTCTGTCATGCATATGACACTTCTATGACGATTTGTGACAAAACCCGATATCATCATAGATGTGGTGGGCTCCTACTTCTATGACAAAAAATCATGATAGAAAATGGGCTTTTCGTCCTGGGCGGGCCGGAGACGCAGCTGCATGACATTCTTTGGGCCATCCATGATGGAAAAAACCATGGTAGAAGCGAGGGCGAGGAAAATTTCGGGGAGTTCCCAGTTACGGTGGGAGGTCGGGGGCCGAGCGATGCGCGTTTCTCGTACACGTACGCGCATGTGTGCGAGGCCTTGGCTCTAACTGAACCCGAGCGAGGCGTTGGGCTCTAACTGAACCCGAGCGATTGCACTGCAGGCTACGCGTTACTGAACCCGAGAGATCGATCGATGGCTGTTAACTGAACCTGTCGTGGATATACCCCACGGCGTAAACCGGCCGGAAGTATAACCCGGCCGACCTGGCGGTTTACTTGAGACCCGGTTTACACTTGGTGATTCACTGGTGACCCGCCCTGACCTAGCGATTTACAAGCAACCTGCCGAAACATTATGACACACTGGTGACCCGGCGGACGGGTCAGATGAATGACAAGGCCCAGAAGGCCAGTTTATGTTAATGGTGGGCCGGTTTAAGAAGAAAGGTATGAGGAATATTTACCTTACAAGGAGTTAAGACCCGGACTTGTATCCGGTTTGTATTAGAAGGTAGACTAGTCCTAATCCTAATAGGACTCCACATGTAACCCGCCCCTTCAACATATATAAGGAGGGGCAGGGCACCCCAAGAGGGACAAGATTGACAAGTTCCACAAGTTGGACAAGTTAGGTTTAGACAATAGCTCTCGAGATAGAGCACTCTTGTAACCGTGATCATCATCATCAATATCAATGAAGCAGGATGTAGGCTTTTACCTCCACCGTGAGGGGCCAAACCTGGGTAAAACATCGCGTCTCTTGTCCCGCTCAACCCCTTCAAACTACTACATAGATGCGTTGGCCTCACGACAAAGTCCTCACACTAGGACATCTGTCGTGACAATTCCACGACAGAACCCGATCGAGCGATTCCTTCGCTACTGGTGCTAACTGAAGCCAATCGATGCTGCCTCTGGATGAATAG
>NC_041392.1:613612080-613634498 GCF_002162155.2 Triticum dicoccoides
CAGGACCCCGTGGTGTTGCCTCTGGATGAACAGGACCCCGATCGATCGAGCCGGTTGGGGCTGGATGAACAGGACCCCGTGGAGGGTTGGATGAACAGGACCACCCAGTGGAGGGTTGGATGAACAGGACCACCCCGTGGAGGGCAGGATGAACAGTAGATGGTGGAGGGCAGGACGAACAGTAGCACGTGGAGGGGTGGTTGAACAGGAGCCCGTGGAGAGGGCTGGTTGAACAGTAGCCGATGGAGTAGCGCACGGTGGAGGCTGGATGAACAGGAGCCCGTGGATGAACAGTCGCAGGTGGAGGCTGGAGGAGGTCGACGGTGGATGAACAGTAGCTCGTGGAGGTTGGAGGGGGTCGACGGTGGAGATGAACAGTATCCCGTGGAGTCCCGTTTTGCGGTATGCCACACCCCTCCCGATGAACAGGACCCCTGTCTCGACCGTAGCGCTCCAACACAAGTCCGTTTCATCCGTTTTGTGGTACGCCACACCCCTCCCGATCAACAGGACCCCTGTTTCGACCGTAGGAGGTCCATTTCCTCCGTTTTGAAGTACGCAGACCCCTCCCGATGAACAGGATCCCCTTTCGAACATGGCCGGTCGAACACAAGGTTGTTTCCTCCGTTCTGCGGTACGCCAGGCCTCGTTTCCATTGCCTGTTCTGTCCAAGCCCTCCCAATGAACATGACGCATTCCATTGCCTCCCCATGAACACGACGCATTCCGTTGCCTCCCCATGAACACGATGACGACACTGTTTCTCCGTTCCGACCTAGCCATGTACACGAGCCCTAGCCGTACGTATGCACGAGTAGGCGTTCGAGACCCTGCCCGTATGTACACATATGTGGCCGTATTTTCTTTCTTGCACCTTGGCCGCTGTACGTACGTGTACATGCTACGTGCGTGCCTCTACTACGACACGTGCGCGCCTCTACATCCACTAGTATATATGTACGTACACATTCGCGACCAGAATGACAACGCTATGTATGCTTTGACCAGGTGGGTCCCAACTATCAGGCACTTCCTTGCGTGCGAAGATGTAGCTGGTGGGTCCCAGCAGTCAGGGGCAAACGTTTTTTTCGTGAAATACGGTGGCCCGTCAGGTGGGTCCCCGCTGTCAGGTGGAGGAATAATTATTTTGCGCGTAATAAGGAGGCACTTACTTGCTGCGGTCGTGGACCCAGCTGTCAGCGTCTCCACGCACAGTACTCTTCCGATGGAAGTCGGCCGTTGACCACATTGACCACGCCGCTCTGAGAGCACCACGGCGGTGGACGACGGCGAGGCCTAGGAAGGGGACGACGCGGAGCCAAGGAAGACGCGGCAGTGGAAGCCCGCGTGGAGAGGAGTACGAGGGTTCACTGGTTCGGCTGCGGTGTGAGGCTGCCGTCGCCGCAGGGCTTGGCCAGCGGTGGGAATAGTAGGGGGCGGTGAGGCCTCCGTGGCAGCACAGTCGGCCACGGGAGGTAGGAGCATGCGGCACGACCGGTGCTGCTTTGGGCGGCTGGAGCAAGAAGACCAGAGGTTGAAGAAGCACTACGGCCGTTGGATGGACATCGTACGGTCACTGGAGCTAGAATCGTTCATATTGACTAAGTTGACAAAGCCCTTCGTCCTCGTCAACTTAGTAGGACCACAAGTCAGCCTCCCACCAAGGTGGGTCCCAGCTAGCCGGGGGAGTATTCATTTTTTTGTGCGTAATAAGGAGGCACTTCCGGTGGGTCCGAGCTGACAGTGGGGGGAATGTTTTTTCATGAAATACGGTGGCCCGTCCGGTGGGTCCCAGTAGTCAGGGGCAAACGATTTTTTTTGCAAAATACTGGTGGCCCGTCCGGTGGGTCCCCGCTGTCAGGTGGAGGAATAATTATTTTGCGCGTAATAAGGAGGCACTTCCTTGCAGCTGTCGTGGACCTAGATGTCAGCCTCTCCACGTACAGTACTCTTCCGATGGAAGTCGGTCGTTGATCACATTGACCACGCCGCGCCGAGAGCACCACGGCAGTGGACGACGGCGAGGCATAGGAAGGGGACAACGTGGAGCCGGGGAAGACGCGGCAGTGGATGCCCACGTGGAGAGGAGTACGAGCGTTCACCGGTTCGGCTGCGGTGTGAGGCTGCCGTCGCCATAGAATAACAGGGGGTGTGGGTGAGTAGAGGGATGCCCTGGCCAGTGGTAGGACTAGTAGGGGGCGCTGAGGCCTGTGCGGCAGCACAGCTGGCAACGGGAGGCGGGAGTAGGCTGTCCCGCCGGCGCTGCTTTGGCGGCTGGAGCAAGAAGATCAGAGATTGAAGAAAGACGACGACCGTTGGATTGACATCCAACGGTTACGTCTGCTAGAATCGTTTGTTGACGTATATAATAACTAAAAAAATCTTGCATACGCGTCAACTAAACAGGCCCACAAGTCAGACCACTCCCTCTTTTTTTAATAGTTTATATATAGCTAATGGCAACTTCTTATGCAATTTATTGCAGTCGTTTTTTTTCTTTGACAGGGCCAATTTCGCATATTTATGTGGGTTCCAAACTATTTTTAATACCGAAATGTTCAGCCAGATTTAAAGTACTTTGAAGATATATTTAAATTAGGTTAATGCCCAATGAAATAGGAATCCGAAAATGTAATAAAATTAAGAAATTATAAAGTAATTGCCAATTTGTTATCTGTTTTTATATTTACAACCCATTTCATATTACTTTCAAGATTTGCAGGCGTCTTGAAAGAGTTGCAGCCCATCAGGGCGTAGAAAAATAAGTAGGCCTGGATTGGGTATTCTTCAGAAAAAATAAACTGGGCTCATTTTCACAAAGAAAAAAATAGCTGGGCTGGTCATATGGTGAACATAAAATATAAGCCTGGGGTATACGGGCCACAGCCCAGTTCAAACCCTGCTCCGTCTCAACAATACCAAACAAAAAAATACTGCTCGAGTAGCTACGTCCTAGGTGTCAGCCGATCTTGTGATGTTCTCTTGTCTATTGACTATATACGCTCCCAATGTCGTGGGTCCCAGATGTCAGGAAAACACTAGGAGCAAGCATTTTTTCCATACGCTGACGTGGTGGGCCCCTACTGTCATCCTCTCCACGTACTTCTGCCGATTCCTATTGTTTGTTGACCATGTTGACAACGCGAGAGGGCGGCACCGTGGCGAGCGCACCAAAGTGCGCGGAGGACGTCGGCCTTAACGATTTAGGAGACGGTGGCGCGGCAATGCTTGCGCTGAGGCGCAGCCAGCCGTGGGAGGCGGAAGCAGGCGGCACCGCCGGCGCTGGTTTGGTTTTGGCGGCTGGAGGAAGACAGGACTGAAGAAACACGACAGACTGTAGTACTTAACAACCTTAACTGAAACCAGCAGGGGCACTTAACAACCAAAGCTGAAAGCAGTATGAGTACTTATATAGGTTCGACCGTACAAAGCACGCCTCGGACAGTGCTACTTTGCCTATAGTTAAATCGGATCGGAGCTCTGATGGTAGAATCGTAAATCGTAGAATCTTCACTACCAGGATCATAGAAATTTAGATTTTATGAACTAAAATCATAGAATCAGATGGGTAAGTTTGGATCGTAAAGTTGTAGAATCGTATAACAGAATCGCAATTCTAACAACCTTGAGTTAACCAAGGGTGAGGCCGCCAAGCCCCAGGACAAGGCCCAGGCGCCACCCCGCGCATTCACAACCTTCTGAAAGCGGCTTCATCTTGCAACGTGGTCAATAAACAGGATATTCGCTTTAGAGCCATGGAAAAGCATGAACATAATCTTCTGTCCTATTCTCCAAGATGGACTGGCCTTCATTATTTGAGACCACCCATGAATAAGTATCTTTTCACCTCCAAGGGGAATTGAGTATGTCGACATAAACATCATGTTGTGACCAAGCGCAAGTCTGACCCGACCATGGTCAGGCATCTGTATAGGAACAATAGAACTCGGCAGTTCTTGTTTCAAGAAGATCACAGCTGTAAAACTGTGTATAAGCAATAGTTTATGAACAACATATATAACAGAAAACAGCTCGTACCATCAGTTTCTCGACACAGTTGGACCTGTTCAACGAATGCAGCGGTGGCACACATATCCCACGTGGCCTTCCACCATTGAAACGCCCCACAAGGACCTCAAGACGATCAATAAAGTGTAGGAACTTGTGGATGTCGATCCAGTCAACTTCAGTGCCATTAGTAACAGCCGAGTTATTACAGAGTAACAAACGAGCAGACTGCTTTACTTTGAAAAAACCTACACATGCCACCAATTATAAGAAAATATTAGTTAGAAGTAGCATCTTCGTGAGAGATTCGTTGCTACTTCTAAAGTTAAATTGTGATTAGTTAGACAGAATAGGTGGATTAAGAAGTAATCGAGGCAACAAGCAAGAACCAGATACAAAACTAACATGGATGAACAATTGGAATGACATCGGGGTGGAAGATCGCAGTGAAGATGAGACCATCCATCAACATTCGTGCGCCAACTTTCAGTCTGTAACACTTGAGAAAGTTTATCCAAGTTCGGCCATAAAAAAAGCAGCGATCTTCTTGGTTCATGAACCCAACTCGGAACTTATATCCATGGCTTGTCTTCACTGTGACCATTAAACTAGTGTATTCAGTTATGGCAAGGCCGAGCATCTTGAGTACATGTGTTCTGGCAAAGCAAATAATACACTGCAGGAAAAATAATATGAGAACACAGCATGTTCAAAAAAACCCCACCCTCCCGGATAGAAAATAGGATTCTAGGAACATACTGTGCGCGTTTCAAAATGTTGTGTTAGGATGAGAAGGAACAAGTGTGGCGTCTCGCCGAGGGCGCAGAAACCTGTAGGGTACTTGCACTTTAGGCACTGCAAATGAAACTCACTAGATTCAGTAGGAAGAAAAATGCATCAACGGCGGTGGCTGCCATCCTAGGATTACCTGCGACCAAGGGACTTGGGTTTATTAGGGATGGATGAAGAATTCGTACATGGTTCTCTATGAGAAAACCCTATGCAATCACCGAGAGGGGGTTTTCTCTGAACAAGCAGAGGAGGGAGAAAGGGATTCAGGCCCAGTGAAATATTGCCGCTTCGTCCGTCCAGCTTACTGCTAAAGCTGGAAAGGGGGGGGTTGTGATTTGATGGCTCATTGGGCATTACTGCGGCGCTACGACTGGGTGTGTCTACCGTGAAGTTGTGCACTCTAATTTGTGCATATGGCACGTGGACCCTGTTTCTAGTTGCCCCACATATTAGCGAAAGGAAGTAGAAAGACAGGAGTAACTAGTTACACATAAATATATTTTTTGACAGAGAGATACTCCCTCTGTAAAGAAATATACAAATCTTTTATATCACAGGCTCACCTTGCCGAGAAAAATACTCCCTCTGCAACGCACGGGCATTATGGGGGTTCAGCTCAGAATATAATACTCAGATGTTTTTTGAGGGATAAAAGCTGCTTTATTGAAGATTAACAGTCATAGGTATACAAATAATTTTGGGGGTTCCTGTGAGCCAAAGATGGCGTCCACGGGGCAAAGAAGTAGCAGCTTTTGCGAGCACATGCGCTTCAACATTACACTCGCGTTTTTCATGTATGATCTCCATGGTTTGGAACATATTCTTCTTCATCTTGATCTCGTCCATAATAACTTTGCTGGGCCCCAAGTATGCCTCTCCGATATGCTTGACTGTTGCTGAACAATCGGTGCTAATCTGAACTTATTGCAGGTTTAAGTCAAGAGCCAGAGATAGCCCCTCGCAATATGCCATTGCCTCTAGGATCTCTGGATCAGTAACACTTTCGCACACCAGTGCTGATGCTCCAAGGAAGAAGCCTGTATGATCCCGGCTCACAACTGCCAGGGCTCCCCTTTCACCATTGCGAGATAACGCAGCATCAACATTCATCTTCGCCCAACCCACAGCAGGAGGAGGACACCACTTCTGCACTGAGCTAGTGCTTCTCGAAACCAGGTTCTAGACTTTGGGCCGCAGGCCGACCCTGCATGTTTGGGGGCCCATGTGTTCTACCTCAGCGCTTTTCATATTGCAAGCGATCGGTACGGCGCTGGTTTTAGATGTTGTCGCAACGCGAATATACAAAATTGAATAAAGCATGGCAGCTGTTGAAATGAAATCGAACGGCAGTTCCTAACCAGCAATTAGAGTTGCAATTCTATCAATGATATACCATGTGATAAATAATACTATCGTACTACTTATACACACAGGACACTTGTTTCACCATGCCAGATTATTACATCAAATTCTCTCGGAGGATAGATCAGTTAGGCAGTTGCGTGCTGCTACTGAAGAATTTCAAAGTTGATTTGGACCAGCTCTCCTTGCCGAGAAAGTTCGATTTTGACATCATCCCCTACCGCAAGATATGATTTAGATTTGAACCTTGACCATCCTTTAGCATCAATCATCATGCGACCATCCTTTGTACTTACGATATATTGAGCAGGTTCATTCACACCAAGGCTGCGCATGGTAAGAGAAACTTGTCCGCGGTCGCCCAGATTGTTGAATGACTCCCTCGTTGCTCTAGGAATTCTTTGTTTGCAAACAAGAAGACATACCCAAACAGTTAGATCAACACAGTGAATCATGTGAAACAACATGGAAAGAAAAAAGAACGAAGCACTTGGGCGGCCAATGCTTACCAAGAAGGTGGACATGTCGGTTTTTGTAAGGACTTTGGTATATGAAGTGCGAACTGCAGCCCAGTCTGTTGCCGGTGCAACTGCACGGGCTGAAGCAGATGCAAGTGCAAGTGTTGGTACAGGTGCCGAAGCCGCTGCAGGTGCCGAAGCGACAGCTGCTGCCGGAGATGGTGCTCCTTGTAGAGCTGGTGCCGGTGTCGGAGAAAGTGCCGGTGTCGATGCCCGATCCTCCGGTAGATCAGACCGATCCACTGACGCGTTCGGTGCCCAATCCTCAGCTGGATCAGACTAAGTTGCTGCCACTGTTAGTGCTAGAGCAACTTTCGGTGCTCGATCTATGCGAGACAGCGGCGATCGTGTCTGGTCTGCTATGATCAGCTTTCTAACTTGACTAGGATCCGTGACCGTGATCCAGTCTTTTTCTTCATTTCTTTTAAACGCGAGAAGGACTAATTGTGGAGTTTTTGTTAAACCAAACTGTAGTTCATCATAGGGATTTAGCTTGTACTCAGACAACAGACTGATCCAATTTTTTCCAGTAATATAAGTGATGGACAGTGCCTTCGTTACTGACACGACATAAGAAGTGAAACCTGCAAAAATAGCCATCGTAGAGAAAACCAAACGGTTTATTCTGTGATGAATGTCACATGGCAAAACCTGCATCGTAGAATTGCAGGAAAAGAAAGAAAACATGACATTAAATCAATAAGATTTAGACAGTAAATCAACAAGATTTACTGATGTGACACAAGTGAATCCTTACCAGGAAATCACTATGTTGAAGTACTAAACAGAAGATTGATCGTTCAACTACGCGTGGCATGCAGGGGCCCCACCTACTCCCACAAGCAGGACAGTCCAAAGGTCGTGAAAAATCGTATGGACCGAACATCCATGGGGCTGGAAATCCTGGTGGGTGCGATAAACCCTGCAATGCATGCATATATTGGAGTGTAACCATAATTGATAGACCGTCCTCACAAAAAATATGATATGGATCAAAATATACAGACTGGATTGAGTGGACAGACATTAACATAGACCGTTCTCAGGACTGACCACACACCAAAAGCGGCAGTACTAATAAACAATACAGGGTTCACAAACACAAATCAAGTACTGGACAATAGTACTTACTACAGACAAGCAAAGTTGCACTAACTAAACTCTGCAGACTATTTTTTGCCACCGACTTACGGGATGAACCCCACATAACTGACTCGGCCATGGACTTCGTGTGAGATGTCTACATGCACCATCACCATCTTGTCAACCTTGGAGAACCTAACAGAGTGGTCTTTGCACTCATAAACATGATGATGAAGACAGGCCACATCAGATTTGTTGGGAAGCTTTACAAGAACCACACCCTTCGTTATCGAAGGCACAACCAGGAAATTGTTGTGGTCAAGTACAACCTCAAGAACACGCCTGACAACAATGCTACATGAAAATACTAGTTCAGGACACGTGGCGACAAGGACACAGCAGCTGGATAGTTCAGCAGTAGAACTCATCATCAGGTCTTCCAGTTCACACGGCATGACTTTGAGAACTTCATCTCCACCGTGGACCTGGTTCTAATTCAAACAGAAATCATATTTTATTACTACCTCCGTTCAGAAATATAAGATGATTTTCGATATTATACTCCATATATGACTACATATACGCACAGAAATGAGTGAACAAAGACACTAGAACATGTCTTCAAAGGCATGAGAGCAGAGGGATTACATGCAATATCCATAACACAAGTTACTGAGGCAAATATACCCTCTTAAAAGGTAGCATTGATGTTCATAAAGTACTAGTTGAAAGTAATCTATAAGAAATCAGTGTCAAGCTCTCGCATGTTTTGGTCAAAAGAGGAACTTAGAACCGTCATTTGGCACACAAAAATCACATGCAAGATCACCCAGAAAGTTGTACTACTAGTACTAGTACTGCGTGTTAGATGAAAAAACACGATCAAGATAGAGAAAAAGATCGTCAAGAAGAGATATTACCTAGACTTGCTTAATGAGGGATCTCGGAGAGGGGGGCTTGGACAGGGCGATGGCTTTGAGCTTGTCTGCGGTAGTCTCGGCGGGGTGCTTGCGCTTCTTCATACCATGAGCCTCGATGGTTTTGGCCGGAGCCATAGACACCACTTCGGCCGGTGCTCCAGCGTCCATCAAGAAACTGTCAAATAGAAATAAAAGAAAAGAAACCATAATCACAAACCCAAAAGAAGAAAAGAGATGGAGTTATAGGATCAGTCTCGGAGTTGCAAGACTGGGCCTTGGCCAAAATCAACACCATTGATGCGCTCACATTTCCTTCTTTGGCAGAGAAGAACAATGGCAGAAGCAGGTCGGGGTTTTCTTGAAGAAATGAGGAAAAAGATGAGGCGGAAGCAAGGGTTGGGTAGAGACGAAGCTGAGACAAGAGTGAAATGATGGTTGCTTCGTCCGTCCAACTTACTGCTGCAAAGGAGGGGGTTTTGTAATTTGACGGCTCATTGGGCATTACTGCGGCGCTTCGATCGGGGTAGTCTACCGTCACTCTACTACGGAGTAATTTAGTGCATAGCTGGTGGACCCCGATGCTGGCTGTCCCACACGTCGGCGAAAGTGAGTAATTTAGTGCATGGTTGGAGGAGGATCGGCATGGTAGAGCGTGTCCACTGTTTTTCAGAAGAAAAAAATGATTACAACAAGTGGTTCCACTCTTACGACGGAGGAGTGCGAAACACGGCAACACTTGAACATACACAGTGCTCCTGCTACTAGGCATGTGCAGTGGTTCATATGTCAGTACTACACAATCTTGTTGCTAGTGTAGTAAGATATGACGATAACAAATGATGTTGTGCGCATGTCAACTACTCCTATATGTAACATAGTACCGCTTTTTCGACTGTCCGGTCGAGAATGGACGATGAGATCAATGTTAACAGAACTAGGTCCATAGCGCACAGAGAGTACGGTGCTACAGTACTCCACGAAACATGAACCAGATGAAGCACGAATAGTGTTAGGCAGGGTGTATGAGGGGTGCACGGGATGGGAGCAAAAGTTCCCTTCTCGACCCACTTTTGGGTGTTTGGCAGAGTGCATGAAGGGTGCATGAGTCCACACTAGTAGGTTGACAAAAATACACGAAGAGGAAACAACTATATTGAGATGAGAATGCAACCAAACACACCCACATGCTTTGTGCTATAGTGACTGATCTGCACCGTCTGAGTTTGATCCAACGGTCATGTTGCACTGAGACATGGACATGCCCATGCAGAGGGTTTAGCCCGATGGCCGGCATCGTCGCGTTGGCATGACGGTAGGCATCGCACAGCCGCAACACATGTGTGGCAACTTGGTTCACCATGTGGCTGAGGCGATCCTGGACCTCGTCACGATCGGTCCGCTCGCGCTCCAGTCGGCTCCCCTGACGGCCTATCGTATCTCCCGCTTTCTGCAACAACGCCGCCGACGCCTCGAGCATCTTTGTGGTGGACGCCTGCCGCTTTCGAAGCTCCGTGAACTCCTGCACATAATGGAGGAGCATGGCACTCCTCTCCTCCTTGAGCTCACGGAGCTCCACGTCCTTGGCCCTGAGCTCCGCATCCTTGGCATGGAGCTCCTGTGTCAGGAGCCTCACCTCGGACTCCATGATCTGCTGCGCCGCCATGGCACCAGGTAGAAATAATGGGGAGAGGAAGCAAAGGGGGCGAAACAGCTGAAAGGCAATGCAATCTACGGGAAGGCGGAGGGAGCGGGGAATCTTTTGGTTTTCACCACGGTAAAACACCAGTCGACGACTTCTCACATCAGGGAGTAGTAGGTATAGGCAGAGTCATCGTGACTAATTGCTGCCGCGCCTGCTACCGTCAATCAAAAAAATTAAAAGTCCTGCCGCGCCTGCTCCCGTCAATCAAAAAATTAAAAATCATGCCGCACCCAAACAGCAGAGCAATGCCGCAGTGGATATTTAAATTTACCTACCGGCAAGTAGATAAAAAAAGTGGTGAAAAAACAAATGTGGAAGCGGCCTAGCTAATCGGTCGAACTAGCCCAACTAGCTAGCCACCGTGCTTCACTGATGTACTCGGCAGGAAAGGTGGTCTTTCGTGATTTGACGAATCATTTACTTGCTTCGGCGCTACGACCGAGGAGGACTCAGAAAACATGCGGTAGGGCGTCCCACGTCATGAAGAATATATGCGTGCACCACCTGGGAGGACCCCGAAACCGCGCGGTAGGGTGTGCCACGTCTCGGCACGGAGGAAAAATGTGCATGTAAAAATATATTGTATCAGACGTAGTAGAGTACCTATGGTTCGACCTCGGGACCCAGCCAGCTGGTTGAAATCACCCCACTAGCCACACAACTTCATCATGCAAACGTGGCACAGAGGATAGATGTGGTTAGCTCCGCCTCGACCAGCCACAACTTCTCTTGTTATAGGCGATTCTTCTATTTTCCAAGTTTTTTTAGTTGTAATAACACCACAGCAAGCTAGAGCCACTCTTCATGTGTGCCCGTGCAAAGGTTAGACGATGGAGAGAAGAGAGATTGAGATCGCAGACCTGGGACCCACCAGTAAGTGAGATAACGGTCATGCACGTGTTGACGAGGCACTCCCTCTACTCTACTCAACGCAAGTACTGTATAAAATCAAGTTATGGGACAAAGCCAACAACCGTTCGTTTTTTCAGGCTATCGACTTACGCTTTGTAGTCCAGGTTGCCAGTTCGAATCTCGTCTTTCAGATTTGTTAGTTTTAGGTCCAAATTTGATTAATGACAAGTGGGACCCCCATGTGTTGTTCCGATATTTTAGTGTAGGATGCTTTTTTTGAACAAACACTTTGCGCGGTTAGACATGTAACGGCACGAGTTACACGTTTTTTGCAAGTTTACGAACAAAAATGACAGCGGCATAGAATATCGCATCCACCCCGCAGCTTAGATACTATGGTGATACGAGTTTTTACACCGTTGGAAGTGAGATCCAATGGCTTGGGAGTAGTCTTTGTAATTATGCGCAATTTCCTAACTCTCCAAAGGTTTTTTTTGCAAATAAAACATTCAGGCCTCCTGTGTGCCGAAACATCTTCGATCCAATGGCTCCCCGGTGCTCATATTAGGTGCTCCCCGTAGCTTAATTACCCGCTATGGTGATTGGAGTAGTTGTGGGCCGAATGCTACGAAAATATAATCTAAACCAACCGGAATAAATACCTACACAAATTAATCCAAGGTTGGAGTGCCCCTCACAATGTAAATAGCTCCGGCTTTGTGAGGGATGGAGAGGTAGTAGCTTCAACGCATGGAAGATACAGTGTGAGAAAGCGAGGTCGATCGAGAGACATATAGATAGAGAGACAAAGTGAGTGTGGTCCGACATTCATTGAACAAATATATGTGCTCTAGAGAGATATTGTCCGATTGAGCTTTTTGGCAAGGGTGAGGGCTGTAAGATAGAGCTTGAGAGATGATCCAGTCACAGATGTGTAGATATATTTTGTGCGTGAGAGGAAGCAAGGTCAACCAATCACATAGGGTCGCCGTGCGATCGAAAGAGTGAGACGGGTTGGAGAGAGTGACCTAGATAGACGATGTGCGTGAGAGAGTATACAATGTGAATAGGTCGAATTGGGCTCAACATGGTGATATATCGTTTTTGTCCGAGAAAGAGCGAGGTCAATTGAGACATACGGAGAGAGAGAGAGAGAGAGATTGAGTGAGCGTGGCCCACCATGAGGTCGAAAGAGTGGTGGCGGCTTGGATGGACTGACCTAGATAGACAATCTGTGTGAGAGAGTATAGAGTGTGTCGATCGAGGCCCGAACAGGGAGATATATCATTTGTGTGTGAAAGAAAACGAGGTTAAACGAGACTCAGATAAAGAGAGCGAGATTGAGCGAGTGTGTCCCGCTGTGTGGAAGAAAGAGTGAGACAGTCTCGAGGGAGTGACCTAGATATACAGTGTGCGTGCGTGCGCATGAGCGAGAGGTTGGGGGGCTAGATAGGCAATGCATGTATTTAGCGCGAGAGGGTGAGAGGGAGAGGGGGGAGAGAGAGAGCTCGGCATGGGGTGCAATGGCGGGTGTCTGAGGTAAATACATTTGGTAACAGAGTGGAAAAATGGGTTGTGTAGTTGAGAGACTAAGAGATCGAAACATGGAGAGAAAGAATGAACGTATGTTGGAAACCTATAGCTTCCTAAGGTCGTTAGGAGAGGAAGATTGACAGGTAAAGGAAGTATGTAGGGTTTGTGCGGGGCGGGGGGGGGGGCCTAAAAATAACATTTGAATGTACATAGTACGAGACTTAATATCAATGTTTCAATTCGGTGTACATTGTAAGATTTGAACCGAGGACCAGGCATATGGGTAATTATTTCGAATTCATGCCATACTAAGTTTTGAAAAGTTGACATTGACTCAGTTTGTTGTGCTATTTTGTAGGTCATATGTTTGAATCCATCCAAAAGCTTTCTCACTACCATGGTGTTCATCATATACATATGAATTTGTATTAAAAAAGTAGCATGGAT
The DNA here is from genome assembly GCF_002162155.2 of Triticum dicoccoides. Taxonomy (NCBI): domain Eukaryota; kingdom Viridiplantae; phylum Streptophyta; class Magnoliopsida; order Poales; family Poaceae; genus Triticum; species Triticum dicoccoides. The sequence goes on from NC_041392.1 coordinate 613,625,298, forward strand.
ATAGTGAAATGCGAAATCCACGTTAGAATTGGAGATCGCTACGTGACACACACTCTAATTCAAATAACTAACTACGTGACACACACTCTAATTCAAATAACTAATTATGTGACACACACTCTAATCCACGTTAGCGTGGGTACCGTTTTGATTTTTTTCAAATAACTCCTCATTAATTAATTTATAGTACTACCTCTGTTCACTTTTATAAGACCTTGAAGACATCTCAGACAATGTGCAAAACATTTCATTTTAAGTTGTCTGAAATGACTTACAAAAGTGAACGGATGGAGTATCTTGTTTCGAATGACTAATTATTGCAAGGAAAACACAGGCATGGTAATACATACAGATTCGTTTGCAAATGAAAGAAGATTCGTTTGCATTCTCAAATGTAGGCGCACCAGGCAAACCAGGGTCATGTCGGGGTGGACCCGAGCGATCGATCGATGGCTGTTAACTGAACCTGTCGGGGATATACCCCGCAGCGTAAACCGGATGGAAGTATAACCCGGCTGACCTGGCGGTTTACTTGAGACCCGGTTTACACTTGGTGATTCACTGGCGACCCGCCCTGACCTAGCGGTTTACAAGCAACCTGCCGGAACATTATGACACACTGGTGACCCGGCGGACGGGTCAGATGAATGACAAGGCCCAGAAGGCCGGTTTATGTTAATGGTGGGCCGGTTTAAGAAGAAAGGCGTGAGGAATATTTACCTTACAAGGAGTTAAGACCCGGACTTCTATCCGGTTTGTATTAGAAGGTAGACTAGTCCTAATCCTAATAGGACTCGACATGTAACCCGCCCCTTCAACATATATAAGGAGGGGCAAGGCACCCCAAGAGGGACAAGATTGACAAGTTCCACAAGTTGGACAAGTTAGGTTTAGACAATAGCTCTCGAGATAGAGCACTCTTGTAACCGTGATCATCATCATCAATATCAATGAAGCAGGATGTAGGCTTTTACCTCCACCGTGAGGGGCCGAACTTGGGTAAAACATCGCGTCTCTCGTCCCGCTCAACCCCTTCAAGATACTACATAGATGCGTTGGCCTCACGACAAAGTCCTCACACTAGGACATCTGCCGTGACAATTCCACGACAGTTGGCGCCCATCGTGGGGCCCGTGCACGGTGGTGTTGAGTTCTTGGAGGGATTTCTTCATGGATCAAGAAGTTCGTGTTTGGCCGGATAAAGAAGAACCGGCGGAAAGCAACCACACGAGACAACCCGGCATAGTGCTAACCTTGGACAGAGCCGAATAGATTTGGAGCTGATAGTACGAGGTTTGAGTTGATAAGATCAGGGTAGCATCATTCGCCGCCCTAAAAATCAAAAAGGCAGAAGGGAGCAAGCTCGATCTAATCCGCCTCGCCCCAGATCACGTATCGTCGATCACACAACAACCGAAGACAGTCAAACACGTGCATGTATAATTATCTGGTATTCATGCATCTGATGTGGCTGCGGTCCTGTGCTGAGCCGCCCCGCTGAGCGCCGGCCTGCCTCTGCACCTGTGAGAGCCGCCCTCGCGGCTACTGGTCTACGCTCTGAGCCCGGCTTCAACAGCCGTCACTAAGCTGCCCTCACGGACCCGTTTGTTTCGAGGTGCCTCCAGAGTTTCGCTTTCCGCGTCGGTCTCGGTTGCATGGTTAAGCTGAGCCGGCCTCAAGCCTCCACTTTATGTCAGTCCAAGTCACCTTCGTTGCTGCGACCTTGGGCCGTCTTCACCTCTGCTGGTGTGGACCATCGTCAAGCCTTTTGCTACTTCCTTACATGCCAGTACAGCCGCACCTGAGAAACGGGTCTCCGAGCCGGCCACGCCGCAGCTGTGGCCCTGCCTTGCGACTATCGCCAAAACTTCCGACATTACACGGAGCTGCCTCTTCTAATGAGAACATGGTGGATGATAAACATACGCTGGACGAGCCACGTTGTCTGCGAGTGTTCCAAATTCCTTCTTAAAGTTCAGCAGCTCTTCTTGCGGAGAAAAAGCTGCCTTCAGATAGATATTTAAAGATGAAGCAGATCCGCTGCTATAAGTTAAACAGCAAAAAGGATTGAAAGAAATCTACGCGATAGTTTGTATGCATCACAGTATGATGGATGATGGGAACTGTTTGGACGTGGTTTCACAATTCAACAAATTTGGAACTTTCCCCGGGTCAGTACTTCCAATGAAAAATGATCCGGTGAGGAATGCACCAAACATCCACCCCGTACTAACCATAATTTGTGTTCAAGCTGCCGTTTCCGCTGTTGTGGCCGTAAGACGGCCACACCTCTGCTACTACACTGGCTTGCGCCATCACCTCTGAGCCGCCGTGTCACGCTTGACCCACACGGCCGGTCTGACTAAGTGCCCAACCAAGACTGCAAATCAGCACCTTCCAAGTATCAAGACAAAAGTATGGAGGAGAGAACACGCAGTACATGTATCAGTTGATGTTGGCAGTCTGCGTATAGATCATCTATCGTCAAAATGAACCAGGTGCTATTCCCTATTTACTTTTAAGTACATATTAATTCATCCAAGCAAAACTACCTTTCCCTGCGATATTTTATCTGCAGGAGAATTATTCATTATAAAGTGGCATTATACCGCGGAGATGGAGGTGCGCCTACATCATTCAGCACAGGAGGTCGTCCTTACTCAACGGACTCCCGCACCGGCTTACAATGCCATGGCCGTTTCTCGCGAACGCACCAGTTGACAACGCCACGGACGACTCGCCCGTCCACTATCGCGGCCGGCTCACACGTCCGTAACGGCTTACAACGAGGATGACAACTTTTTCATCCGTAACGGCTTACAACACCGTGGCCGATTCATCTATCTGCTCCCGCGGCCGACTCACTCGTCATGATCATCAACTCCGTGGCGGATGACTATTGGCCTAATGTATCAGGTGAAATCCATTCAGTATATTTTTATTTACATATTGCTTTCTTTAACAAAGCAATTATTCCGGCTTGCAAGTTCTCTAGTGCAGGACAAGTTATATCACTGAGCCATTGATTAACTCATGCCAGTTTATATCACGGTCAAGTATGAAGAATCTCAAGACAACTCCTCGAGTCGTCTTGAGACTCGGGAGCTACAATGGCGTGACTCGGCAGAATTGGCCGGTTTCAATGAATTCAAGAACTCCAGATCATTGGAGGGAAAATAACCCGGCCTCGGAAGGTACTGCCTTATTGGCGAATATTTAAAGGCCGCCAGAAAATTTCCGGCTTAAAAAGAAGGATTCCGGTTCAAAATCCGGTTCAAGGGAAATCTCTCTCCCACAAAGTGCTGAAGCTCTCAATATCCGGTTTAAAATCTGGCTCAAGGTAAACCTATCTCCCACAAAGCTTTGAACCTCTCAATATCAGGTTCAAAATCCCGGTTCAAGAAGATTTTATCTCTTGCAAAAAGTTAAAGGTTTCCCAAGAGGACCTGTTGCCCTAACGTGCGGTTCAAACATGGGTGTTCTGCCTTATGGGCTCATCTTCATATGATTACTTGGGGGCTTCCTGTTCAAACATAGGTGTATTCACCAAAGAGAACATGGCGTTACTACCCTCTTGATGCGGCTATCAAGACAATATTATCATCAAGGGCCAAAGAGAGTTTGTTGCACACCACAACTCAAACATAGGCACCCGGCGAGCACAGCTCAGAAATATATCACATGGGGGCTTCTACTTGTAAAGCGGAGTCCTGTCCATTAATCCGGCTACCAAACCACAACAAAGCTTGGGAGCTTCACACCCAAGGGGCCAAAGAGAGACTTGTTGCTACGCACAACTCAAACATAGGCACCCATTGAGCACAGCTCACAAAGTTACTTGGGGGCTCTTTGTGCGAAGTAATAAAGAGTTTGAAAGGACCCTTGTAATTGGGTATCGACCCACGGCTTGGAAGCCTGGTGTATTCACCTAAAACCCAGGGTTAACCTGCCTTCGTCAAGTAAGCCACTCCTATCCAGGTAATCCTGGCATGACCCGCCGAACGTTTGACAAGTTACTCTTATACAGACCCTGAACTTGTCAAAGTTAAAACGACGATTGGTTAGTTGGAGGCCCATCTTAAAAGGCTTTGTCAAATGGTTTAACTCAGCGGCCTGGCAGCCCATGAAAAGCCTCGAGTTTGGGCCTGGCAGCCCTTGAAAAGCCTCGACTACAAGTTTTTTCATTTGCTTTTTGTCAAAGTTTCTACTCCTTTGATAAGGTTTTAAGGTAAACCGGCGTCCATTGACCCGGCCAGACTATAAGTCATTTCATCAGTCCGGTGTTTCTTAACCCGGCACAAGCTTTCAACTATCAGTTGTTAGTACAAACTCAATTATAAACCGGGGTTTTCTTAGCCCGGTCTGGCGTTGACTATAAGTTGCTACGATGATTATCCGGTGTTTATTACAACCCGACACGGTTTTATTACAAACCGGCAAAATATGACGGGAGTTATCATACTCAAGATTTGGGTTATCACCCTTACTAAAAAAAAGTTGGTAAACCAACGATGTGATTCAATGTCATAGGTATGATCTATTTCATATTTGATTATTCTTAAGTGCAGCCTTGGTTATAAACCCGGGTTATATGTTGGGCATTATGACCCGCCCAGCGGTAAACCGCCAGGACACTTTAAACTTGTTGTATGCAAAAACAGGTTTGTTAAACCGGCCTGGCTTTGGACTATAAGTCGCCAGTATATATATTTGGATTGTGCCATTGGAATCATGCGCTTATAAATCCTTGGGTTATATTATTCAAATAGCCAAACTTGGCTGAATTTTCATTATGATATTGAATGAATAAGGTTTTCATACCGGATAATATTATCTTGAATAGCCAACATGGCTGGATTTTTATGGTTATTAATAACCGGTATTATTAAGTTTTCAAAGTTGCTTTAGCGCAATGGCTATTATTTTATCAAAGGATATGATTTATTCTACAATGAAAGGAATAGTCCCGAGTCGTTGCAGGCTTACAACCTGGCACTTGGGGGCTACATTATTCAAATTGAGATTACATGAAAGTCTCATGTCGCTGCAAGCATGCACCATGACACTTGGGGGCTAATGCAAAGTCATTTTTACTAGTCTTATTGAAGACCCGACTCATCATATTATAATGAGCCGGCCCTTGGGGCTACCAATTGCTCCTGTCAACAATTCAAGGTACACAAGTTTTCGTCCATAATGTTGAAGGATCCATTGCTCAGTTGGTGAAGCACAAAGCTCTTAACCTTGTGGACGTGGGTTCAAGCCCTACAATGGAAGCTACATTATAATATGTTATTTTCATTGAAGTATATATCAAGTTCCGGTTCAGTATTATCTTACTAAGCTGGCCCTTGGGGGCTACACGTTGCTGTTCAAAGTTTACAAGATTATATTTACAAAGTCCCTGCTCATTATTGCATAATGACCTGGCCCTTGGGGGCTACACTGGTTGAAGTTTTTATGAGCATCAAGCAATTACAAGTCCCAGGTTGCTGCAAGCATGACAACCCGGCACTTGGGGGCTACATATGTGGAATACTCAATTCTGACTAGTGACTGGGATGAACAAGATGGATTTCTTCAAAATTGGTAGTATTTATATTGAAGCAAGTCTTAAGCCACCACTTTATTCTGCTCAAGACTTGGGGGCTACAGGTATTATATTATTATCGAAGAAATATTTTCAAATTCTCTGTTTGAGCAAACCAGATTGACCCGGCGTCACCAATCATTATGACCCTATGGCTGCAATCCGGCATCATCAATAATCATGAACCGGAGTTGTGAACCAGCGTTGGCAACAATCATGACCTGGAATTATCAGCTTTTATAACCCAACAATGGTGGTAATCATAAACCGGCAAGTTCTACATCTTCAAGCCGGATGAATATCAGATGAGTATTTCAAGACAAATATTTCTTAAGTCGGCGCTTTGGAAGCCGACTCAAGTGGATTATTCTTCACAATATTTCTCTGTGAGAAACCAATGACAGGAAATTGAGTATGAAGCTGGCTTATTGGCCTGGATTTCCTAGAAGAAGGAAATGATAAGGAATTAAGGATGATCAGGTGCCGGTTTACAAGAATTCTTAACCCGGAGCATAATCTGTCAAGTTTGTTCTTGTGTTTGTTTTACAGGATCAGTTGAACATTGATAAATCCAAATTAAACTAGGGGCTAATGTCGGGGTTATACCCCGCTGCGTAAACCGGCTGGAAGTATAACCCGGCTGACCTGGCGGTTTACTTGAGACCCGGTTTACACTTGGTGATTCACTGGTGACCCGCCCTGACCTGGCGGTTTACAAGCAACCCGCCGGAACATTATGACACACTGGTGACCCGGCGGATGGGTCAGATGAATGTCAAGGCCCAGAAGGCCGGTTTATGTTAATGGTGGGCCGGTTTAAGAAGAAAGGCGTGAGGAATATTTACCTTACAGGGAGTTAAGACCCGGACTTGTATCCGGTTTGTATTAGAAGGTAGACTAGTCCTAATCCTAATAGGACTCCACATGTAACCCGCCCCTTCAACATATATAAGGAGGGGTAGGGCACCCCAAGAGGGACAAGATTGACAAGTTCCACAAGTTGGACAAGTTAGGTTTGGACAATAGCTCTCGAGATAGAGCACTCTTGTAACCGTGATCATCATCATCAATATCAATGAAGCAGGATGTAGGCTTTTACCTCCATCGTGAGGGGCCGAACTTGGGTAAAACATCGCGTCTCTCGTCCCTCTCAACCCCTTCAAGCTACTACATAGATGCGTTGGCCTCACGACAAAGTCCTCACACTAGGACATCTGTCGTGACAATTCCATGATAGTTGGCGCCCACCGTGGGGCCCGTGCACGGTGGTGTTGAGTTCTTGGAGGGATTTCTTCATGGATCGAGAAGTTCGTGTTTGGCCGGATAAAGAAGAGCTGGCGGAAAGCAACCACACGATTTGTTATATCTTATGTCCAAACTGTTCGTGTTGAGTTCTTGGAGGGATTTCTTCATGGATCTGCTCATGTGCATCATGTTTACATTTGTTATATCTTATGTCCAAACTGTCTTGCGAGTACATTCAAAGTACTCACCTGGCTTGTTGATTTGGCCAGATGTTGATGCAGGCGATCTTATGGATGAAGAGTTCGATAGCGATTAGACGCCTAGAGGAGTCCCAGTCAGTCCCGTGCGATTCCTGGAGTTGATCACTTGTATTATATACGCTTCCACCACCCAATAAAATCATCGAGCCTCACTCCGACGCTTGATGAGCTGTAAGATATTTGGAGTCACGTCACCCACTTCACTATGACATATCTACCACCACCTTTATTACGAGTCAGTAGTTATGCCACCAAACACCCTTGTGTCATATCCGCCTTTATGTATAATATCGGCGTGCTTGTAATAAATTGTTGAGCAGCCTCAGCTCAACCTTGTATAATTTTTTAGTACTTCTGGATTTCTGTATCAAGGATTTGTCTACCGGTAAGAAGGATTCTTCTGTAATGGTCAATACAAGGGTCGGCTTTTCAATAAATGTTTTATTGGTAAACCGGTCCTGACACGCGACCCGCCGGATTTGGCGGTGCTCGTGCCGCCTGGAGCATGGGGTTGAGGTCTTCATAGGTGGGCGGCGCCGACCGGGCTGGCCAGGCCGCCCAGCGGTCGGAGTCAGCTCTTGGGTCATCGGACATCGCGGTCGCGGAGCGTCTACATGTCGGTTGTTGGAGAAGAAGCTCCGGCGCACCCCTAGCTAGCGCGCCAAATGTCGGATGTGGGGTTTCGGCAAACCCTTAATCTTCGAACGCTGGGGTGCGCGCGAAGTCTTTTCCTCCCACCGATCTACGCCCTAACACGGTAAGATCTCGTCGACGAACTCGACGAACTCGCCACACAGAAAGATACAAGATTTATACTGGTTCGGGCCACTGTTGTGGTGTAATACCCTACTCCAATGTGGTGGTGGTGGATTGCCTCTTGGGCTGATGATAAACAATACAATGGGAAGAACAGCCTCCTGAGGTTGAGGTGTCAGTACAAAAAAAGACACATCCGTGACATTTTGGGCCAAACAAATTTTTTTTCTGTCATACATATGACACTTCTATGACGATTTGTGACAAAACCCGACATCATCATAGATGTGGTGGGCTCCTACTTCTATGACAAAAAATCATGACAGAAAATGGGCTTTTCATCCTGGGCGGGCCGGAGACGCAGCTGCATGACATTCTTTGGGCCGTCCATGATGAAAAAACCGTGGTAGAAGCGAGGGCGAGGAAAATTTCGGGGAGTTCCCGGTTACAGTGGGAGGTCGGGGGCCGAGCAATGCACGTTTCTCGTACACGTAAGCGCATGTGTGCGAGGCGTTGGCTCTAACTGAACCCGAGCGAGGCGTTGGGCTCTAAGTGAACCCGAGCGATTGCACTACAGGCTACGCATTACTGAGACCGAGCGATCGATCGATGGCTGTTAACTGAACCTGTCGGGGATATACCCCGCAGCGTAAACCGGCCGGAAGTATAACCCGGCTGACCTGGCGGTTTACTTGAGACCCGGTTTACACTTGGTGATTCACTGGCGACCCGCTCTGACCTGGCGGTTTACAAGCAACCCGCCGGAACTTTATGACACACTGGTGACCCGGCGGACGGGTCAGATGAATGACAAGGCCCAGAAGGCTGGTTTATGTTAATGGTGGGCCGGTTTAAGAAGAAAGGCGTGAGGAATATTTACTTTACAAGGAGTTAAGACCCGGACTTGTATCCGGTTTGTATTAGAAGGTAGACTAGTCCTAATCCTAATAGGACTCCACATGTAACCTGCCCCTTCAACATATATAAAGAGGGGCAGGGCACCCCAAGAGGGACATGATTGACAAGTTCCACAAGTTGGACAAGTTAGGTTTAGACAATAGCTCTCGAGATAGAGCACTCTTGTAACCATGATCATCATCATCAATATCAATGAAGCAGGATGTAGGCTTTTACCTCCACCGTGAGGGGCCGAACCTGGGTAAAACATCGTGTCTCTCGTCCCGCTCAACCCCTTCAAACTACTAAATAGATGCGTTGGCCTCACGACAAAGTCCTCACACTAGGACATCTGCCGTGACAATTCCACGACAGAACCCGATCGAGCAATTCCTTCGCTACTGCTGCTAACTGAAGCCAATCGATGTTGCCTCTGGATGAACAGTGAGTGTT
>NC_041392.1:613634843-613637841 GCF_002162155.2 Triticum dicoccoides
GGATGAACAGGACCCCGATCGATCGAGCCGGTTGGGGCTGGATGAACAGGACCCCGTGGAGGGTTGGATGAATAGGACCACCCCGTGGAGGGTTGGATGAACAGGACCACCCCGTGGAGGGCAGGATGAACAGTAGACGGTGGAGGGCAGGATGAATAGTAGCACGTGGAGGGGTGGTTGAACAGGAGCCCGTGGAGAGGGCTGGTTGAACAGTAGCCGGTGGAGTAGCGCGCGGTGGAGGCTGGATGAACAGGAGTCCCGTTTCGACCGTAGCGCTCCAAGTCAAGTCCGTTTCCTCCTTGAGCTCACGGAGCTCCACGTCTTTGGCCCTGAGCTCCGCATCCTTGGCATGGAGCTCCTGTGTCAGGAGCCTCACCTCGGACTCCGTGATCTGCTGCGCCGCCATGGCACCAGGTAGAAACAATGGGGAGAGGAAGCAAAGGGGGCGAAACGGCTGAAAGGCAATGCAATCTACTGGAAGGCGGAGGGAGCGGGGAATCTTTTGGTTTTCACCACGGTAAAACACCATTCGACGACTTCTCACATCAGGGAGCAGTGGGTACAGGCGGATTCATCGTGACTAATTGCTGCCGCGCGTGCTACCGTCAATCAAAAAAATTAAAAGTCCTGCCGCGCTTTCTCCCGTCAATCAAAAAAATTAAAAATCATGCCACACCCAAACACCAGAGCAATGCCGCGGTGGATATTTAAATTTACCTACCGGCAAGTAGATAAAAAAGGGGTGAAAAAACAAATGTGGCGGCGGCCTAGATAATCGGTTGAACTAGCCCAACTAGCTAGCCACCGTGCTTCACTGATGTACTCGGCGAGAAAGGTGGTCTTTCGTGATTTGACGAATCATTACTTGCTTCAGCGCTACGACCGAGGAGGACCCAGAAAACATGCGGTAGGGCGTCCCACGTCATGAAGAATATATGCGTGCACCACCTGGGAGGACCCCGAAACCGCGCGGTAGGGTGTGCCACGTCTCGGCACGGAGGAAAAATGTGCGTGTAAAAATATACTGTATCAGACGTAGTAGAGTACCTATGGTTCGACCTCGGGACCCAGCCAGTCGGTTGAAAACACCCCACTAGCCACACAACTTCATCATGCAAACGTGGCACGGAGGATAGATGTGGTTAGCTCCGTCTCGACCAGCCACAACGTCTCTTGTTATAGGCGATTCTTCTATTTTCCAAGTTTTTTTAGTTGTAATAACACCATAGCAAGCTAGCGCCGCTCTTCATGTGTGCCCGTGCAAAGGTTAGACGATGGAGAGAAGAGAGATTGAGATCGCAGACCTGGGACCCACCAATAAGTGAGATAACGGTCATGCACGTGTTGACGAGGCACTCCCTCTACTCTACTCAGCACAAGTACTGTATAAAATCAAGTTATGGGACAAAGCCAACAATCGTTCGTTTTTTCAAGCTATCGACTTACGCTTTGTAGTCCAGGTTGCCAGTTCGAATCTCGTCTTTCAGATTTGTTAGTTTTAGGTCCAAATTTGATTAATGACAAGTGGGACCCCCGTGTGTTGTTCCGATATTTCAGTGTAGGATGGTTTTTTGAACAAACACTTTGCGCGGTTAGACAAGTAACGACACGAGTTACACGTTTTTTGCAAGTTTACGAACAAAAATGACAGCGGCATAGAATATCACATCCACCCCGCAGCTTAGATACTATGTTGATACGAGTTTTTACACCATTGGAAGTGAGATCCAATGGCTTGGGAGTAGTCTTTGTAATTACGCGCAATTTCCTAACTCTCCAAAGGGTTTTTTTTGCAAATAAAACACTCAGGCCTCGTGTGTGCCGCAACATCTTCGATCCAACGGCTCCCCGGTGCTCATATTAGGTGCTCCCCGTAGCTTAATTACCCGCTACGCTCCTCGGTGCTCATAGTAGTTGTGGGCCGAATGCTACGAAAATATAATCTAAACCGACCGGAATAAATGCCTACACAAATTAATCCAAGGTTGGAGTGCCCCTCACAATGTAAATAGCTCCGGCTTTGCGAGGGATGGAGAGGTAGTAGCTTCAACGCGTGGAAGATACGGTGTGAGAAAGGGAGGTCGATCGAGAGACATATAGATAGAGAGACAAAGTGAGTGTGGTCCGACATTCATTGAAAAAATATATATGCTCTGGAGAGATATTGTCCGATTGAGCTTTTTGGCAAGGGTGAGGGCTGTAAGATAGAGCTTGAGAGATGATCCAGTCACAGATGTGTAGATATATTTTGTGCGTGAGAGGAAGAAAGGTCAACCGATCACATAGGGTCGCCGTGCGATCGAAAGAGTGAGACGGGTTGGAGAGAGTGACCTAGATAGACGATGTGCGTGAGAGAGTATACAATGTGAATAGGTCGAATTGGGCTCAACATGGTGATATATCATTTTTGTCCGAGAAAGAGCGAGGTCAATCGAGACATACGGAGAGAGAGAGAGAGAGAGAGAGAGATTGAGTGAGCGTGGCCCACCATGAGGTCGAAAGAGTGGTAGCGGCTTGGATGGACTGACCTTGATAGACAATCTGTGTGAGAGAGTATAGAGTGTGTCAATCGAGGCCCGAACAGGGAGATATATCATTTGTGTGTGAAAGAAAACGAGGTTAAACGAGACTCAGATAAAGAGAGCGAGATTGAGCGAGTGTGGCCCGCCGTGTGGAAGAAAGAGTGAGACAGTCTCGAGGGAGTGACCTAGATATACAACGTGCGTGTGTGTGCATGAATGAGAGGTTGGGGGCTAGATAGGCAATGCATGTATTTAGCGCGAGAGGGTGAGAGGGAGAGGGGGGAGAGAGAGAGCTCAGCATGGGGTGCAATGGCGGGCGTCTGAGGTAAATACATTTGGTAACAGAGTGGAAAAAGGGGTTGTGTAGTTGAGAGACTAAGAGATCGAAACATGGAGAGAAAGAATGAACGTATGTTGGAAACCGATAGCTTCCTAAGGTCGTTAGGAGAGGAAGATTGACCGATAAAGGAAGTATG
>NC_041392.1:613637979-613659801 GCF_002162155.2 Triticum dicoccoides
AAAAACAACATTTGAATGTACATAGTACGAGACTTAATATCGATGTTTCAATTCGGTGTACATTGTAAGATTTGAACCGAGGACCAGGCATACGGGTAATTATTTTGAATTCATGCCATACTAAGTTTGGAAAAGTTGACATTGACTCAGTTTGTTGTGCTATTTTGTAGGTCATATGTTTGAATCCATCCAAAAGCTTTCTCACTACCATGGTGTTCATCATATACATATGAATTTGTATTAAAAAAGTAGCATGGATACGGTGAAATGCGAAATCCACGTTAGAATTAGAGATCTCTACGTGACACAATCTCTAATTCAAATAACTAACTATGTGACACACACTCTAATTCAAATAACTAATTATGTGACACACACTCTAATCCACGTTAGCGTGGGTACCGTTTCGATTTTTTTTCAAATAACTCCTCATTAATTAATTTATAGTACTCCCTCTGTTCACTTTTATAAGACCTTGAAGACATCTCAGACAATGTGCAAAACAGTTCATTTTAAGTTGTCTGAAACAACTTACAAAAGTGAACGGATGGAGTATCTCATTTCGAATGACTAATTATTGCAAGGAAAACACGGGCATGGTAATACATACAGATTCGTTTGCAAATGAAAGAAGATTCGTTTGCATTCTCAAATGTAGGCGCACCAGGCAAACCAAGGTCGTGTCGGGGTGGACGCTGCTTCGGTGCCTTAAAGGCAACTACGTTTGGGTCACTGACATGTGGGCCAGCCACCTGTTGGGCCCATATGTCATGGACACAAAGGCAGGTCCCTTAAGGCACCGATGCATAGTCCTGTCGGGGTGGTCGCGTGTGTCGGACGGACGCGTTGCACCCAGCCACCCATCCCCCCCCCCCAAAAAAAAGGACGACGACGATATAAGTTCGCGCTGCCACGTTTCGGATTGAAATATCTGCCGGCCCTGATTCTAGCCCTGAAAAATCTCTCTTCTCCACCGTCCCCTTCCGCGCCCAGATTGCTCAAATCCCTAATTCGCCGCCAACCCTCGAATCGCCCCTCGTCTCGTCTCTTTCCCCACCGTTCCCCACCTCTCTGCCGGACGACGACGACGAAGACGACGGTCGCGCTTCACCATCGCACCGGAGCTACCTCATCTACGCCCTCGTCCACCGCACTGAGTGGTCCACCGACAACGTTGGCCGCTGCAACCGACGTGCCTCACAGACACCGAGTTCCACTGCATCAGGTGCACTTCACCGACGCCGTCTCCCAGCTCACCGGGGCTACTTCACCGAGCACATCGTCGCATCTCCGCCCCCCGAGGCCGTTGGGGCTTCACCAACGGTCTCGTCCACCGCATCGTAGCGCTCCGCTGCCACTCAAGATCTGCATCCGTGCGCGGCCATCCAACACCAGCGCATCACCCTCAACGGCTCTGAAGTGACCCGCACTCTAGCTACGCGAGCATGCCCAAACGCCGGCCCGAACTAGGTATCCACACATCACTCCCTTGTGCACTGTTCCGACGATGTTTGGATATCCTTTCACTGCTCTCTTAGCTTACACGCCTATGCAACTCTGACCTTAACCCTTATTTCTTCTGGAGATATCATCTGAAACAAGCAAATCCATATTTTAGCGAAGCATGATGGCGCTACGGGATCTGGTACACATCCCGCACACCCGTATAACCTGGTAAGTATCTGTCCTCCGGTACAACATCAAGGTCGATTCCTCTTATTTGATTAACCATTCGCCGTGTCAAAAATGTAGAGGGGGATGCAAGGAGCACAAGGCCTGCACATCCAAGCAAATGGTAACATGGACTTGTACATGGAACATCCCAAGCGCAAGCAGAGCTGCAGTGAGCGTGTACAACGAGCTAGCGTAAGTCCCTGTATTTCATTTAATTCGTACTGGCATTCGTGTATGATTTGTGTGCAGTGGCTGATCCACGAATTCAAGTTACCAGGGGCCAACATTTAACTTAAAAAATGCGAAGGCACTTGCACTCCGAAAATCAACATAACTTGAGAGATGTGAAGCTACATGCACTTTGAAAACCAGCTAATGATCCAAAGTAGTTCAGATTATAAACACTAAATGATGCAAGCACCAAAAAACACAAAATGCAACATGGTGTACAAGGACTGCAAACATGGTCTGTACCTGCTTGAATTATTCGTTCTCTGGCTGAAAATATCGAAGTGTAATTGCACGTATAACCAGTGCGCAAACTGCATATCAATATATCTATCCTGCACAAGTATGCCAATAGTTTCAAACAATATATTAGAAAAGTATTTATGCTATGTTGTCATGATACGAGGACTTTCTGGTAGATGGCCTCGACGTTTCCTCAAGCTATGAAAATGCACTATAATTTGCTTGTCATAAATGCCTGCAAATCTTTGTCTCTCTCAACATAGTAGATCATCATTAGACACTAAATCCTTCAATGAGCTTGCAAAATGCTTGCATTAGATCCCTCATTAGACACTATATGTTCATCACCAGGAGCATGTAAAATGTTTGCATCAAATCCTTCATTAGCAGTCTGTTCATTAGACACTTCAAGCTCAAGAACAACATGAGCTTCTATGTTTGCACCGGAAACTTGATTAGATACATCAGATTCAGTCAGTTCAGTATTGATTGGGGGAGTTATAAAATAAGTAGAAATTGGTTTCATTTTCTCATAGCTAGATTCCCTACATACAAGCAGTTTCACAACACCATCAGGTTTAACTATTGGCCAGAAATTGAAGAGTTGAATTAGATATAATCAGGGATGTGATGTACCTGCTCGTTGCGCATGCTACTCTTGCAAGTTGCGACTGTCCGTTTGCGCAAGCTCGATGCCATGCCCGTACTGCCGCCGCTGCCTCCCATGCAGGCTACACCCAGGGTTGGATCTTCATCTTCTTGTCCTTCCGTTCGCTTGAAGCTCGGCGACCGCCCTCCAACGAGGGCATGAGGAAGTGTTGTGTTGGTCTGTCCAGCGGCGGCTAGGTTAGGAGCGAACCAGACTGGAGGCTGGAGCGAATGAATTGGGATTTTTCATGCTATCGATCGATATGGGAGGTGCTCGTTTGGGCCGCGAGCCTGCTATAGGGCCTGCCTTGCACTTATGTTATTGGCCCATCCAAATTGAAACATTTTTCTTCATTTTTTACATTGCCTGCTCGTGTGTTGGGACGAACAAAACTAGCATGGGCCAACCTGGACGACTCAAACTAGGTGCACACTTTCCAGCCACCTGAGGCGGCCGCCCATACCAGCCCCTATGGTGGTGTCGCCCCTTTTTGCGTGTATGATTGGATAGTGAAAAATATTCCAGTGGCGCTTTTCATTTACCCACGGAATGGTTGAATTGCTTGTTTCTACGAACTGAGTTCTCCAATAATGTGAAGGATGCCAATCTTTTCATCCTATTGTAGATTGCTTAGATCTCGATATGCCAAAAGTAATCGCATGAAATATACAGTAAAAGCCAGTGTGATGTATTTGGCTACAACTAGTCTGACTACACGTCCTCATATAACATATCAATGATGCACCATCTTACCAGATTAACCATTTGACTTACCCATGCAGTGTGGGAAGGAAGAAGTATTGGGACTGCGTATCCAAGCAATTGATGCCATGGACTCCTTCGTACAACCTTGTAAGAGAAAAAGAAGTTGTAGTGTGCCTGTACAAAGAACTAGTGTAAGTTCAGTTACCTGCTTCTCGGAATTTTAGTTAGCCACTTATTGCAAAATTGTTCAATTACGTTGCTTGGCTTAATTTAGTTTGCTACTGATTACATAATGGCACAGCCTGTTAATCATATTGTAGACTGTGCCTATCTATGTGTTTGATACTTACTGTTAAGAATTACATGTTTGCCTTAACTTAAATATCTACTTGTTTGTTTAACTGCTTTTCTGCTGCAACAGCGGGTTACAATGATGTTAATAACTACTTTTCAGCATCCAATTGAAACTCTTTAATTCCTTGTTTGTTTAACTGGTTTGCTATTATAACTCCCAGTTGAGATGTTTTGCTTACTTCAACTTTTCTGAATCCAATTGGAACTTTAATGGCAAAACAGGTTAGCCTAAGATCAAAGAGCGAGGTCCCCATGGACGTTGCATCATCCCACAGCAGTGGCACCGGCCCAATCGTGCATTATGAATTGCCAACTGCTGATGCTCTAGAGGCTAAACTAGTGGTAGAAAGAGATTCTGCTTCTGCACTTAGAGATGAAGTTGACATGTTGAGGAAGCAAACAGCACAATCACAAGAAGTACTCAAGAAAACCATTAAATATTTGGTGGATTTCAAAACGAAGCAAGCTGAGACTGACCAGATTGTTAAGGTCCTGAAGGAAAAAAGGAAATTAAATTCCTACTTGGTAAATCATAGGTGAAATGTTCTTTCCATAGTTGAATAACCTTTGTGTTGTCTGTTCATGTAATCAATCAAACCATTTGTTTTAGAGATCATGTAATAATTGTTTTTTTTGTTTGTAGTTTTATTTGAGCACGAGTCTGTATTAATTGATAAGACTCGAAGACATTTCATTTGGATTGCTGTGCCAGACCTACAAATATGCCAATCGGGTTGAATGTGCATTCAACAATAGTAGTATAGATGGACCATAAGTGGCATGCATCGGAAAGGGCCAAGATGCTGGCTAAAAAAAGGATGTTGTTGTAGCCAAAAAAAGTACAGCGGCCTGGCTTATGTATGTTAGTTGATATTATTGATCCATATACTCTATAAGTGTTTATATGTCTATTAGTTCTGTACATTCTTGGTTGATTGACTCGGTATTTGAATCTTGATACATCGCTTGTGTACATATCTAAATGGGAGTACACATTATGTTGCGTGTGACATTTTGAGTTGGACACGAAGTGTTCCAAATATTCGAATTCACCTTAAACTGGATTCTAGTTTCTGAATTTGAGTATCGGCATTTGTAAACCATATTCATATATGACAGTGGAATATGTCTTTGTCGTCCTTTTGAAGATATATAAAAACACATAGAATGATTTATAAAGATTCATATAGGAATACAAAATTGATTCAAATTTAGTTGCCAGGGTAAACGTGGATGCTTATTGTCCCAAAATTTGAAAGAAACAACAAAATGTCCACTCCCACATCGGCTGCCCGAAGCCAAGTGTTTGGGAGATGGAAATTAATGTCTACCCATTACACGGACAATCCATCGGCCCGATTTCCACTGCTCTAAATAGGGGTAGGTTAGTAACTTCAATTAGATGTGACACGACTGCCTCTGAGCCCATTCCGACACAGTGGGCGTCAAACATGGGCGGCAAAACTCATTTGATTCAAGCTCATCCGAAAGACCTCTGTTTCTCCGTCCATTCCCCATTCATACACAGTGGGCAGCAAAACACCCTCTCCTCGTCTGAAATAGATGTAGGCTAATATTTTAAATAGGGGCAGATGTGTAACTTCCATTAGACGTGACACAACTGCCCTACCTGTCAGCCTCGTTCATACACCGTGGGCGCCAACCGTGGGCGGCAAAGAACCCTCTCCTCGCCCGAAATAGTTATCGGCAAATATTTGGGAGATGCGAGATTACCGTCCTATCCCCAACCGATGATACGTCCAAATTTGAAACGGGGGATAAGTTCCTAACTTTCCCATATTTCAGACAGGCGCGTCCCAAAAACATGGTTCCCCATACCTCTCCCTCCATTTTCCCATTCATACACCGTCTGCGCTAGAACACCCCATTCCCACACCAGCCTCCGTCCGCCACCCCATCCATCGCCGCCGTCCTCCACCACATCCATCGCCACCGTCCTCCACCATGCCGGAGCGCCTACCAAGACCGTGTCGTCCACTTCTAGAGATGGGCGTTTCTCATCCATGGTGATAGACCAATAGCCTTGCATCGCGTCCTCTCGCTTCATCGGCGCCATCGTCCTCTTTGCCGGCGCCGCTCACACGACCTTCTCTTCCACCGCAACGGGACTTATCCCCTGATGCACCCGTCTACTGTCATAGATCTGCTTCAACGCCATCGACAGCCATCGCACCCCCGATTCCTACAACGCGCCACAAAAGAGGTGGTACTTCATATCTCCTCAACTTTTTGATCTCAACTAGAAAATAGATCTTAACTTGGTTACTCTACTTTCTTTTCAGCTCTTAGAATTTAGTTCTTAGTTTGAAGCAAACAATGGATGCTAAATATCATTTCTCTGGTTTGCAGCTTCAAATCTGCCATGGCACAGCCATAATACGGTTTAATTGATCATGCTTAGGGTTTAATTGATCATGTTGGTTCCGTGGTGGTTTCTTTAATAGAAATCAGAGGGGAAACCCTCTTTTGCTAAAAAAATATATGCTTAGAGTTTCCCCCTTTTATGATCACTATACGATCAGAATACATGCTTCGTGTCATAATAACACTGCTCCACCCATCAAGCTAAACAAGCTTAGTTGTTCAAATACGAATCTGATATTATTAAAACAGAGTTGTTTAATTGGTCAGCTAAATGTTCCTAAATTAGTTTCGAAAATGCATGTTCGCCGCTTGGGTGTGTATCTCTGTGTGTGGTCTGGTCAGCACGGCTAGGGAGGTGAACTTTGCATATGCAGGGGTTTATAGGGAGACACTCTCCGAGTTGAAACCGCAATGCATTCCATAGATAATCTGACTACTTTTTATGTTTTCATGAATCTCAGATTCTGAACAGCATCATAATGATTATGAGCTTGCGCGCATGAAAAACATAAAGCAGAACAATGCCATGGCTGTCAAACTTGGCATTAAGGGACTGAAATCAAGTCTGGATGCAATGCAATGCAAACACTCTCCACCTACAGATTCATGCTCAGAATATGATCCTAACAATGATTCTGAGCTAGAGGGAGACCTAAGTCAATGTAGCTCCCTAGTGGAGGCGTCAGAGGAAGATGCCCTATCTTATTCACCCATCAAGGTACTTGTTCTATCTTTCCAAGGTTACATTGCTCGCACATATCTTGCAACTGATGCTTTGCATTGCTTCTACTTTGTTGAACTGCCATTAGCTTAGTTTACACATCGTGTATGTGAATACGCCCTGCCTATCCATTTTCAGTACATATTCCATCTGTCATCATACCATATTTATCCATTCAAATGTTGTTCTTGTGTATCAGATGTTCAAAAGGAAGAGGGCGATTGCTGATCATGGAGGAGCACAAACAAAGTATTTGGAAAAGGTAGTGGCACCTGATAAATCAAATAGCCCATTAGGTGTAGTTGCAATATCACCTGACCCACAAAATACCCCAACTCTAGCAGACTCTAGCCCTACTACACTGGTCATTTCTGATGCCCCAACTCAGCAGACCCCAACTGCAGCAAACAGTATGATTATGCCAGTTGGCATACCACCAGCTGTACGATGCAAAACCCACATTCCAGCAAAGAGTACACCAAATCCAGTTGCCAAATCCCTTTTCGAACCAGAGAGAGCCCCAATTGTAGCAAATAGGACCCCTGTTCCATTTCTTCCCAGTTTAGAAGACGAAGCTTATGTTGTTGTCAGGAACTTTGTGCGCTTGTTTCCTACATGGAAAAATTATACCGCAGACATAGAACAATTTCTAGTCTTCCTCGGCAACTTACGCGTAAATAATGTACTAATTCTATTCATGGTCATTACTGCATATGTTTCTGCTGACAGAAGACACACGATTTCATTCTTTTAAATAGGCGAGGCGCAAACTAGATTGTGATGACGAGCAAGGGTTGGTTGCGCTTTTCAAGCACTCGTTGATGAAGTATCGTTCCTACCTGAGGCAAGCGCACTTCGATGGCAAGCCTCTGAACGAAATTTCGGTAAAGTCTCTGGTGCTACATTTATCTGACGGTGACTGGAATAATCTTGTTACAAATTGGTCTCGGCTGCAGCGTAAGGTACTGTCTATGATATCACATCACAATTTGAACTACATTTCTGCATTTGCCTTAATGTCTCACTTGTATGAAAACTGTTAGCAGAAGAACATTTGTTCTCAAGGGACCACAGAATCTCGCAACTATACTGCACACTGCATTGCTCTTGTGAGTACCTCTTGCCATGTATGACCATACTTACTTTCATAGTTGTTTGATTATGTAGCATCACTGCACATGTTAGCCTCGTAATCGTCCATTTGGTGGACATTATAAGATCCGTATGGACTCTTAAATAAATTTAGAATCAACCCAATGCTTTTGAAGAGGTTTAGCTCTACAGTCCTCTTGTAAGGACTGAACGTGGTCTATCACTGTACTTACATTAACAGCTACTGCCTCCGTCCCATAATATAAGAACGTTTTGTACAGTACACCAGTGTTCAAAACACTCTTGTATTATGGGAAGAGGGATTGGTTCATTTTGTAGCATTCTGCATCTTATCTCCTTCGCCCACCATTTACTAAAAAAGATCACATCTATATTTAATCTTACCAACAAGTAGAATATACAGACAATGCCAGTGCAGAAGTGTGGCCCATTGCTCTTGTCAGTACATTTTGTCCTGTAACGCTTGTACTTCCAGGGATTGGTAGTTGATTATGTAGCATCAATCTGCATCTTATCTTCATTATCCTCTATCCCTTCCAGTATTATCATATCTATAATTACTCTCTACAAAATGTAGAGTACAGGCAATGCTTATGAAGAAGATTATGTGCTGAAATTCTTGAGTTATCCTTCCCTTGCCATGGAGAAGGGCATTATAAAGCCGGTATTAACTGTTAATGTAAGTCAGTCCTTCTAAAGCCTTTATCCTCAACTGCTGTTTAATTTGCTCATACTCCCTATCGTTTACTGCTGTTTAGTTTGTTGTTTCTACCAAAATGCATGTTCGTAAGAACCGTAAGTTCTAAGTTTTACTTGTAAAACCAAATTCCTTATTCATACCATGCACATTACTTAATACTCCCTATATGTATGCTTGTTTTGTGGATCTATAATCTAGTGTGTGGTGAAGCAGCCCATGTTTGCACCTTGTCATCTCTTGTTTTATCTTACTGATGTGGCTGGTGATATGAACAACATGCCATGCACATTATCGAAAATAGATACAATGATTTTCTTTGCCCTTCATCTATGCTTGTTATGTTGACATGGTAATCCAGTAGTGTGGTGAAGCTCCCCACATTATGAACAATGCCAAATTATGCTATTGATATTTTGAACATACTCTTTATTTTCTAATTTGAAATTGGATAGAATTGACAGAACAGTTATCATATTTGTTTATACACGTGCAAAAGTTGTCATCTCTCTACTTTGTTTCAGGGTGATATGCCTGATGGCATGCACAAGTCTGCTGAAGGCTGTGAGACAAACCCAACATATATTACAGCAAAGAAGGCAAAACATCTTGAAGATAGCGAGACAACCCCAAAGTCTTGTCTTGATGCAGTGTTCAAGTTACTTGAGACTAACAGTCAGACAAGCTCACATAATTCGTTGTCTGAATCAGTTCGACTTCTTCAGTCCCAAGTTCTAGCAGAAAGGCATTCTGCAACTCAACTTCGACTTGAAGTCCTATCTCTAAGAAAGATTGCGGAGAACACCAATGAGAACCTCATCGCTAAACAAATACACCTGGAAGCTATGACCGACATGCTAGGCCGGTCTCACAGCCTTGCTCAGCAGCTTGCGCAGCAGTTCCCCCACAAGGCTAACCTTTCTTGAACTGTCTTGGAAGTGGTCTCGGTTCAGTATTATTTTGATACGCTGCAACGGTGCCCAGTTTTTGTAATCTGCTTCTTCGTTGCGCTTTATGATCACTGGTGGCGAACTTTGATGCCCAGTGGATGTAATATACCTTAAATCCTTTATTGTGTAGTGTAGGTTTATTCTTAGTTACTATGTCGTAATTTCTTTATTGTATAGAGTAGGTTTGTTCTTAATTCCTACTAGTTACGCAGCAGCCCGAAATGAACCCCGGCCCATGATTGTGCGAATCAAATCACGGGCTTTTAACAGGCCAAAATTGTCTGGGTCCTTGTTTGGCCCAGTCAGATATCGGCTGCGAGCAGGCCAGATGCAAACCGGGCCGTAGTTAGGCCCAACTATATGATGGGCTTTTAACAGGCCAAAATTAATATAGGGCCCAAATGTTAAACGGGCCCTTAAGAGGCCAAAACTAATATCAGGCCGAATTACTAAGTGGGCCTTTAGCAAGTGGGCCCAAAAGCATAGTGTCCAGTTGACGGACGGAATCTGATATGGGCCATAATTGAGCCCAAAGCCTCTTAAAGGGCCGGACCTGATCTGGGTTGTAATTTGGCCCAGAACGTGGTAGGCTTTTAACGGGCCGGATCTCATATGGGCCACTATTAGGCCCGGAGCGTGGCAGGCCATTAATGGACCAGATCAAATATGGGCCGGCATTTGGCCCAAAACATGGCAGCCAGTTAATGGGCCAGCCTACCAGGGTCCTCAAAATCTTGTGGGCCTACAGCTGGGCCGGCCCATTAATGTCGGCGAAATCTCGTGGGCCTTTAGATGGGCCGGCCCATTATGACCCGCAAGGATCTTGTGGGCCTTTACCTGGGCCGGCCCATTATGGCACAAAAAAATCTTGTGGGCCTTTACCTGGGCCGGCCCATTATGGCCCGCAAAATCTTGTGGGCCTTTAGCTGGGCCAGCCCATTATGGTCCGCAAAATTTCGTGGGCCTTTAGCTGGGCCGGCCCATTATGGTCCGCAAAATCTTGTGGGCCCCTAGTTGGGCCGGCCCATTTAAACTTGTTGGGCCGTGCCACATGTCGACGTATCATAGGCGCCTTCTGTCCAGTGAGTGGATGACATCTGTCTCGGCGATGAGCCGACACATGTTTCCTCTAGCCAATGATGATTTTACACGTGAAAATCCCCATTGGTCGGGGCTGTTAACGGGTTATCGGATCCAAAACCTGACCTGATAGCTTAATGGTGTTCCGTTACGGTGGATGCCACATGTCGGTCACCCTTGACGAAAGCACTTCTGTGACACGCGATTTATCGTCATGGAAGTGGACACTTCCGTGATGATAATTTTGGTAATGTCATGGAACACTTCTACGACAGCATAGGTATGACTATCTTGATGCTGTCATAAATTTGTCATGGATGTACATGCATGACAAAAAAAGCGACCTACTGTGACAAACACGTATCATCACGGAAGTGTATTTTTTGTAGTGTGTTCTTGTGCTTGGCTAACTTGTGTGCGTGAGAGTGATCTAAGATGTCGTCCCCCCTGCCTATGGTGGTGGCTAGTCCTACTTATAGAGGCCTTGTTCCTCTTCCCAAATCTTGAGCGGGAAGGGAGCCAACAATGGCGGGCAAATTTGAAGGGGGGCAGCTAGTACAAGCTACCCAGATAAAAGTGGTCTTCGCCTGCCAAAGGCTCTCGTGGTGACGCCATCTTGGGCTCCACGATGACCTCCGTCTTGCCATCCTTATGGTCTTGGTCTTGTTGCACCAAAATGGAAACCTTTGCCTGATGCCTCGATACTCCTCACCTGCGCTGGTTTCCTTAGCACCAAAGAGGAAACAAGGACGCTGCACGCATTGGCGCCCGCCTAGCGCCTGCCTGGTGTCGATCATCATGGCTCACATCACGAGAGCCTCGCGAGGTTCGCCTCGCCTTGATATCTCCACTCCTCGTGAGCCTGCCTGACTAGGCCGCTCCAGAGCAGGTCTTGTGTCGTCCGCCTCATGAGGTTGGGCCCCTCGCGAGGGTCTTGGATGCCTTGTTGATGAAGATGGGTCGTACGACCTGCTGGCTTAGCCACGCAGCGGGCCGCAGGAAGGCAAGTCTGGGGACCCCCATTCCCAGAACGTCGACAGGTGCCTTTGCTTATAGACGTATGCCTTTTGGTTTATGTAATGCACCTGCTACCTTTCAAAGATGTATGATTGCTATATTTTCTTACTTTTGTGAAAAGATTGTTCAGGTTTTCATGGATGATTTTTCCGTGTATGGAACTTCTTTTGATGATTGCTTAAGCAACCTTGATCGAGTTTTGCAGAGATGTGAAGAAACTAATCTTGTCTTGAATTGGGAGAAGTGCCACTTTATGGTTAGTGAAGGTATTGTCTTGGGGCATAAAATTTCTGAAAGAGGTATTGAAGTTGATAAAGCTAAACTTGATGCTATTGAAAATATGTCATGTCCTAAGGACATTAAAGGTATAAGAAGTTTCATTGGTCATGCCGGTTTTTATAGGAGGTTCATTAAAGACTTCTCAAATATTTCTAGGCCTCTGACTAATCTCTTACAAAAAGATGTTCCTTTTGTCTTTGATGATGAATGTGTAGAAGCATTTGAAATACTTAAGAAAGCCTTGATTTATGCACCTATTGTTCAGCCAACTGATTAGAATTTACCCTTTGAAATTATGTGTGATGCTAGTGATTATGCTGTAGGTTCTTTTCTAGGACAAAGAGTTGATAAGAAATTAAATGTTATCCAATGTGCTAGTAAAACTCTAGATAGTGCCTAGAGAAATTATGCTACTACTGAAAAAGAATTTTTAGTAGTTGTATTTGCTTGTGATAAGTTCAGATCTTATATTGTTGATTCTAAAGTAACTGTTCACACTCATCATGCTGCTATTAAATACCTTATGGAAAAGAAAGATGCTAAACCTAGACTTATTAGATGGGTTCTCTTGCTACAAGAATTTGATTTGCATATTATTGATAGGAAAGGAGCTGAGAACCCCGTTGCAGACAACTTGTTTGGTTAGAAAATGTTCTTAATGACCCACTCCCTATTGATGACAGTTTTCCTGATGAAAAATTAGCTGCCATAAATGCTTCTCGTACTGCTCCATGGTATGTTGATTATGCTAATTACATTGTTGCTAAATTTATACCACCTAGTTTCACATACCAGCAAAAGAAAAAGGTTTTTCTATGATTTGAGACATTACTTCTGGGATGACCCACACCTTTATAAAGAAGGAGTAGATTGTGTTATTAGACGTTGTGTACCTAAGCATGATCAGGAACATATCCTACGCAAGTGTCACTCCGAGGCTTATGGAGGACACCACACTGGAGATATAACTGCACATAAGGTGTTGCAATCCGGTTTTTATTGGCCTACTCTTTTCAAAGATGCCTGTAAGTTTGTCTTGTCTTCTGATGAATGTCAAAGATTTGGTAATATTAGTAGACGTCAAGAAATGCCTATGAACTATTCACTTGTTATTGAACCATTTGATGTTTGGGGCTTTGATTATATGGAACCATTTCCTTTCTCTAATGGGTATACACATATTTTAGTTGTTGTTGATTATGTTACTAAGTGGGTAGAACCTATTCCAACTAGTAGTGTTGATAATAACACCTCTATTAAGATGCTTAAATAAGTTATTTTTCCAAGGTTTGGAGTCCCTAGATACTTAATGACTGATGGTGGTTCACATTTTATTCATGGTGCTTTTCGTAAAATGCTTGCTAAGTATGATGTTAATCATAGAATTGCATCTCCATACCACCCACAGTCTAGTGGTCAAGTAGAACTGAGTAATAGAGAGACTAAATTAATTTTATAAAAGACTGTTAATAGATCTAGAAAGAATTGGTCTAAGAAACCTGAGGATGCATTATGGGCCTATAGAACTGCATATAAAAATCCTATGGGTATGTCTCCGTATAAAATGGTTTATGGAAAAGCATGTCACTTACCTCTCGAACTAGAACATAAGGCATATTGGGCCATTAAAGAGCTCAATTATGATTTCAAACTTGCCGGTGAGAAGAGACTATTTGACATTAGATCACTTGATGAGTGAAGAACCCAGGCCTATGAGAATGACAAACTGTTTAAAGAAAAAGTTAAAAGATGGCATCACAAAAGGATACAAAAGCGTGAGTTTAATGTAGGTGATTATGTTCTATTCTACAACTCTCGTTTATAATTTTTTGTAGGAAAACTCCTCTCAAAATGGGAAGGTCCTTACGTTATCGAGGAGGTCTATCGTTCCAGTGCCATAAAAATCAACAACTTCGAAGGCACAAATCCAAAGGTGTTGAACGGTCAAAGAATCAAACATTATATCTCAGGTAATCCCATAAATGTTGAAACCAATGTTATTGACACCGTAACCCCGGAAGAGTACATAAGGGACACTTTCCAGAATGTTTCAGACTCCGAAAAGGAATAGGTATGTGGTACGGTAAGTAAACCGACTCCAAAACAGTTCTAATAGCAGTTTTTCTCTGTTTTGGAATGTTCAAAAAATAGGAAAATAAGAAGTAGTCCGAAAGGGACACGAGGCATCCACGAGGGTAGAGGGCGTGCCCTAACCCCCCGGGCGCACCCCCTGCCTCGTGGGCACCTCGTGGTCCCACTGGACTCCATTTTCTTGCATGATATTTCTTTTGGTCGGTAAAAATTCATTATATAATCTCCTGAAGGTTTTGACCACCGTACCACGACAAAATCCTCTGTTTTTGTTTTGAGTTGTTTCTGCCGCAGATTAGAGCAATATGTCATCCCAGGATTCGGAGGGAGAAATCTATGTGGCTGATTACCTTGCAGACCCTAAGGTCTATGGGGACTTGGAGCATTGTGGCTGGACCACAGAGGAAGAAGAAGACTATGATCCTAGGGGAGAGGAGGAGACGAGCTCAGATGAAGATGAAGTCCCATTACCTCAACCTGGGGACATGCATGTGGAGTTCAAAAAGTCAAGCCTCCCTGATAGAGCAAAGAAACCTAAGATCAAGTTTATCCCTTTTCGCCTCTTGCAGGAGAACAAACAATAACTATGCAAAAAGATATTAAGCCTTGAGCAGGAGATCAATGAACTAAGGGAGCAAAATTATATCCTCAAGCGCAAATTAAGGAAGAAGCCTACGTCATCAACAACTCCATCATCACCACCTTCGAAGAAAGAGACATAAACACATGGTATGGGCACTCCCCTTGGCAACTGCCAAGCTTTGGGGAGGTGCCCCGGTATCGTATCTCCATCACACTTCTATCTTTACTGTTTTTCTTAGTTTGGTCCTTTTGGTTATATCTTGATCTAGTAGAATAAAGTTTAGTATGATCTAGCTTTTGAGTTTTTGTGTTGATCCTTATTTATGTAATCGAGTCCGTGAGCTATATATATCTTGCTAGTTGGTTTATTCGGTGGAAGATTATATGTTCAGATCCTTTATGCACATTAATACCCCTCTGATTATGAACATGGATATGATTTGTGAGTAGTTACGTTTGCTCCTGAGGACATGGGAGAAGTCTTGTTATAAGTAGTCATGTGAATTTGGTATTCGTTTGATATTTTTGATGAGATGTATGTTGTCTTTCCTCTAGTGGTGTTATGTGAACGTCGACTACATGACACTTCACCATTGTGTGGGCCTAGGGGAAGGCATTGGGAAGTAATAAGTAGATGATAGGTTGCTAGAGTGACAGAAGCTCAAACGCTAGTTTAGGCGTTGCTTTGTAAGGGGCTAATTTGGATCCATTGTTTCATGCTATATATGGTTAGGTTTACCTTAATTCTTCTTTCGTAGTTGCGGATCCTTGCGAGGGCGGTTAATCATAAGTGGGATGCTTGTCCAAGGAAGGGCAGTACCCAAGCACCGGTCCACCCACATATCAAATTATCAAAGTAACGAATGCGAATCATATGATCATGATGAAAACTAGCTTGACGATAATTCCCATGTGTCCTCGGGAGCGCTTTCCTTTATATAAGAGTTTGTCCATGCTTGTCCTTTGCTACAAAAAGAATTGGGCCACCTTTTTGCACCTTGTTTACTTTTGTTACTTGTTACCCGTTACGAATTACCTTATCACAAAACTATCTGTTACCGATAATTTCAGTGCTTGTAGAGAATACCTTGCGGAAAACTGCTTGTCATTTCCATCTGCTCCTCGTTGGGTTCGACACTCTTACTTATCGAAAGGACTATGATAGATCCCCTATACTTGTGGGTCATCAGCTACGCCTAAGCAGCACGACGATGTAACATCCCAAATTTCCAATTTGGAATGGTATGCATTAGATCGTCATTGCATATCATATTTTATTGCATTTTGGCTTGATCCTAGAAATTCTACGCAACTCAAGGGCCCACAGAGAGAGTTGGGGATTTCGTTATTTTCATATTTGAGTTTTTCTCAAATTTTGGAAAGAGGATCGTTTCATTTTTATTATTTTCTCTTTGAATATTTCTTTTATGAAAATAAAAGAGAGGGGATAAAATGACTTCCCCAAAGTAAAGAAATATTGGATATTTAATTTTAAAATCAAATAAGATTTTATTCGGAGTTTTTATCGCTATTTTATTTGAATTATGAAAAATATGCATTTTTCAAAATTGCATTAGAGGCCCCAATAAATGTTCACCTTGTCAGTTAGATTTTTAGAGGATAGGGAAAATTTATTTCAGGATTTTTGGAGTCCGTTTAGTATTTCTTTTCTTTATTTGTCTGAGTAGAATTATTTAAAAAAAAGACAACCGACCTAACCAGGCCATGTCCGCCTCGGACACTAGCCCGGCCGGCCCTTTAAAGCCGCAGAGGCCCGAGCCGACACCCCACCCGAAAACCCTAGCGCCGCCCGAGCCACCCCGCCGCCGCCGCCGGAACCGCGCCGCGTCGCCGTCCCGAGCCCCCGCCGCACCGCCCGCGCCTCCCTACAGCGTCGTCGCCGCCCCAGAGCCGCCGCCGCCCCGTTCTGCGCCCCGCCGCCGCCGGATCCCCTCGCCGCCGTTGCCGTTAGTCGCCGGAGCCGCCGCCTACCTCGCCGGACCTCACCGAGGTAGTTCGCCGCCGCCGCCGGTTTTCTCTGGAAAACCGATCATTTTTTTCGAAACCCTAGTTTTAGATCGGTTTTATTTTTTTCCCGGTTTATTTATTTAGCGAACGCCCGTTCCTACATTCGTTTTAGCAAATGGTTTTCACCCATTAAACCGCAGACAGCAAACTTTTGTTCGTTAGCCTGTTCGTCAGTTTTCTTTTTCCAGAGTTTTTCCGCGATTATTTTCAATCGCGATTCCTGCCCTAATCTTTGTTCTAGTTTAACTTTTCGCTCATTTATCAGAATCAGGCGATTCAAGCACCCAGATCTTCGATTCGAAGCCCTGTTTATGTTTAGCCAACTTGAACAAGATTTTGCTACTGTAAAATTTGACTTTAGTCCAGATTAGTAACGGATCTTGTTTCTTTCGCAGTTTGAGTTTTGTTGCTTCGTTTGATTTGATTCTTTTTGCATACCGGAGTTCATAAGTTGAACTTTATGGTTAGATCTCTTATTTGAGTTTTACCTGTGCATCTAGGTGCTTATTGTATGCTTGTTTGTTTGTGATAGAGTACCCGGAGTGCGAAGCGTGCTACTACGAGTCTCTAGGTTTCACAGATCATCAGCAAGGCAAGTAACACTTTGATCATACCTCTTTACTACCCAGTTTTATTGCATTAGATCAATCCTCAAACACTTGCATGGTTAGGATCTGATTAAATTGTGGGTTTTGAGAAGTAGATGAGGTAGTACCTATTACCTGTTTTATTATCAAACCCCTGGGAGTTACTTCTACGTTGCTTATAACGCTATGCTATGCTCGTAGACATGGATTGGATTTGAGAGTATTCATTACAGATGTGAGTTATTAATTAATGGTTCAACTTAAGGTGGCAACTTAAATACACATCTGGGTGGATTGCTTGTGGGCACCTGGAGAACCCAGTGTTGTCCTAGGATATCCCGGAGGACCCGTGTGATCATCCTACGGCCCGCCACCTAGGCTCAAAGGGATCATAAGATTATTCATGCTAGAAACTTCCGTGTGCGGCCACAAGCTATTATGGGCTCTAGCATAGTTGAGTAAGTTGCGTGAAGCTCTTGAAGGGGTAGACTAGCAGATGTAGTGGGTTGTAGGTGGTACTGTCTACCCCGAGTAGAGAGTTAATGCTTCAGAAAGACTGTGTCTCGAATCTCGGACCATGGATGTGTTTGAGTCTTGTGGGGAAAAGTGTGCAAACCTCTGCAGAGTGTATAAACTAATGATGGTTAGCCGTGTCCCCGGTTATGGACATCTTGAGTATCTGGTTCTTGGATTCTTCATGTTGATCTCAACACTCTTAATATAATCTGATTGGGTTTAATGATGATGTTTCATTGGGATTGAGTTGGAGGAACCTTCTCAATGTTTAACAACTACCATGATAGTTAAATAAAATGTATTCCTTTGTTGTAGGGAAAAATTGGCTTTTTGCAAAAACATATTAACCATACAGCCTCCACTAGTCAAATATGCATATAGTGATAGTAGTTATTCTGTTCATTACTCTTGTGTTACCTTGCCAGCATATTCCATGTGCTGACCCGTTTCGGGCTGCAACGTTAATGTTGCAAACTTTTCAGATGATGAGTAAGGAGCCATAGGTCGTTGTCTTTCACTCAGTGATGCCGTTGGAGTTGATGGACTCACTTTATCTTCTAAGCCTTCCGCTGTTATCGTATTAGATGGCCTTAAGCCATATTTATTGTAATAAGTTCTCTTTTGAGATATTCGATGTAATAAGTGTGTGATTGCTACTCTGTTATAAATCCTCAAGTACTGTGCGTGTCAGCATTACCGATCCAGGGATGACACTGATGCACAGAGATCAGACTGTTTGAGGTCTGGTCGCTACAAGATGGTATCAGAGCACACGCTGACTGTAGGACACGACCACTAAGATAAAACCCTAGATCACTACTCTCTTCTCATTTCTGACTCCTCTCCCTTTTCTACTCTTTAGGATGACGGACATGAGGAACAAGTTTGCACAACCGGATGAAGACACACCCTTTGGACGACACTTGAAGGAAGTCACTAAGTACCTGAAGATCGGAATACCAAGCTTCATCGGGACCTACAACACCACTTTACCAGAAGAGGAGCACTGGATGATCCAAGTTCAAGTTCCGGGAAGGATGTTCATGCCAGTCACTGAGCCCATAGAGTTTTCCTTTGATGCACCCACCTGGAGTTTAGGCAAGAGCATGGCAGCCCACATCACTATGGGACGTATTGGAGAATTTTACCACAAGGATCTCAAGGATAGATCAGCATCGGAAGGATAGATCTATTGCAGCTTTCATCCAGGAGTTAAACCAGCACATTCGTCGCCAGGAGAACCAGATGTGCGCAGGCATGATAGATATAAAGAAGGCAATGACCAGGATCACGGAGCTGGAGGAAGAACTCAAGTCTACACGCGATTGATACGAGGATAAAATGATGATACTCGTAGAGAGTGACGAGGAAGCTAGGAGTATTCATGGGAGACCCTGCGCCAGGAGGAGAAGATGACGATTCCACTTACCCAGAGAACTACATCATCGACGACGACACTGACTCGGACCCTGATGATAGCGATGATGACTTGGTTGATGAAGCGGGAGTAGATATTATGGAGTCTTCCACCGATCAATTTTTCTAGTTGACCACCATATCAGTAGTAGAATTCCACCATGTAAATAGTATAGTCCGAGCACTTTTGTAATGATAGTTAGACCGATTATATGCCCTTGTTTGAATTGATTGAAGTGATATGATTGTGTTTGTCTCATGTGCATATGGGTAGTGTTTTCCCCCTATGTTGGGGATACACATAACAGGTAGGCCCACAAAGGGTCGAAATATCATAAAGCATGGGGTCCACACAACATGTGGGTCCAGATAAATTTCATAGAGACATACTATCCACTCGGATGACCATCAAGTCACTCGGACGACAACAACCACTCGGAGCATAGCACTCCACTCGACCAACTCATTCCACTCGGAGCACCTGGTCTCACTCGGATATGCGAAGACCTGAAGTCGACAAGGCACTCGAAGCATCATCTTAGTAGTAGGCTGAGTTATGGCATTAACGCCCCCACTTTGTAACATAGGAGGTGAGGGGGTGGCACACTCTATATAAGACACCCCCACCACTAGACTAGGGGCCTTTTTTCTTCGACCTCTCTCTCTCTTCTTCCTCTCTAGTCTCAGGACTTAGCTCGGGCATGGAGATCCGTTCTCCTCGCTCTCACATACATTGTAATATCCGGATACAGACTCGGATAAACAAAGGCTCTCCGGAGCACAAGACATAGGGTTGTTATCTCCATCGTGAGAGGCCCAAACTCGCTAAAACCATATGTCACCCATTTGCATCTTGATAGATCATGCTCCTTTATCCTACCCCTCTCTTATTGTTGGAATCGTTCCCACGACAGTTGGCGCCCACCGTGGGGCATGTCGTTTATCGAGCCATGATGCAACTTGTTTTCTTTCTTCAATATTCGTCCGCCAATCAACAATCATCAATGGAGGATCTGATCCAGGATGTTTCAGACATCACTCCATTCACAGGGGAGTCATGCTACTCTTTGTATATTGGGATCAGGAAGTCTCATTCCATACTATCTTATTCTTTACAATCGATCTTTAATCTAACAATGGTTGTTTTTCTTCTCTATGTACATGTACTCGCGAGGAGGATGGCCGCTTCTCTTTTTGACATCAACCAGAGAGCACGAGCAACAGCGGCACCGTTCGGACAAACGCCATGGAGGCCGAGCTCCCGACATGGCCAGTCCGCTGTCGCTTGTCTTCTTCATCACCAACTATCGACGTGAAAGCAGGAAGTCAACTGCGCCTCCGCGCAGGACCACCAGTGCTGCCCGCTTCATCATCGTCATGCACGACCACCAATGATGTCCGCATCATC
Organism: Triticum dicoccoides; assembly: GCF_002162155.2. NCBI lineage: Eukaryota > Viridiplantae > Streptophyta > Magnoliopsida > Poales > Poaceae > Triticum > Triticum dicoccoides. Next base: position 613,658,703 of record NC_041392.1, read on the forward strand.
ATCATCACGCACGACCACCGGCGTCGTTGTCACGCACGGCTGCCATCGCCGTTCGCCTCATCGTCAACTTCGGCCTCATCTTCTCAGCTGCTCGGCACCGACCTCCGTAGTGGAGGCGCAGGCCCAGCACGGCGTAGGCACGCATCGCTCCTTCCTCCAGCGTCGGTCGCCGGTGACGGTCTCGGTGGCGGGGGTGCGCTACAACAGCAAGTTACGAAACAACTTCATCCCGCAACCGATGGCCGTTCAGGATTGAAGGAATCAATGCCTGGTAAGTGCATGCATAAGCTGGGTCGTTTGCTCTCTTAATTAACTGCATGCAGGAAACAATAGAAATGGAAGGACGCGGTGAAGGAATCTTCAACGCCGGATTAATTGGATGCCTCATTAATTAGCCATTCAAACAAGGTGCGTTGATCCATATTTTCTGCAGCCTCCAGCGCAAACGCAGCTTGCATTGACTTCAAGCTGGCCCATCCGCTCCGCTAATCCGAGTTGGTACTCTGGTATGCTCGGACAAGTACAAGTCTACACTCGACATATGAAACACACAACCAGCCCGACTGTTCAACCCAACACTCGGGCACGCATCATTTTCTTGGACATGTTCAGGCGACTAACGTGCAGGCACTTGATCATTCATGTGTTCCCACTCGATCGGACGCCTCCTCGACGACATGCTCAACTCGACCGCCCCATGTGGTGCCACTTGGTTGGACACGTCCTTGACACCCGGACGCCTCGCGCGTCGCGACTCTACGGGACGTGTCTACGTCACTCGCACGCCTCGCTCGTCGCCACTCCGCAGGACGCGACTACATCACTCGGACGTCCCGCGCGTCATCACTCCACGGCACGCACCTCCACTTCACACGGACGCCCCGCACATCATCACTTCGCTGGATTTGTCTTCATCATTCGGCCTCCCCGCGCGTCGCCACTCGGTTGGTCGCCTCATAACCATTCGGCCGCTCCGCGCGTCGCCACTCGGTTGGTCACCTCATAACCATTCGGCCGCTCTGCGCATCGCCACTCGGTTGGTCACCTCATAACCATTTGGCTGCTCCGTGCGTCGCCACTCGGTTGGTCACCTCATAAC
>NC_041392.1:613660504-613662214 GCF_002162155.2 Triticum dicoccoides
CATCTGTTGGTCACCTCATAACCATTCGGCCGCTCCGTGCGAAGTCTCTGGGTTGGTCACCGCATCACCACTCGGCCGCCCCGCGCGTCGCCACTCAGTTGGTCACCTCATCACCGCTCGGCTGCTCCGCACGTCGCCACTCGGTTGGTCACCTCATCACCACTCGGCCGCCCCGTGCATCGGCACTCGGTTGGACACATCTACATCAATCGGTCGCCCCTCGCATCGCCATCTGTTGAACACATCTTCACCACTCGGCCACTCGGGCGCCTTCAGACAGCTAAGTCATTCTACATGCACCACATTCTATTATTTTTGCATTCCCATGTATCATGTTATTCACACATCACATTCACTCGGAGGCCACGCCACCAAGTGTACCTCTACGCTCGGCTGCTTATTTTCACCCGAGTCCAACTTCCATTATTTCGCATACATCATTCACGAACACCATGTGTTCTTCATTTCGAGTTTGCATCGGTCCTCTGAGGCTGGAACTCAGTCGAAACACTACACTTCCGTTTTATTTGAGCCAACACTTTGACAAGTTTGAACGGATCCTTCGCTCTTTCAGACTCTTGCTGGTTAACCAGCAAGCCCCTTGCACTCCCAGTGGGTGTCTATGGGTGTTGTTCACACAAATCATTTCAACACACATCAAATATTCTCGAGAAATTATTTCGTTGGCTTGTGCCATTTTTTACGCAAGTTACGCGAACTATGCGCCAACTTCATCGTTGCCCGGACTCGGTCACTGTACCGGTTCTAGCACACCACAAGACTGAAATTGTCGCTCTGTTGACTTCAAACACATCCGACCAACCCATCTATGGAATCCTCTTCATCATATCAATGATATAGACCTCGTCAGGCATGAGACAGATAAGTCCCTTTTATAATTAAACTTCACACTTCAGTCCTTTGCGAGTTTGCCTCTTTTGAGCATCACTCGAAAGCTTCTCCTCATCTTTACCCGAGTCTGACTCGATGAATTGCAAATCATCCATTCAAAACTATATTTCTCGTATTCCGAAATGTCCGTTGTCGAAGCCTGGGGCTACGCGGCACTCGGGGGCTGCATCTCATTTGGAATGACACCCTCCTGAGTAGTCGAGTACTTCATCACCAGTCAGATCCTTCACTTCAACAAGTGCATTCGATCCGCCACTTTGACAAGTTTCATAATCACCCAGACGCTCTGCACGCCACCTTCATTCCTAATCGGACTCAGTTGTCATGCTGGTCTTGTTGCGTTGCAACCACACCACACCGACCTCGTCGCTACATTAGCTTCGAAAGCATCTGGCTAACTCCTTCGAAGACCATTTTAGCCACTTGGTTGGACACCCAATCTTTCACTCGGCTGCTCGCGTCGTCACTCGGCCACCCCGCGCATCACCACTTGGCTGGACACGTAGTCCTTCACTCGTCCACCTCGCGCATCCTCACTTGGCCGTCCCGCACGTCGCCACTTGGTTGTGCACATCTTCACCACTTGGCCGCTCTGCGTGTCGCCTCTCGGTTGTGCATGCCTTCACCACATGGCCGCCCCACGCGTCACCACTTGGGTGGACACGTAGTCCTTCACTCGGCCACCTCGCCCATCCTCACTCGGCCGTCCCACACGTTGCCACTCGGTTGTGCACGTCTTCACCGCTTGGCCGCTCCGCGGGTTGCCTCTCGGTTGTGCATGCCTTCACCACACGGATG
>NC_041392.1:613662440-613688822 GCF_002162155.2 Triticum dicoccoides
TTCACTCGGCCACCTCACGCATCCTCACTCGGTCGTCCGCACATTGCCACTCGGTTGTGCACGTCTTCACCACTTGGCCGCTCCGCACGTCGCCTCTCAGTTGTGCATGCCTTCACCACACGGCTGCCAGACGCGTCACCACTTGGTTGGACACGTAGTCCTTCACTCGGCCACCTCGCGCATCCTCACTCGGTCGTCCCGCATGTCACCACTTGGTTGTGCACGTCTTCACCACTTGGCTGCTCCGCGCGCCGCCTCTCGGTTGTGCATGCCTTCACCACATGGCCGCCCCGCGCATCACCATTTGGTTTGACATGTAGTCCTTCATTGGGCCACCTCTCACATCATGACTCGGCCACTCTGCGCGTCGCCACTCAGTTGTGCACGTCTTCACCACTCGACCGCCCCGCACGTCATCACTCGGTTGTACACATCATCGCCCCTCTGCCACCTCGCGCGTCACCATCAGTTGGACATGTCTTTGCCTCTACACCCGCAGCACGGGAACGACTAAGTTACTCATATGATCAAACCTCATATCACACTCTGTGGCAAGCTTACCTCTTTCAAACATCACTCGGGGGCTACGCACAGCCGTTGGCCATGCTGGCCTCAGGGGTTACGCCCATTCGATCAACCCAGTGATCACATCAGGAATATCTTTCTGACCATACATGCTTGTTCTGCCGAAAATCTATAAGGGTAGTACTATCTACTCGGACGATCGCCCAAATCATTTCTTGAAGTCATCTTCAGGACTACAAAAGGGTGAAAACGACGGTCCTCTATGGATACACTTGGCCCTTATCCTAGGCTCAAAGGCGTCAGTTTCACAAACTTGGACTCAGAGATGGCATGTGCTGGTGTTCTCCCGGGATAATGAGTGGCATCTCTTCGGAGAGTCAGCCCACACACTAGCCTCGCCACTCGGGTTTCATGGCACGTCCAAGTCAGACCACTAGTCTATCTCCTCCGGGAGACATACGAGTGCCACCAAGTTTTTCCTTGCAGTCAACACACCCCGATCAGTTAGGAAGCACGTCCACTCGGACAAATACCCCTTTCACGCAAAATCTAACGATCAATATAAGAAGTACTACAGGAACGATTACTCCCTGAAGTGTCCAGCTTTTTTCTACAGTCGGCAGTTTCAAAGACGAATTCATTCACCATGCTGAGAGCATGAAGATTCACCTGCTTGACCGAGTTCCAGGTTCAATTTATTTCGTGTCGAGTGCACGAAGATCAGTCCGACTAACTCAGTTCCAGGCTGAGCTTATTTACCATGTCAAGCGCCTGAAGATGCATCCGATTGACTCAATTCTAGACTAAAAGATATTTACCATGTCATCTACGTGGAGGTTTACCAGGAGACTTGAACCCTCTGTCCGGCTCATCTTGTCCGACAGAGGCTCGGGGACTACACCCAGTGGGTGCACTCAGCGTGCCCCCACTAGAAGAGAACTCAGAAAGAAACATTTTTGCTCGGTCAAGACCAACTCCAGATCACTCAAGTACTACTCAACTTCTGAGTCGAGCAGAAACAAGCTAGACCAATACCAGATCCTCAAGTACTACACGAACTCCGAGTCGGAGAGGAACAAGTTCGATCGGTACTAGCTAAGAAGATTTTTAGTTTTCTCAGACCCCCGCCGACTGCCCGCAGTCAACAACGGTCTCGGGGACTACACCCAGTGGGTGCACTCAGCGTGCCCCCGCTGGAGTAATCTCCACTTGCTACGGCCTGACAAGTCCGAGTGATGAACAACAAAAAAACAAGTTCTAAAGACTCTCGTCAAAACTACCAAAAAAATTCCTATAAGGTGAGTTTAACGCTCCTCCGTGGACCTGTTTTGAGCCTTCTTCTAGGACTCAAAGCGTGAAACTCACAAGTTTGGATCCAGAACTGACTCATATTGACGTTCCCCTGAGATAAGAATGGCATCTCTCCGAGAGAACAGTCCATGCGTCAATCCTGTTGTCCGGATTTAATGACACACCCATACTCTGATCACAAGTTAACCTCTTCCGAGAGATGATCGAATGTCACCAAGTTGCTCCTTGCGGGCACTTGCCCCAGATCAGTTGGGAAGCACAGTACCAGAATCCATTGAGATTTTGTTCAAACCTTGGTTTTCTGAAAGCACGATGACGCGTACCGAGTATTTCCGTAATCACTCGAGCCAAATTGTGTCTTTCACAAACTCGTTCTACAAAATTGCAATTGATTCGGGGGCTAATGTTGGGGATACACATAACAGGTAGGCCCACGAAGGGTCGAAATATCATAAAGCATGGGGTCCACATAGCATGTGGGTCCAGATAAATTTCATAGAGACATACTATCCACTCGATGACCATCAAGTCACTCGGACGACAACAACCACTCGGAGCATAGCACTCCACTCGACCAACTCATTCCACTCGGAGCACCTGGTCTCACTCGGATATGCGAAGACCAGCAGTCGACAAGGCACTCGAAGCATCATCTTAGTAGTAAGCTGAGTTATAGCATTAATGCCCCCACTTTGTAACATAAGAGGTGAGGGGGTGGCGCACTCTATATAAGCCACCCCCACCACTAGACTAGGGGGCTTTTTTCTTCGACCTCTCTCTGTTCTTCCTCTCTAGTCTCAGGACTTAGCTCAGGCATGGAGATATGTTCTCCTCACTCTCACATACATTGTAATCTCCGGATACAGACTCAGATAAACAAAGGCTCTCCGGAGCACGAGACGTAGGGTTGTTATCTCTACCGTGAGAGGCCCGAACTCGCTAAAACCACGTGTCACCCATTTGCATCTTGATATATCATGCTCCTTTATCCTACCCCTCTCTTATTGTCGGAATCGTTCCCACGACAACCTAGACCCCATTCTATTTTGTTTTCTCATCTTTTCTAAACCCATCAGATGCCTCTGAGACGCGACATTGGATATGCTTTCCCACCGGAGCTCACCCAGTTGATCTAGCAGCAGAATGCTTTGATGCAGACACTAGTCCAGAATCAGAATAACAACAACAATAAGAACAACCCACCACCACCCCCACATGTTGATCACTTAGCCCGTTTTCTAAGGCTGAATCCACCGGTGTTCTCCAGTAGCAACGAGCCGATAGTTGCAGATGATTGGCTCCGCAAGATTGGAAGGGAGTTGACCACTGCAGGATGCACAGATGTGGAAAGAGTGTGTTTTGTCGCACATCATCTTGATGGACCCGCAGCACCATGGTGGGAGAATTACATTGTCACCTATCCCATCGACACTGTGTAACATCTCAAATTTTCAATTTGGAATGTTATACGTAGGTCATTCATGCATATCATATTTTATTTGCATTTCATTTCACGATCCTCGAAAATTCTAAGCAACTCAAGGACCCTCGGAGAGAGTTGGGGATTTCACGGTTTTCATATTTGAATTTTATCAAATATGGAAACGAGGATCAGTTGTTTTATTATTTTTCTCTCCGAAAATATTTCATATTAAAGTATATGAGAGGAGATAATATGGCTTCTCCAAAATAAACAAAATATTGGAGGAAAAATATTAAAATCAACTTTTTGTTTTTATTCAGATTTCATTGCTATTTTATTTGCATAGGAAAAATACGCGTTTTTCAAAATTGCATACTAGGCCAAAAAAATGTTCACCTTGTCTGGCAGATTTTTAGAGGACGGGGAAAATTTATTTCGGGATTTTTGGAGTCCGTTTAGTATTCCTTTTCTTTTTTTCTGCGGCGGAATTATTTAAAAAACAGCGCACTGACCTAACCGGGCCGTATCCGGCTAGGACACCGCCTGGCTGGCCCCTTTAAGAGGCGAGGCCAAGGCCCGAGCCAGCCTCAGCCCAAGCCGCCGCCCCGTCAGCCCTAGCTGCCGCCGCCGTGCCTCGATCCGCGCCGCCGCCGCGCCTCGATCCGCCACGCCGCTGCCGCCGCCCGCCCACCGCCGGTGTGCACCGCCGCCGCCAACCTGTTCGACGAGGTAGCTGTCGGTTTTTTTAAAAAAACTGATCGGTTTTATTTCGTAAACCCTAGTTTCGATTTTTTTTAATTAGATCGGTTTTTTCGGTTCGGTTAAATAGCGGACATTCGTCCGTACGTTCGTGTTAACGAATGGTTTTCGCCCGTTAGTCGCAGACAACGAACATTCATTCGTTAGCCTGTTCATCAGTTTTTCTTTTTCTCAGATTTTTCCCGATTATTTTCGATCGTGATTTCTGATCCGATTTTCATTTTAGTTTATCTTTTCACTCGTTCATTGGAATTAGGTGATTCAAGCGCCTAGATCTTCGTCTCGAAGACCTCTTTCCATTTAACCAATTTGAACAAGATTTTGGTATTGTAAAATTTGACTTTAGTCCAGATTAGTAATCGGATCTTGTTTCTTTTGCAGTTTGTGTTTCGTTCCTCCGTTTGATTCGATTCTTTTTGCAAACCAGAGTTCTTAAGTTGAACTTTCTGGTTAGTTCTTCTTATTCAAGTTTTACCTATGCATATTTTCTTGGTTGCTTATGTATGCTATTGTTTGTTTGCGATGGAACATCCGGAGTGTAAAGCGTGCTACTACGAGTCTCTAGGTTTCGCGGATCATCAGCAAGGCAAGTAACACTTTGATCATACCCTTTATTACCCAGTTTTTATGCATTAGTTCCAAACCTCAAACACTGCATGATTAGGATGTGATTAACTTGTGGGTTTGGGAAGTAGATGATGAGGTAGAACCTATTACCTGTTTTATTATCAGACCCTCGGGAGTTACCTCTACGTTGCTTATATTGCTATGCTATGCTCGTAGACGTGGATTGGGTTTGAGTGTATCCATGACACATGTGAGATTGTTAATTGATGGTTCAACTTAAGGTGGCAACTTTAATACACATTTGGGTGGATTGCTTGTTTGGGCACCTGGAGAATCCAGTGTTGTCTTAGGATATCCCGGAGTACCTGTGTGATCATCCTACGGTCCGCCACCCAGGCTCAAAGGGATCTTAAGATTATTCATGCTAGAAACTTCCGTGTGCAGCCACAAGCCATTATGGGCTCTGGCATAGTATGAGTAAGTTGCATGACCTCTTTTAGTGGTGGGCTAGCAGATGTAGAGGGAAAGTAGGTGTAATTGTCCACCCAGAGTAAAGAGTAAATGCTTCTGAAAGACTGTGTCTCGGTCATCCGTTTCTCAAACATCGTGTAGTGCGAGAAATCCTACGGAGGAGATCGAGTCTTGTGGGGAAAAGTGCGCAAACCTCTGCAGAGTGTACAATCTAATCATGGTTAGCCGTGTCCCTGGATATGGACATCTTGAGTATCTAGTATTTGGATTATCCTATGGTATTTCATCACTCTAAATTAATTTGTTGGGTTAATGAACTACTTTAATTGGGATTGAGTTGGAGGAACCTTCTCAATGATGTTTCAACTACCATGATAGTTAAAATAAAACTTATTCCTTTGTTGTAGGAAAAAATGGCTTTTCGCAAAAACCTTATAAGCATACAGCCTCCACTAGCCAAATATGCATATAGTGTTAGCATTATTTCTGTTCATTGCTCTACTGTGTTACATTGCCAGCATATTCCATGTGCTGACCCGTTTTGGGCTGCAACGTATCATGTTGTAGACTTTTCAAACGAGGAGTAAGGTTCGCTAGGTCGTTGCCGTGCAGCTCAGCTATGCCGTTGGATTTGATGGACTCACTTTATCTTCCAATCCTTCCGCTGTTATCGTATTAGATGGCCTTCCGTGCCCCTGCCAATCGAATCCGATTGGGCGCCGATCATGGAATTCACCGCCGCGGATATCTTTCAGCACTCGCCCTTCGGCGACATCCTGAATTCACTAAGGTCTCTCTCTTTGTCAGGAGAGCCCTGGCCGGACTATGGCCAACAGGATTGGGATGCGGACGACAAAGAAATTCGACGCCCACCCACCACACACTTCGTAGCCACTGTCGATGATCTAACCGACATGCTCAACTTCGACTCCGAAGACATCGACGGTATGGACGACGATGTAGGAGACGAACATGAACCAGCGCCTATAGGGCACTGGAAAGCCACCTTGTCATATGACATATATATGGTGGATACACCCAAAGAAGGCAATGGCGACGAAACAACAAGGGATGACCCCTCCAAGAAGCAACCCAAGCGCCGGCGTCAGCGGCGCCGCTCTAAGTCCCGCCAAAGCAAAAACGATGATGCCGGCATGGGAGATAATAACACCCCGGACAGTGCCGAAGACAATTCCCTCCAGCAAGATTCAGCGCAGGAGGATGGAGAAGCCAACCCCCTTGAGAGAGTGGTAGACAAAGAAGAAGAGGATGAAAATTACATGCCTCCCTCCGAAGATGAGGCAAGCCTCAGCAACGACGAATTTGCCGTGCCTGAGGATCCCGTTGAACAAGAGCACTTTAAGCGCAGGCTTATGGCCATGGCGAGTAGCCTTAACAAAAAACAGCAACAGCTTAGAGCTGATCAAGACTTGCTAGCCGACAGATGGACGGAAGTCCTTGCGGCTGAGGAATACGAACTCGAACGCCCCTCCAAGAGCTACCCAAAGCGCAGTTTGCTACCCCGTTTAGAGGAGGAAGCACTTAAGCCTACATCACCAGTGCATGATGCGGCTGACCGGCCACCTCACGGCCGCGACAGATAGTCCTCCTGGCCCTCCACTCAACCCGCACCCCGGCGTCGCTCAAAAAATACAAAGGCACGGGGAAATGCGCTAGACCTACGAGATATGTTGGAAGACAGGGCAAGGCAAACAAGATCGATCTACGGATCGTGCGGGTGCCCCACGACACGAGACGGTAACCGTCACGCCAGATACAGTAAATCCGGCCGGGCCGAACACAGCAGACAAAGCTCATTTGAGCTACGCCGTGATACAGCCCAGTACAGAGGCGCCGCACACCCACTATGCTTCACAGATGAAGTAATGGGTCATCAAATCCCAAAGGGTTTCAAACCCGTAAACATTGAATCATACGATGGCACAACAGATCCTGCGGTATGGATCAAGGACTATCTCCTTCATATCCACATGGCCCGTGGCGATGATCTACACGCCATCAAATACCTCCCACTCAAGCTTAAAGGACCAGCTCGGCATTGGCTTAACAGCCTGCCAGCAGAATCAATTGGTTGTTGGGAGGACCTGGAAGCCGCATTCCTCGACAATTTCCAAGGCACTTATGTGCGACCACCAGACGCCGATGACCTGAGCCACATAATTCAGCAGCCAGAAGAATCTGCCAAACAATTCTGGACACGGTTCCTAACCAAGAAAAATCAAATCGTCGACTGTCCAGACGCAGAGGCCCTAGCAGCCTTCAAGCATAACATCTGTGATGAGTGGCTTACCCGGCACCTTGGACAGGAAAAGCCGAAATCTATGGCAGCCCTCACGACACTCATGGCCCGCTTTTGCGCGGGAGAAGAAAGCTGGCTAGCTCGTAGCAATAACATGAGCAAGAGCCCTGGTAATTTGGATACCAAGGACAGCAATGGCAGGTCGCGTCGCAACAAGCACAAGCGCCACATTAATAGAGACAACACTGAAGATATGGCAGTTAATGCCGAATTCAGAGGCTCTAAGCCCGGTCAGTGGAAAAATCCATTTAAGAAGAACACTCCGGGCCCGTCCAGTTTGGACCGTATACTCGATCGCTCGTGCCAGATACATGGCACCCCCGAAAAACCAGCCAATCACACCAACAGGGATTGTTGGGTGTTCAAGCAGGCCGGCAAGTTAAATGCCAAAAACAGAGACAATGGGCTGCACAGCGACGAGGACGAAGAGCCCCGGCCGCCGAACAATAGTGGATAGAAGGGCTTCCCCCCACAAGTGCGGACGGTGAACATGATATACGCAACCCACATCCCCAAAAGGTAGCGGAAGCGTGCACTCAGGGACGTATATGTGTTGGACCCAGTCGCCCCAAAGTTCAACCCATGGTCCTCCTACCCGATCACTTTTGATCGAAGGGACCACCCCACTAGCATCCGCCATGGTGGATTCGCCGCATTGGTTCTAGACCCAATCATTGACGGATTTCACCTCACTAGAGTCCGTATGGACGGCAGCAGCAGCCTGAACCTGCTTTATCAGGATACAGTGCGGAAAATGGGCATAGATCCCTCAAGGATTAAACCCACAAAAACGACCTTTAAAGGCATCATACCAGGTGTAGAGGCCAACTGTACAGGCTCAGTTACACTTGAAGTGGTCTTCGGATCCTCGGATAATTTCCGAAGCGAGGAGTTAATCTTTGACATAGTCTCGTTCCGCAGTGGCTATCACGCACTGCTCGGACGAACCACATTTGCAAAGTTCAATGCGGTGCCGCACTACGCATATCTCAAGCTCAAGATGTCAGGCCCTCGAGGAGTCATTACGGTCAATGGAAACACCGAACGCTCTCTCCGAACGGAGGAGCACACGGCGGCCCTCGCAGCGGGAGTACAAAGCAGCCTCTCAAGGCAATTCTCCAGTCCGGCTATTAAACATCCGGACACCGTCAAGCGCGCCCGGAGTAACCTACAACAAGACCGCCTGGCACATTCCGAGCAAGCGTAGCAATACGGCCCCAACCCCAGCCCTCACGAAACTGCGAAATCAGTACTACGCGTACATAACTACACTCTGAAAATACCATGGGCACAGGGGGAGGGGCACGACCACGGCACGCCCAAAAATGCAGCTCAACCGCACTAGGGGCTCCCGATTTTGTCATTATTTCCTACTTTTAGGACTCCACTCTTCGGAAGGCCTGTCCGGCAGTACAACCGCCGAACACACGATGCAACAACCAAGGAGGCAGAAAGTTATGTCGAATTCCCAGGTGGTCTCTATAACGAGCAAAATACCTGTCTTACATACCGTCTCGCAGCTCGCCCCTGGAGGGGGACATGTCAAATAGTCCCATCTCTTGCTTATCGCACTATTTGTATCGTTCTGCTTTCACAGCAGCCTTTTAAAATAAACAATGCTAAGCTTCAGCTTATTATTGCATTCTCTATTCATTTCTTTTTCAATACATATGTTCAGTTATGACATTTAGCACCCGTACACTTTGGTACGGTCCATACGCCAGGGGCTCAAGCACCCCATAACACGGCGTGAGAAGTCTGAACACTTTCACAAAGTGCGGCCCTCCGAACTTATAGCATTATATGCATCAGCTCCGAATCATGTCTTTGGTCAATAGTTGGGTTTGCCCGGCTCCCATGTTTTGGTACCTTACGTTCCGCTATATCGGCTAAGGTAGCGCTAGGAGAACTACTGCGATTGTGCCCCGGTTGAGCTGGGCTAAGCACCTCAGTAGAGAAAGCTAAAACTGACTGTCATGATAGGGCGAGAGCTGGTCGCTGTTCGGGAGGTTTCGAGTCCCTAAAGACTTATGCCGCTTAGAGCGAGGAGTCGACTTTGTCCGGCCTATGCGTGTATAGCGCCCCGAACTCGGTCTTGCGAACACTAGGGGCTTCGCCGAAATTTAAAATTATAGATTTCTCTGGCTAAGTGAGAGTGATAACGCATTATAGTCCGATTGCCTTGTTCGTTGTGTTGAGCACCTCCCTCGAAGGACCCAAAAATGGGAAAAAGAGTGCTCAGGTTTATCCTGAACACCCCAGCACTCGTGGCATGGGGGCAAAAGCCGATGACTCGCCATCTCTCAGACTCGATAAACGGCCTCATAGAAGGTAATATTTTAAATTAAAACAAGCGTTGCATAGCGCATATGAACAAGTTTTCAGCGCACAGGATAAAACAAACAAGTTCACTCAAATATTACATCTTTGGAACATTCGTCCGCCACAAGGCAGGCTCCCTTTAGGACGCCCACATAATACATCTCGGGGTGGTGATGCTCCTTGCCCTGCGGTGGCCCGTCCTTCACAAGCCTCTCCGCATCCATCTTGCCCCAGTGCACTTTAGCACGGGCAAGCGCCCTATGGGCAACTTCGATGCAAACGGAGCGCTTGATGACTTCAAGCCATAGACAGGCATCCACCAGCCACCTCACCATCCCGAAGTAGCTCCCAGGTAGGGCCTCTCCAGGCCACAGCCTAACTATAAGGCCCTTCATGGCCTGTTCGGCCACCTTATGGAGCTCGACTAGTTGCTTCAGCTGGTCGCTCAAGGGCACCGAGTGTCCGGCCTCAGCATACTGAGACCAGAACACCTTCTCCGTCGAGCTGCCCTCCTCGGCCCGGTAGAAGGCGGCGGCATATGACATGCTACAGGGCAAATCTGCGAATGCTCCTGGAGAGCTCCGGATTCGGGTAAGTAACAAGTAATTCACTTTCACGTGCTTGCTTTGCATGAAGAATGCCTTACCTGCCGCTATCTTCTTCATCGCCTCAACTTCCTGGAGGGCTTTCTGGGCTTCGGCCTTGGCAGACTTGGCGCTTTCAAGGGCCGCCGCGAGCTCGGACTCTCGCGTCTTTGAGTCAAGCTCCAAACTCTCATGTTTTTTCATGAGAGCCTCGAGCTCTTGCTGCACCTCGCCAACCCGCGCCTCATGTTTCTGCCGCTCGGTGCGCTCCGTGGCCGCATTCTTTTCGGCCTCGGAAAGCGCTTGCTTAAGGGTCGCCACCTCAGTCATGGCCCCTAGAACACCAATAGCGATCCTGTCATTTTTTGCAACTGCATCTTTTTAAATACACTCCACAAGGTATTACTTACCTTCTTTTTCCTCGAGCTCCTTTTTAGCAAGGTCGAGCTCTTGCTCGGACTGCTCGAGGCTCTGCTTCAGTGCATCCACCTCCGCAGTCAGTACGGCAGAGGCCAGCAGCGAAGCCTGCATACGCATATTGACTTAATTATGTTAGACTCATGCGAATGTTGTTAGATCCTCTATTCGGCTTTTCTTTCCGAACGCCAAACAGAGCATCAGGGGCTACTGTCTATGCGGTAATATTTTCACATATTTTTCACATACCTCAAAGCCTGTTAACAGGCTGGCACAGGCTTTAGTCATCCCGCTTTTGGCGGACTGAACCTTCTGGATCACCGCACTCATAATAGTGCGGTGCTCCTCGTCAATGGAGGCGCCGTTAAGCACCTCCATCAAATTATCCGGTGCCTCCGGTTGGATGGAGGTCACCAGCGTCGTAGGCTTGCCCTTCTTACTAGGGGGGCGCCTGCCGGACTCCAGAACCATTGAAGGTTCCAGTGCGGTGTCCAGCCCAGGGCCGGACTTGGAGCCCTTGGGGTTTTTTTCCCCTTTGCACCTGGAGTCCGGGAGGTTGCCTTGCGGCGCCTCCAAGACCACCTCCTCCTGGCATGGAACCTTTTGGGACAACACCTCGGCGTCGTCCGTAGGGCGGGGGGAGGTAGCAGTCGAAAGTGAAAAACTATTCACATCCGACGAATCCAGGGAGCCGCTCGACGACACGTCGAGCCGGGCTTTGGGCGGACTGCATAATTATATTCGGCGTCAGAAGAAGCTGTGCAATAAAGGAACACCATGAGTCACTCAGGTATCCGAACACTTATGATTTTGCCAGGGGCTTGGCCCTGAGCGGCCACTCCTCTTCGTCGTCGTCGGCGTTGGTGGAGTAGTTTGTAGGGAGGGTCCTCCATTTCTTGGACCCTCCGGCCTCCCCAGTTGGGGCGGCCTTCCTTTTCTTTTCTCCCCCTGCTGGGGAAGAAACCTCTCTTTCCTCCTCCTCATCTTCATGGGAGGAGTGCACCTCGGAGTCATCGGACGATGAGTCCGACTCCACCGGGCGCCGGGAACTCTTCCGGGTTCCCGTGGCCTTCATCTTGGCCTTCTTCTCCGGCACCACGTAAGGTGCTGGAACCAACAGCTCCGCCAAGCGGGCGTCCGCTGGGTCTTCGGGCAAAGGAGCCAGACAGTTGATCTGTTCGGCCATCCTCTGCCAGTCCTGTCAAAGGCATGGGGGATTAGATCCCGCATAGAGTCAAACTATGAAAGACAAATATCCTGTAAGAGGTAAAAACAGCTTACCGCGTTGGCTTGACGCTGCGCGCTGAATCCGCGATCCTCGATAGCGGATGCGGGAGCCTCGGCGCCCTTGAATAGCACCTTCCAGGCATCTTCATACGTTGTGTCGAAGAGCCTACTCAGAGTTCGGTGCTGGGCCAGGTTGAACTCCCACAAGCTGGAATCCCGTTGTTAGCACGGGAGGATCCGGCGGATGAGCATGACCTGGACTACGTTGACAAGTTTGAGCTTCTTGCTCGCCAGGTTTTGGACGCATGTTTGGATTCCGGTCAGCTCTCCTTTTTTACCCCATGGCAGGCCCTTCTCTTTCCAGGAGGTGAGCTGCGTAGGGATTTCGGATCGGAACTCGGGGGCTGTGACCCATTCAGGGTCACGCGGCTCGATGATGTAGAACCACCCCAGTTGCCACCCCTTTATGGTCTCCACGAAGGAGCCCTCGAGCCATAGGACATTGGGCATCTTTCCCACCATGGCGCCTCCGCACTCCGCCTGGCGGCCGCCCACTACCTTCGGCTTGACAATGAAAGTCTTCAGCCATAGGCGGAAGTGGGGCTGGATGCAGAGGAAGGCCTCGCACATGACGATAAACGCCGAGATGTTGAGGATGAAGTTCGGGGCCAGATCGTGGAAGTCCAGGCCGTAGTAGAACATGAGTCCCCGAACAAATGGGTGGAGAGGGAAGCCTAGTCCGTGGAGGAAATGGGTGAGGAACACCACCCTCTCATGGGGCCTGGGGGTGGGGATGAGCTGCCCCTCGTCTGGGAGCCGGTGCGCGATGTCGTCAGACAAGTATCCACCTTTCCTCAGCTTCTTGATGTGTCCCTCCGTAACGAAGGAGACCATCCACTTGCCTCTCGCTCCGGACATGGCTGGAGAAGGTTGAGGTGGGGAATGCGGACTTGGGCGCTAGAGCTTGAGTGCACGAAAATGGATGAGCAAAGGAGGAAGAAGGCGTGGATGGAAAGGCGGATCCTTATCCCCTTATATGGGCGGACGAAACTATGCGTCCCCACCAGCCTGGTAAAACTCGCTTATCTCCCAAGCACCGTAATCAATGGCGCGGTTGGGTTACCCACACCCGTATTGATGAGAATCCCGGGATAAGGGGACACGATCTCTGCTTCGACAAGACGTGCCAAGGAAACCGCCTCGCAAAACGCGCTGAGGTGGGACAGTAAAAACGGTTCAAATAAAGGCTTGGTTGTGGCATGATGACATGCTACGAAATACGTCAGCAGATCAGATTTGTGTAAATATTATTCTCTCTACGACAGTATGTGGAACTTAATTTGCAGAGCCAGACACTATCCTTGTGTTCAAAATCTTCTATGAAGTATTCGGAGGAGGAACCCGCCTTGCAATGCCGAAGACAATCTGCGCGCCGGACTCGTCGTCATTGAAGCCTGGTTCAGGGGCTACTGAGGGAGTCCTGGATTAGGGGGTGTCCGGATAGCCGGACTATAACCTTTGGCCGGACTCTCAGACTATTAAGATACAAGATTGAAGACTTCGTCCCGTGTCCGGATGGGACTTTCCTTGGCGTGGAAGGCAAGCTTGGCAATATGGATATGTAGATCTCCTCCCATTGTAACCGACTCTGTGTAACCCTAGCCCTCTCCAGTGTCTATATAAACCAGAGGGTTTTAGTCCATAGGAAAAACAACAATCATACCATAGGCTAGCTTCTAGGGTTTAGCCTCTTTGATCTCGTGGTAGATCTACTCTTGTACTACCCATATCATCAATATTAATCAAGCAGGAGTAGGGTTTTACCTCCATTGAGAGGGCCCGAACCTGGGTAAAAACATTGTGTCCCTTGTCTCCTGTTACCATCCGCCTAGACGCACAGTTCGGGACCCCCCACCCGAGATCCGCCGGTTTTGACACCGACACCCTGCGCCAGGAGGAGAAGACGACGAACCTAAGGAGATTCATTCAGAAGACTACATCATCATCGACGACACCGATTCCAACCCCCCCGACAGTGATGATGACTTTGAAGACGAAGCTGGAGCAGACATCATGGAGTCTTCCACTGATCAAAATTTCTAGATGACCACCCAAAATAGTAGTAGTAGTCTACCATGTATATAGTACAGTCTGAGCACTTTTGTAACGATAGTTAGATCGATTTGTATGCCCTTGCTTGATTGATTGAGTGATATGATTGTGTTTATCTCATGTGCATATGGGTAGTGTCTTCCTCACTAGACCTCATTATATTCTACTTCTCTTCCCTCTAAACCCTCAGATGCCTCCAAGACGTGACCCCGGATTTACCTTTCCACCGGAGCTCACTCAGTTGATCCAGCAGCAGAATACACTGATGCAGTTGTTAGTTCAGAACCAAGGCAACAACAACAACAACCCGCCGCCACCACCACCAGTTAACAACTTAGCTCGTTTTCTGAGGTTGCAGCTGCCGGTGTTTTCCAGTAGCACCGAGCCGATAGTGGCAGATGATTGGCTCCGCAGGATTGGAAGGGATTTAACCACTGCAGGATGCACAGATGCTGAGAAGGTGCGATTTGCCGCACATCAGTTGGATGGACCAGTAGCCTCATGGTGGGAGAATTACACTGTCACCTATCCTATAGCCAGTGTTACATGGGATCAGTTTCAGCAAGCATTCCGCACAGCCCATGTCTCAACTGGAGCTTTGAGCATGAAGAAGCATGAGTTTCGCAACTTGCGCCAAGGGAACCGTACTGTGGGGCAGTACATGGATGAATTTAGTAAGTTATCTTGTTATGCCTCTGATGATGTGGCCACCGATGCCGCAAAGCAGGAGAAGTTTATGGAAGGGCTGAATGATGAGATGGGCATGCAGTTGATGGTGGCAACATTTAGCAACTACCAGGAGTTGGTAGACAAGGCTCTTATGATTGAAGGGAAGCAGCAGCAAATTGAGAGCCGCAAAAGGAAGTATGGACAAGGAAGGTACAACTCAGGAGCTCAGCAGAAGCCTCGTTTAACCCCGAACTCGGGAGGACTTGTCCATAACCATGGAGGTCACACTCACCATGGAGGGAGTTCTCACAACCACAATGGCCCCAAGAATGGAAACGGGAATGGAGCAGGTAGTAATCAGAACCGCTCTAACCCAGCCACACCCGCCAAGGAGGACCTAAGTCACATTACTTGTTTCAAGTGCGGGAAGACTGGACATTACACCACTGAGTGTCCTGAAGCGAAGAATGGAAATGGAAATGGAAGCACTGGGAAGAAGCCCAACCCTTTCAACAAGGGACAAGTGAACCATGTGAACGTGGAGGAGGTTGAGGAGCAGCCTGATGCCGTTATCGGTAAGTTTTTGGTTAAGTCGTTTACTGCAATCATTCTTTTTGATACTGGTACATCACATTCATACATATCAAGGGGATTCGTGGATAAGTATAAACTTCCCACTAAAGTTCTTAGGACACCTATGCTAGTAACCTCACACGGCGCTGAGTATATGGCAAGCAGTGGATGTTTTCAGATGCCATTAGCCATTGGAAGCCATGTTTTCCCCTCAGACCTGATAATTTTGGAGTCACCAGGATTGGATGTGATACTGGAAATGGATTGGCTATTGATGTATGGGGGAACCATCGATTGCGCGAGTAAGTCAATTTTGCTCGCCACCCCGGACGGAAAAATGATCAAGTATGTATCTAGGCAGGCGCCTAGGAGGAGCCAAGTAAATACCCTCACGAGAGTTGTTCAGGAGGAAGTGCCTATAGTGAAGGATTACCCAGATGTTTTTCCAGAGGAGTTACCAGGCATGCCACCAGATCGAGACATCGAGTTTTGATAGAGCTATTGCCAGGTACTGGGCCAATATCAAAGAGACCCTACCGAATGCCCGCAAACGATCTAGAAGAGATCAAGAAGCAGATTAAGGAGTTTTTGGAGAAAGGTTACATCCGACAGAGTTCATCACCATGGGGAGCCCCAGTGCTTTTGGTGGAGAAGAAGGATAAGTTGTTGATTATCGTGCGTTGAATGAAGAGACGATTAAGAACAAGTACCCCCTGCCGATGATCAATGATCTATTTGACCAGTTGACCGGAGCTAAAGTGTTTTCGAAGATCGATGTGTGATCAGGATATCACCAGCTGAAGATTCGAGAGAAGGATATACCTAAGACAGCTTTCACCACAAGGTACGAGTTGTATGAGTATACGGTCATGTCTTCTGGATTGACTAACTCCCCTGCCTATTTCATGAGTATGATGAACAAGGTGTTCATGGAGTTCTTGGATAAGTTCGTTGTGGTGTTCATTGATGATATCTTGGTATACTCGAAGAGTGAAGAGGAGCACAAGGAACATTTACATTTAGTTCTCGAGAAGCTCAGGGAACATCAGTTGTATGCCAAGTTCAGCTAATGTGAGTTTTGGTTGAAGGAAGTTGGATTTCTTGGACATGTTATATCAGGAGAGGGTATAGCAGTGGACCCAACCAAGGTTCAGTCAGTCACTGAGTGGTTGGCACCCACCTCAGTTGGAGAGATCCGCAGTTTTCTTGGACTCGCGGGATATTATCAGAGATTTATTAAAAATTTCTCTAAGATTGTGAAGCCTATGACGACGTTGTTGAGGAAGGATACCAAATTCCATTGGACTGAAGAATGTGAAGCAAGTTTCCAGGAGCTGAAGAAATGTTTTACTACAGCCCTAGTGCTGATTCTGCCGGATATACGCAAGGACTTCCAAGTGTATTGCGATGCTTCTCGCTTAGGACTTGGAGGAGTACTGATGCAAGATGGAAGAGTTGTTTCATATGCCTCACGACAACTGAAACCGCATGAGTTAAATTATGCCACGCATGATTTGGAGTTAGCAGCTGTGGTGCACGCGCTCAAGACTTGGAGACACTTTCTCATCTGAAACCGTTGCGACGTATACACGGATCACAAGAGTTTGAAGTACATCTTCACACAGAAGGAGCTTAACCTCAGGCAAAGGAGATGGTTGGAGCTCATAAAGGATTATGATATGAAGTTGCATTGTCATCCAGGAAAGGCCAATGTCATAGCAGATGCTTTGAGCCATAAGAGTTACATTATCACCCTCGTAAGCGGAGGGATGCCAAAGGAGTTAGCCGAGTATCTTAGGGAACTTCGATTTGAAATAATTCCTCAAGGGTTTTTGGCAACATTGGAGGTTAAAGCAACACTATTGGAAAAGATTCGAGAAGCTCAGAAGGATGACAAAGAGATCGCTGAGATAAAGGAGAAAATGGGTGAAGTCAAAGCCAAAGGTTTTCATGCAGATGAGCACGCCACCTTGTGGTTTGAGGACCGTATTTATGTGCCCAATAATGCAGAGATCAGAAAATTGATACTATAGGAAGCTCATGACTCGCCATACTCGATACACCCCGAAAACACTAAGATGTATTTGGATTTGAAGGAGCGTTTCTGGTGGACTGGTATGAAGAAGGATATTGCCGAGTATGTAGCCGTATGTGATGTATGTCAGAGAGTGAAGGCAGAACATCAAAAGCCAGCAGGATTGCTACAGCCTATGCCGATACCCGAATGGAAGTGGGATAAGCTTGGCATGGATTTTATCACCAGATTGACCAGGACCAAATCGGGATATGATTCTATATGGGTAGTAGTTGATCGCTTGACCAAAGTGGCTCACTTTATCCTCATAAAAACCACGTATACAACTGCGAAGTTGGCCAAGATATACATGACCAGGATCATATGTCTGCATGGAGTTCCGAGGACCATCATATCAGATAGAGGAACATAGTTTACCTCAAAGTTTTGGCATCAGTTGCACCAGACCTTGGGTACCAGACTGGAGTTCAGTACAGCTTTCCACCCGCAGACAGATGGACAGACCGAGAGAGTCAATCAGATTCTGGAGGACATGTTGAGAGCTTGTGCGCTAGATTATGGATCTAGTTGGGATGATAACCTGCCCTACGCAGAGTTCTCATACAACAACAGTTACCAGGCCAGTTTGAAGATGGCACCGTTCGAAGCATTGTATGGGAGAAGATGCCGAACACCATTGATGTGGGATGAAGTTGGCGACCGCTAGTTTTTTGGACCAGATTTGATTAAGGAATCAGAAGAGAAGGTTAAACTAATTCGAGATAGACTGAAGATAGCTCAGTCCCACCAGAAGAGTTATGCAGAATCAAAATGCAAGGAGGTAGTCTATGAAATCGGAGACAGAGCGTATCTGCGAGTGTCACCTCTTCGAGGAGTAAACGTTTTGGAGTTAAGGGGAAATTAGCCACGAGATTTGTGGGACGTTACCGTGTGTTGGAACGCATGGGAGAAGTTGCCTACAAGTTGGAGTTACCCGAAGGACTGTCAGGAGTACATGATGTGTTTCATGTTTCCCAGTTGAAGAAGTGTCATGCAGAGATGGTCGAGATTCCTCTGAGAGATATAGTGCCCCTGGAAGCAATTCAGTTGGACAGTGATTTGACGTATGAGGAGCAGCCTGTCAAGATTTTAGAGTTTGCCAGCCGAGTTACTCGCAGCAAGGTTATAAAATTTTGCAAAGTTCAGTGGAGCCACCATACCAAGGATGAAGCCACCTGGGAACGAGAGGATGATCTTCGCAAAGACCACCCACACCTATTTTCTAGCCAACCCGAATCTCTTATACGTAGGTCATTCATGCATCTCATATTTTATTTGCATTTCGTTTTGTGATCCTCGAAAATTCTAAGCAACTCAAGGACCCTCGAAGAGAGTTGGGGTTTTCACGGTTTTCATATTTGAATTTTATCAAATATCGAAACGAGGATCAGTTGTTTCATTATTTTTCTCTTCGAAAATATTTCATATTAAAATATATGAGAGGAGATAATATGACTTCTCCAAAATAAACAAAACATTGGAGGAAAAATATTAAAATCAACCTTTTGTTTTTATTCGGATTTTATTGCTATTTTATTTGCATAGGAAAAATACGCGTTTTTCAAAATTGCATATTAGGCCCAAACAAATGTTCACATTGTCCGGCAGATTTTTAGAGGACGGGGAAAGTTTATTTCGGGATTTTTGGAGTCTGTTTAGTATTCCTTTTCTTTTTTCTGTGGCGTAATTATTTAAAAAAACAACGCACCGACCTAACCGGGCCGTATCCGGGTAGGACACCGCCCGGCTGGCCACTTTAAGAGGCGAGGCCGAGGCCCGAGCCAGCCCTAGCCCAAGCCGCCGCCCTGACAGCCCTAGCCGCCGCTGGCGCGCCTCGATCCGCCGCCGCCGCCCGCCCGCCGCCGGAGTGCACCGCCGCCGCCAACCCGTTCCACGAGGTAGCCGCCGGTCTTTTTAAAAAACCGATCAGTTTTATTTTGTAAACCCTAGTTTTGGTTTTTTAATTAGATCGGGTTTTTTCGGTACAGTTCGATAGCGGATGTTCGTCCGTACGTTTGTTTTAACGAAAGGTTTTCGCCCGTTAGTCGCAGACAATGAACGTTCGTTCGTTAGCTTGTTCGTCAGTTTTTCTTTTTCTCGGATTTTTCACGATTATTTCGATCGTGATTTTTGATCCGATTTTCATTTTAGTTTATCTTTTCGCTCGTTTATCGGAATCAGGCGATTCAAGCGCCTAGATCTTCGTATCGAAGCCCTCTTTCTGTTTCACCAACTTGAACAAGATTTTGGTACTGTAAATTTGACTTTAGTCCAGATTAGTATTCGGATCTTGTTTCTTTCGCATTTTGTGTTTCGTTGCTCCGTTTGATTCGATTATTTTTGCAAACCGAAGTTCTTAAGTTGAACTTTCTGGTTAGTTCTTCTTATTCGAGTTTTACCTGTGCATATTTGCTTGGTTGCTTATGTATGCTATTGTTTGTTTGCGATGGAATATCCGGAGTGCGAAGTGTGCTACTACGAGTCTCTAGGTTTCATGGATCATCAGCAAGGCAAGTAACACTTTGATCATACTCTTTATTACCCAGTTTTTATGCATTAATTCCAAACCTCAAACAATGCATGATTAGGATGTGATTAACTTGTGGGTTTGGGAAGTAGATGATGAGGTAGAACCTATTACCTATTTTATTATCAGACCCTCGGGAGTTACCTCTACGTTGCTTATATTGCTATGCTATGCTCATAGACGTGGATTGGGTTTGAGTGTATCCATGACAGATGTGAGATTGTTAATTGATGGTTCAACTTAAGGTGGCAACTTTAATACACATCTGGGTGGATTGCTTGTTTGGGCACCTAGAGAATCCAGTGTTGTCCTAGGATATCCCGGAGTACCCGTGTGATCATCCTACGGTCCACCACCCAGGCTCAAAGGGGTCTTAAGATTATTCATGCTAGAAACTTCCGTGTGCAGCCACAAGCCATTATGGGCTCTGGCATAGTATGAGTAAGTTGTGTGACCTCTTTCAGTGGTGGGCTAGCAGATGTAGAGGGAAAGTAGGTGCAACTGTCCACCCAGAGTAAAGAGTAAATGCTTCTAAAAGACTGTGTCTCGGTCATCCGTTTCTCAAACATCGTCCAGTGCAAGAAATCCAACCGAGGAGATCGAGTCTTGTGGGGAAAAGTGCGCAAACCTCTGCAGAGTGTACAATCTAATCATGGTTAGCCGTGTCCCCGGTTATGGACATCTTGAGTATCTAGTATTTGGATTATCCTATGGTATCTCATCACTCTAAATTAATTTGTTGGGTTAATGAACTACTTTAAATGGGATTGAGTTGGAGGAACCTACTCAATGATGTTTTAACTACCATGATAGTTAAAATAAAACTTATTCCTTTGTTGTAGGGAAAAATTGGCTTTTTTGCAAAAACCTTATAACCATACAGCCTCCACCAGCCAAATATGCATATAGTTTTAGCATTATTTCTATTCATTGCTCTACCGTGTTACATTGCCAGCATATTCCATGTGTTGGCCCGTTTTGGGCTGCAACGTATCATGTTGCAGACTTTTCAGACGAGGAGTAAGGTTCGCTAGGTCGTTGCCGTGCAGCTCAGCTATGCCGTTGGAGTTGATGGACTCACTTTATCTTCCAAGCCTTCTGTTGTTATCGTATTAGATGGCCTTAAGCCATATTTATTGTAATAAGTTCTCTTTTGTAGACATTCAATGTAATAAGTGTGTGATTGCTACTCTGTTATAAATCCTTCGAGTACTGTGTGTGTCAGCATTACCGATCCAGGGATGACACTGAAGCACAGAGACTTGACCGTTTGAGGTTGGGTCGCTACACACTGTTACATGGGACTAGTTTCAGCAGGCCTTTCGCACTGCCCATGTATCAGCAGGAGCTATGGCCATGAAGAAGCACGAGTTTCACAACTTACGCCAAGGAGGACACATCGTTGGCCAGTATGTGGATGATTTTAGTAAGCTAGCATGTTATGCCCCAGATGACGTTGCTACGGATGCCGCAAAGCAGGAGAAGTTTCTGGAAGGGCTGAATGATGAGCTGAGCATGCAGTTGATGGTAGCAACTTTCACTAACTACCAGGAGTTGGTAGCTAGAGCTCTCCTGATTGAAGGGAAGTAGCAGCAGATTGACAACCGCAAGAGGAAGTATGGACAAGGGAAGTACAATTCTGGAGCTCAGCAGAGATCCCGTCTTACCCCGAACTCGGGAGGACCTCTTCAGCATAACCATGGAGGTCACAACCATAATGGAGGGATTCCGCACAACCATAGTGGCCCGAGGAATGGGAATGATAATATAGGAAGCAACGGACAGAACCGTTCCAACCCAGCAACACCCGCCAAGAAGGATCTAAGTCACATTACTTGCATCATGTGCGGGAAGAATGGACATTATGCCACGGAATGTTCTGAAGCAAAGAATGGGAACGGCAATGGAAGCTCTGGAAGAAGCCCAACCCTTTCAACAGGGGACAAGTGAACCACGTGAACGTGGAGGAGGTTTAAGCGCAACCAAATGCAGTAATAGGTAAGTTTATGATTAAGTCATTTACTGCAACCGTTCTTTTTGATACTGGTGCATCGCATCCATACATATCAAGGGGATTTGTGGAAAAGTTTAAACTGCCAACCCAAGCCCTTAGGACAACCATGTTAGTAACCTCGCCAGGAGCGGAGTATATGGCTAGCCTATGGTGTGATCGGTTACCATTAAGGATTGGTAACTACCTGTTTCCCTCAGACCTAACAGTATTGGAGTCACAAGGACTGGATGTGATATTAGGCATGGATTGGTTATCGAAGTACAGAGGGAACATTGATTGTGCCAGTAAGTCGATTTTGCTTACCACCCTAGAAGGAAGAAGGATCAAGTATGTATCCCGGCATGTGCCGAAGAGGACTCAAGTGAATTCCTTATCAAGAGTTGTACAGGAGGATGTACCAGTGGTGAAGGATTTCCCAGTTGTATTTCTAGAAGAGTTGCCAGGCATGCCACCGGATAGAGACATTGATTTTTTGATCGAGCTTTTGCCAGGCACAGGGCCAATATCTAAGAGACCGTATATGATGCCCGCTAAGGATTTAGAGGAAATTAAGAAGCAGATTAAGGAGTTACTGGATAAAGGCTATATTCGCCCAACCTCGTCGCCTTGGGGATCACCAGTGCTTCTAGTGGAGAAGAAGGATGGATCGTTGAGGATGGTTGTTGATTATCGAGGATTGAATGAAGTGACGATCAAGAACAAGTACCCACTGCCAATGATAAATGACTTGTTTGACCAACTACAAGGAGCTAAGGTGTTTTCCAAGATCGATCTGCAATCAGGGTACCACCAGCTGAAGATTCAAGAGTAGGATATACCTAAGACAGCTTTTACCACCAGGTACGGGCTATATGAGTATACCGTTATGTCATTTGGTCTGACTAACGCACCTGCCTATTTTATGAACATGATGAACAAGGTGTTTATGGAGTTTTTGGATAAGTTCGTCGTGATGTTTATTGATGATATTTTGGTCTACTCAAAGAATGAAGAGGAGCATAAGGAGCATTTGCGTTTGGTACTTGGGAAGCTCAGAGAACATCAGCTATACGCCAAGTTCAGCAAGTGTGAGTTTTGGTTGAAGGAAGTTGGATTCCTCGGACATGTTATATCCGAAGAAGGAATAGCCGTAGACCCTACCAAGGTCATCATTGTGACAAATTGGGAAGCACCCACATTAGTTGGAGAGATTCGGAGTTTTCTTGGACTCGCAGGATACTACAGAAGGTTCATTGAGAATTTCTCGAAGATTGCAAAGCCCATGACGGGGTTGTTGAAGAAGGACACTAAGTTTGAATGGACTGAGGAATGTGAGGCCAGTTTTCAGGAGTTGAAGAAATGCTTGGTTACATCTCCAGTGTTGATTCTTCCAGATCAACGCAAGGATTACCAGGTGTATTGCGATGCTTCTCGTCGAGGACTTGGAGCAGTGCTTATGCAGGAAGGAAGAGTTGTTTCTTATGCCTCACGACAGCTTAAACCCCAGGAGTTGAATTATGCCACCCATGATTTGGAGTTAGCAGCCGTAGTGCATGCGTTGAAGACATGGAGACATTTTCTCATCGGAAACCATTGTGAGGTGTACACAGATCACAAGAGTTTGAAGTATATCTTCACGCAGAAGGAGTTGAATCTCAGGCAAAGGAGATGGTTGGAGATCATCAAGGATTATGATATGAAGTTGCATTATCATCCCGGAAAGGCTAACATAGTAACTGATGCGTTGAGACGCAAGAGTCATGTAAATACACTCATGACCGGAGAGTTTCCCAAGGAATTAGCAGAGGATCTTCGTGAACTATGTTTGGAAATAGTTCCGAGAGGTTATGTAGCAACATTGGAGATTCAGTCAACTTTGATGGATAAGATCAGAGAAGCTCAGAAGTCGGACAAGGAGATTGCCGAGATAAAGGAGAGGATGAGCAAAGGAAAAGCTAAGGGATTTCGTGAGGACGAGCACGATACCCTATGGTTTGAGGACCGCGTTTATGTGCCAAATGATTCGGAGATCAGGAATTTGATTTTGCAAGAGGCCCATGATGCACCGTATTCGATTCACCCAGGAAATACCAAGATGTATATGGATTTGAAAAATAGTTTCTGGTGGACCAGAATAAAAAAGGACATTGCGGAGTATGTAGCAGTTTGTGATGTATGTCGGAGAGTGAAGGCAGAACATCAGAAGCCAGCTGGATTGTTACAGCCATTGCCGATACCTGAATGGAAGTGGGATAAACTAGGCATGGACTTTATCACGGGATTACCCAGGACTCATTCAGGGTATGACTCGATATGGGTTATAGTCGATCGTTTGATGAAGGTAGCTCATTTCATCCAAGTGAAGACCACTTCACACCAGTGCTAAGTTGGCAAAGATTTACATGACTAGGATCGTATGTCTGCATGGAGTTCCGAGGACCATTGTATTAGATAGAGGAGCCCAGTTTACCTCAAAGTTTTGGAATCAGTTCCATGAGACTTTGGGAACCAGGCTAGATTTCAGTACAGCCTTTCACCCACGGACGGATGGACAGACTGAGATAGTCAATCAGATTCTGGAAGACATGTTGAGAGCTTGTGCGCTAGACTATGGATCTAGTTGGGACGACAATTTGCCTTATGCAGAGTTCTCATACAACAATAGCTATCAAGACAGTTTGAAGATGGCCCCTTTCGAAGCATTGTACGGAAGGAGGTGTAGGACACCATTGTTGTGGGATGAAGTTGGAGGCCGTCAGTTGTTTGGACCAGATTTGATCAACGAGTCGGAAGAGAATGTTAAGCTGATACGCGATAGATTCAAGGTAGCCCAGTCCAAGCAGAAGAGTTATGCGGATTCCAAATGCAAGGAGACAGTTTACGATGTCGGAGACAGAGTGTATCTTCGTGTATCACCACTTCGAGGAGTGAAGTGTTTTGAAGTTAAGGGAAAGTTAGCACCACGTTTTGTGGGACCATACAAAGTTTTGGAACGTATGGGAGAAGTTGCGTACAACTTGGAATTGCCCGAAGGATTTCTAGGAGTTCACGATGTGTTCCACGTTTCTCAGTTGAAGAATTGCCACGCAGAGATGGTTGATATTCCTCTGAGAGATACAGTACCATTGGAAGCGATTCAGTTGGATAGTGACCTACGAGAATTGGAGAAACCAGTCAAGATTCTCGATTTTGCCAGCCGAGTCACATGCAGTAAGATTATCAAGTTCTGCAAGGTTCAGTGGAGCCACCATACCGAGAAGGAAGACACCTGGGAACGAGAGGAAGACCTACGGAAGGATCACCCTTACCTATTTTCTAGCCAACCCGAATCTTGAGGGCGAGATTCATCTTAAGGGGGGTAGGATTGTAACATCCCAAATTTCCAATTTGGAATGTTATGCATTAGATCATCATTGCATATCATATTTTATTGCATTTTGGCTTGATCCTAGAAATTCTACGCAACTCAAGGACCCACGGAGAGAGTTGGGGATTTCGTTATTTTCATATTTGAGTTTTCTCAAATTTTGGAGAGAGGATCGTTTGATTTTAATTTATTTCTCTTCGAATATTTCTTTTATGAAAATATAAGAGAGGGGATAAAATGACTTCCCCAAAGTAATGAAATATTAGAGATTTAATATTAAAATCAAATAAGATTTTATTCGGAGTTTTTATTGCTATTTTATTTGAATTAGGAAAAATATGTGTTTTTCAAAATTGCATTAGAGACCCAAATAAATGTTCACCTTGTCCGTTAGATTTTTAGAGGATGGGGAAAATGTATATCAGGATTTTTGGAGTCCGTTTAGTATTTCTTTTCTTTGTTTTTCTGAACGGAATTATTTAAAAAAAGTCAACCGACCTAACCGGGCCGTGTTCGCCTGGGACACTAGCCCGGCCGGCCCTTTAAAGCCACGGAGGCCCGAGCCGCCACCCTGCCCGAAAACCCTAGCACCGCCCGAGCCACCCCGCCAACGCCGTCGAAACCGCGCTGCACCGCCGCCGCGTCGCCGTCCCGAGCCGCCGCCGCACCGCCCACGCCTCCCCGCAGCGCCGCCGCCGCCTCGGAGCCACCGCCGCCCCGTTCCGCGCCCTGTCATCGCCGTTAGTCACCGGAGCCGCAGCCGACCTCGCCGGACCTCGCCGAGGTAGTTCGCCACCGCCGCCAGTTTTCTCCGAAAAACCGATCGGTTTTTTTAAACCCTAGTTTTAGATCGGTTTTATTTATTTTTTTCGATTTATTTATTTAGCGAACGCCCGTTCGTACGTTCGTTTTAACGAACGGTTTTCACCCGTTAAACCGCAGACAGTGAACGTTCATTCGTTAGCCTGTTCGTTAGTTTTCTTTTTCCAGGGTTTTCCCGTGATTATTTTCGATCACGATTGCTACCCTAATCTTTGTTCTAGTATAACGTTTCGCTCGTTTATCGGAATCAGGCGATTCAAGCGCCCAGATCTTCGATATATATCGGCTGGATCCCGGCGATAGCCCGCCCCCACCTTCT
>NC_041392.1:613688832-613703755 GCF_002162155.2 Triticum dicoccoides
CACCCACCATCGCCGCCCCCTGCTTCCACCCGCCACCGCCAGTGCCCCCTGCTTGCACCCACCACCTCCACCACCCCTCTTCCTTCTTCCGCTGGCGGACTAACCCCGCCGTCGTGCGACCATGCCAGCACCGCTGACATGGACCTCAACCCTCCTCTCCTTGAAACAAGGGGCGCTTCCAGTTCTATGCGTGCTTCAAACAATTTTGTCTTCTCCATATTACCATATCTCTAGAGCCAATAATTTTCTATGAGGAACTACTGAACTCAATCACTTGCTGCCTGCCTCTTCCCTCCACCCTCATGAACGCCGACTGGAGGTCGAACCTCCCGCTGCAGCTCGCGGCCTCCCCGGGTTGTAGGTCGCGGACTCGGCCTCATCGCTGCACACAGCGAATCCGTGGCCTCCTCCGCGTGTGGTCGTCCCCGTCATATTTCAAGCCCGTTTTCGGCCACCAATAGACTGATTGACTGATGAGCTTGATCCCCTTCGGCAGTAGCAGCTTCACCCCAGCGTGCCACCCACCGTGATGCCACCCCAGGTCGTTCACAACGGCCACTGCAGTCCATTCACCACCGCCAACCGAGATCGTTCAACAATGCAGCAGTCAGAAAGCTTTCCTCTCATTTTCTTCAGCCTCGGTTATATTTTTGGGGGGCTGAGTGAGTGTAATTCACCGAGGCATTCCATGTGCTGATGGGTATGCTTTCTTAGCACAAGTTCATAAACTGTTATTTTTGTTTGAATTGAACTGATGCTACTCTTGATCCAGACTTGAGGGAAGAAGACAAAACTAATTGATTCAGTTCATCATTGGCATCCTTCCTGAAATAGTTCTGAAGAAGTGAAGATAGCTTCTAGAGAGTAATTACGGTGATATTTCTCTAAAACTTTTTTTGCAAATAGCTTTTTCATGTGTGTGTAAGAAAGTGAGAAGGAGAGCAATGGACAGTAGTAGATGCAAATGAACCTTGTTCCCAGCTTTTAGAGACTGGTGCATGATTCAGCAGAGATGGCATATCTGTTCTGGCATGGCATGGGTTCTAGCAACACAACAACTTGCAACTGCATGCCTCTGAATGTTGCTAATGGGAGCCTCCTCATTCTGTGAATGTGTGTGTGTCATGGAATATTGTCTCTGTGTTGCATCATGCAGGATCCTAAATGTGAAAAAGATCCCTGCAGATCTCCATAGTTTCTCAATTTTATTTTATTTTGATCCGTCCAGGAAGCAAGACAAGCACCACAAAAGGGGCTCTCCCTCCCTTGGCTCCTTGCATACCAGGCCCAATAGCCTGGTTCTACCCCATTGCACACCCCGGAATAACACACTGTTACGAATTCTGGAAACAAGCTTCAGTACAAGAAAAATGGGTGAGTCCGTTCATCCATATGCAAACCACCGTAACAAGCGTATCTTTAATCCAATTAGGTGAGAATGTGCAACATATGTTTAAGCAAGCATTTATGCCATGATACAAAAAAATCTTCCCTCTATTCCATAGAAGATTGTGTGAATTTTTTTAATATCATTTAGAAAAGAAGTGTACACACAATAGCTTGCCACTTGATAATTGTTTGCACCTTGTACATTTATTTGATGTTTATGTAATTGCATTAGGGCGTTACCGTAGGTCTAACAGTCCAGTATGTATTTGATAATCAGTTCAAAGAGTGTTGCATAGCAAATTGTGGTAGTTTGTTTTCTAAGAAAAGTCATAATTGAACAAAACTACAACCTACTCTGGTATGTTCAGATGTTTTTTTAGAAGTACATATCCCTCCACGAATACTATTGTGGTTTCCCTGCCTCTCTTCATCCCTCTGTGTTAAGCATTGCTGAAGGCAACCTGTTCGGTCTCATTCTCATGAGGTATTGATGTTGTTTGCTCAGTTTTGGGTGCCTCAAAAACATCCTTCAAATGCTTTTATGAACAAGTTATCATGTATGTCTTGCATGTGCACCTCGTAAATAATATGCTATGTATAAAAGAAAAATACACTAGGTCTACCAGTTCACTATGTATATTATATCAATTCATAAATAAAGCACATATAGAAGTTTGATTTGTGTTATTGAAACAGTTCGGTTCATTGGTTTTATATTGTATACCAATTTGCTGCATGGGGGATTTTTGCATCAGTTCGACAAAAAAATTGTACAACAGTTCAGATTCTGATAGCTGTTAAGCTTGAATTTTTTTAAGAATGGGACTTGTATGTTTACTCTCTGCCTTCGCTCGAGCCGCGGCTTATTCCGGCTCCCAAAATCCATTGTTATTCTTCAGCTACGACCTACAGGAGTTTCTTCATCTGCGGTCCAACAAAAAGAATAGCAACATTCCATGCATCTGCCATATCTCTTTCCTTTATACTGCTCTTTTTTCTCACTAATTTGTTTCTCTCTGAATTGCAGCACGAGGGAAGTTGGACGGGCTGCAAGACTAAAAAAGTTCAGTTCTACAGACAGCCCGACCGCGCCCATGCATTACTTCCTCCGGTCCCCGTCCAGGTATGGGGCTCACACCAGTCCAACTCTTTCTCCCTTCTCTGTCCAGGTCAGATGAGGTTCCTTGTTGTCTGATGGATAAAACAAGGGAGTGAGAGATCCCCATTCTCATGTCTGTGAGATGTGGGTGTGTGATTCCCATGTTTGTGTTGATTCGTTGTAGTTTCATGGATCTGGTTCTTGTGCAATGTAAATCTGTGTATAGTTCACTCATTTTTTTTCTCTGAAACTATGAGTTGATGATAGATTAGAGAAGAGTTGACGATGTGGGTTCAGGTAGTGAGATTTGCAGCTAGTTTGTTTACTTGTTTAGGTGGTTGCATGGGCGTTCTATTTGATTATAGTTAGGCCACTAGTTAGTATTGTGGTACTCCGTTGCAAGAAAATTGTGGTACTCCATTACCACAATTTCTTTTTCTCCTCTCCTGGGAGAAGGTGCGATTTTTGGACATTGACATACATGTTGATTGTTCTTTCTGGGCGGTGTGTGCTGATTCAAGAGCACGATGGAGGCTGGTAACGGGGGCGATTCGGCCATGGAGGTGGAGGCGGAAGCGAGCCCGTTCGCGGCAGCGACCTCTAGTTCCCCGGTCCCCGGCGGCGTGGGCTCATCGGCCAGGCGGCTGGGCCTCAAGAACAGCATCCAGACCAACTTCGGCGACGACTACGTCTTCCAGATTGCTTCTTGGTAGGCAGGTTTAGATAAGAATAGAGAATGGTGTAGCTCCAGTCTAGCTTCTAGCAAGTTTTTTCCTTCCCGTTGCTCATAACTGAATGAACCTGTTGATAAAAATACATGTTATAGTACCTGATATATATAGTTGCATCTAATTCCGTACATCTCATGACAAGCCAGGAGATCTCAACGCTCACAGTGTCCATGTCAACAAACGCACTCGAGTTCTATGCTCCAACAAGTGGACAGTATTTGGGGGAATGCACAGGCCATACGAGGAGTATCCATGAGATTTCCTTTTCAGCTCCGTCTTCGCTGCAAGTGATATGCTCTTGCTCTGGTGATGGAACTATCAGATCCTGGGACACAAGGAGCTTCAAGCAGCCCCCCTTACCACTTTGTGATTTTTGAATGCTCATGTTGGTTATATATGGTTACTTTCTTTTAATATTATATAAATTCCGAGCCATCACTATGTTTCTCAGTTTCTGTATGGTAAATATTTTGTACTTTAATTAAGTGTTAATTCTTGTGATGCTTGGTCTGGATCGAGGTTGGTTCATTCTTTTAATTCTTGTTCTTGTTTCTACCTCAACCAATAAGTTGTATCCATGTACAAATTTCTAATTTCTATTGCTATTAGTTCAAATGATCAATTGCTATAAGTTCCCATGATATTGTCCCATCAGTACACATTTCTAATTTCTATTGTTATTAGTTCAAATGATCAATTGCTATAAGTTCCCATGATATTGTCCCATCAGTTCAAGTGATCATTGTTGTCTTGTTTAAGCCGTTTAAGTACAAAATTACTAGCATTGATCTTTGTGCAGCAATCAGGCCGTTCAGCTCTGCCACCGCAAGCCATTCACCTCTGCCACAGGAAGCCGTTCGACAATGCAGCGCTCATCATGTTGTGTTTTTAAAAGTACATGTTTTGTGTTCTTTCCGGTTCACCTATTTAACGATTCTATAGTACACTAGGTGTTTGTGTTATGCCTTAATAAGCATTTGAGAAAACCTTGTATGGATCGAAACTAGCATATGTTCTGTTCTATTCTTGTAAATGAAGCTCCACTTTTGTTTTGTTCGAAGTTATTTGGCAAAAAAATTAGTATATGTTCTACTGTAAAAGACATAAAATGTCTTGATGCATTCTAGCAAAAATTTGAAAATACACTCAGTTCAGTTCCTACATTGAATTTCAGTTCAATTTAGAACTATTTGCAACTGTTCAGACTTGAGTGTTCCTATATTTTATTTCAGTTCAATTTAGAAGTATTTACAACTGTTCAGACTTGAGTTTACAATGGAAAAACATTTGGAAGTTTAGCTAGGGAAAACACTTGTTAGATTCATTTAAAAAGTGTCGTATAGTTTTAATTTTATATATAATAAATTCATAATGAAATGTGGGAACAATTCGATATGTGTGTGTGTGTTAAAAACATAACAGTACAGAGAAATTTGGTATGTACTCGTCAAAAAAATCGCATCAGTTTGAGAGGCACGAAAAAGAGAATTTGGTGCCAATAAAGTTCGAGGGAAAAACAACTTTAAAAGGAAATGTGAGAAGCTCACAAATTAATTCTGTGACGTTGCGTCCAAGTTCTACAACTGATCCGTAAACAAAAACGGTGGTCCATTCTACAAAGGGAAAATGGTTTAATTAAAAATATTGATCAATACAAGTTTAAAATGGTGGTCTATTCGGAATAAAAGAAATGACAAAAATTCAAATTGTAAAAGTTCAAGCAAAATGAAATCCCATGCAATTCAAATGGTAAAAGTACAAGTCATAAAATAAGAGAAGTCCAGGACATCGTTGTAAAAAAATGTTTAGTTCAAAAAAAGAATAAAAAAACATTTTCTTTTTGAAAAAACTATCATTCAGTTCGATGATATAAACAATGCAACTACAAGGGCGACGATACAATAACATTCAGTTCAACAATATAAACCATGCAAGTTCGGGGCTAGGATACAGTAAACCGTTGAAAATTTACAAGAAAAATATTAACCAAAAAGAGAGCAAAGTCTACTTAGTGAAAACACGCTTAGTACAAACCCATGCAAGCATCAGTACAAGTACCTTTTTCGTAACCATTCAAAATTACTCTACAAAAAACAGCTCAGTACAAACATACACATATAACAGTACGACTACTTTGTTTTTCAGACGAGAAAACAGCAGGATCCGTCATGTCGTATTCAAAATTACTCTTAAACGGTTGCAAAGTAGAGAAAATGTTCGACATGACTAAGTTTCGCGTTTTCGATAGCTATCCAACGGTATATTGTTTGCCCCATTTCGACAAACTTTAAAAAAATCGCGTTCAAAATCAAAATTGACCGTATTCGAATTCGTTTTTAAACCATAAGAATTAGAAAAACATTTCTATATGAAAAAAGTTGCGCATTTTCCATAGCTTTCCAACGCCGTATCATTTGCGTCAATCCGACAAACCGTTTGAAAAAAACGCGAAAATACATTTCGCCCAGAATTTCACCGTTTTTCAAATTACTTTTAAATTCTATATAATTTGAAAAAACAGTAGATATATGGAAGATGCGGATTTTTACCAGCTTTCCAATGCCATCTTATTTGCTCTATTCCGACAACCCGTTTGAAAATTGAGTCCAAAATACGATTCGCGTTTTCGGTTTTGAAAAAAATGGTTTTTTTTTCAAAACTGATATTAAACCGTGATGATTTTGCAAAAAAATCCTATATATTTGTAATGTATATGTCAAGAGATTTCCAACAATATATTACACACCCCATTCCGACGAAAAGACAACCAGTTCGACGAGATGAAGATCATCAGTACAACCGCCTGAAACCATCAGTTCAAGTAGGGTAATAGAATATTCTGTTACGCGAAACAGAATAGCCCAGATGTATGTATGTATGTATGTATGTATGTATGTATGTATGTATGTATGTATGTATGTATGTATGTATGTATGTATGTATGTATGTATGTGTGTGTCTATATATGTATATATATATATATCCACTAATGGTTTTAGTCCTTTAACTTTTTAAGGATCGGTTAGAGATGGCCTTATGACTTGTTTATTTCAGTTCTTCACAATGTGATGCTTTATATATGCAATTATTTGCCGTGCAGTTCAATTTCATCAATAACAGTTTCAACAATACCACTATGAATTACGATATTTGGTTGTTGTTAAGGATATTGCAGTTAATATGCCTTTTCGTTTTTAACAATAACTAGTGTACTTTAGACCTGCACAATACCAGTTTGAATGACTATTTGCTTGTTTTTAAATGTTATGCCGGATGCAGTTAACACACCTCTCCACTTCTTGTTTTGCTTAACTAGCGTGCTTAAGCCTGCACACTGAAGCTATCATTTGTAGATTATGTTGTCTACCATGGATATATTTGGTTGATGTTTAGCCTGTTGCGCTTAACATGCCTTTATATGTACTCATGCAGGACAATATTGAGAACAGTGTTGTTTTCCATCGAGATTAGTTTCATCGCATTGCTTATATGTACTCACTGTTCAGGATATCGGTAGCTGGTACCATATAGCCTGGGGCTGATAAGGGATTAATCGTCGAATCGGACATTTCACTGAATATATCTGTAACCCATTTATCAGTAGGTTAACTAGGGACATATTTAATATATCTGAGGCTACATAGCAACATGCATTCTACTGAATGACTAAATATGCAATCTCAGGCTACATAGCAACAAGGAAGAGTGTTACCTTAATGTTCTGATGATGTCTAGATATACATGTAATAAAATCTTATATAATGGGATGGAGGGAGTGTTGTACAACATCATTTTTAATTGTTGTTTAGCTTCTAATATTAACTTGGTGCTTTTAGGTACATATATCATTGCCAAAGATCCACACTTCGACCCTTTCTGCGTATGGGGCAATGAGATATTCATGAACCAGCATCAAGTGAGGAAACAGATAAAGATTGTTATTAAAATGGGTAAAAGATGTCAATCAAACTATTTGTTTACACTTTATGCAAGACAACAGTGAACTGAAGGATGGTAAGTAAGAACCATGTAGCCTTCTTTTTACTGCCCGTAATGAGTTGTGTTAGATGACAATGTCTGGGACTTTTTCCTTTTGAAGTGGATCATGAAGCAGTTTACTCAAGATTACCTCTCAAACTACATGATTGGCGGGCGGCCATCACAAGGGGTTGGACTAGAGTCCTGCATGCCTTCTGCATCCAGGAGAGCACAATAGGGCCATTTTGCTTCACCTTGTTCAACAACCGGAATGTTTGTCACCTCTTTCTTTACCATCTGTAATAGTACAAGTATCGAACCCTGGTTCATCATTCTTTATTTGGTGCTTATGTAATTCTTAAACATATGTACCTATGAATCGAATAATGCGTTGGTTGTTTGAACCTGATGAATGTGAATAAAGCTATAGCCTACTTTCAAGTTTAAATTACGTACAATTTTAAATAGGAGCAATTAAATTAGGGCAAAATTAGGGTGTGTAGGTCATTACGGCGCACACGGTTAATAAAGCACAGCGTGTGCGATATACATCATAATCCGACACGGTTCATGGAGAGGAAACATGTGTAACAATGCACACAGTTGCCGTTTGCAAAGCGTGTGTGATGTCAGACACTATCACATATGGTGCGGAAAAACTAAATGTGTGTGATTGTCTACCAATCGTACACGGTTTATAATCATGAACTGTTTGTGATGTGCCAGGCATCGTAAAACTCCTGTGCCTAGAATCTTCCTGGAAAGCTCCCGTGCCTGGAATCTGCCTAGATTTAGTAAAACCACAAAACTCCGACTGTGATGGCAATGCGAGCACAAATGAGTCGCAAGGATGAAGCATTTGGGATATTCGAGATATCGGAAATGGTTATATAGGGACAACTATATGCATTAAGGCTCCCTACCCCCGACGGTTTCTGGGTCATGTGGGAAGGACCCCCTATCGCCGTCACTCACTAGGCGACGGTTCAAAATGCCGTCGCGGAAAGGGGTTAAAACCGTTTGTATAGCACCGACGCGTACTGGTGTATAAGATGTAATCAACACTACTAGTCACCCACAAGCACCAATCTATAGTTCTGGTAACAAGATTGAACACAAGAGATGAACTAGGGTTTGAGATGAGATGGTGCTGTTGAAGATGTTGATGGAGATTGCCTTCCCCAAGATGGGAGAGTTGTTGGTGATGATGATGACGATGATTTCCCCCTCCGGGAGGGAAGTTCCCCCGGCGGAATCACTCCGCCGGAGGGCAAAAGTGCTCCTGCCCAAGTTCCGCCTCGAGGCGGCGGCGCTCCGTCCCGAAAGTCCTCTCCTTATTTATTTTTCTAGGTCAAAATAACCTATATACCAGAAGATGGGCACTGGGGGTGGGCCTGGGTGAGCACAACCCACCAGGGCGCGCCTGGGCTCCCTGGCGCGCCCAGGTGGGTTGTGCCCACCTGGTGGGCCCCCTCTGATAGTTATTTCCTCCAATAATTCTTAAATATTCCATAAAAAATCCTCATGAAGTTTCATCTCATTTGGAGATGTGCAGAATAGGTAGCCTGACGTAGCTTTTTCAGGTCCAGATTTCCAGTTGCTGGAATTCTCCCTCTTTGTGTATACCTTGCATATTATGAGAGAAACGGCATTAGAATTACTCCAAAAGGCATTATTATGGATAAAAACATTATAAATAACAGTAAGAAAACATGATGCAAAATGGACGTATCAGGAGTCGACGAAAATCAATTCCAGCCGCCGCAAAGTCCAGAACCACCAAATCCAATCTAGACACCATCACGGAGGGGTTCATCATGCCCATTGGTGCCTCTCCGATGACGTGTGAGTAGTATTTTGTAGACCTTCGGGTCCATAGTTAGTAGCTAGATGGCTTCCTCTCTCTCTCTTTTGATTCTCAATACAATATTCTCTTGGAGATCCATATGATGTAACTCTTTTGCGGTGTGTTTGTTGGGATCCGATGAAATTTGAGTTTATGATCAGATCTATGTTTTTATCCATGAAAGTTATCTGAGTCTTCTTTGATATCTTGTATGCATGATTTCTTATAGCCTCCTATTTCTTCTCCGATATTTGGGTTTTGTTTGGCCAACTTGATCTATTTATCTTGCAATGGGAAGAGGTGCTTTGTGATGGGTTCGATCTTACGGTGCTTGATCCCAGTGACAGAAGGGGAACCGACACGTATGTATCGTTGCTACTAATGATAAAACAATAGGGTCTATTTCTACATAAATAGATCTTGTCTACATCATGTCATTGTTCTTATTGCATTACTCTGTTTCTCCTTGAACTTAATACACTAAATGCATGTTGGACCGATGTCGATGTGTGGAGTAATAGTAGTAGATGCAGGCAAGAGTCGGTCTACTAATCTTGGACGTGATGCCTATATAATGTTCATTGCCTGGATATCGTCATGATTATTTTAAGTTCTGTCAATTGCCCAACAGTAATTCGTTTACCCACCGTTTGCTATTTTTCTCAAGAGAAGCCACTAGTGAAAACTACGGCCCCCGGGTCTCTTCTTTAATATATTTGCCTTTGTGATCTATTTTCCTTTGCTTTTATTTTCAGATCTATTAAACCAAAAATAAAAAAATACCTTGATGCAATTTATTTTATCCGAGATCTATTTATCCTATCTATCATATTTTTATCACGTCCGTTTGCCAATTTCTGGCGCAGCTACCCGAAAGGGATTGACAACCCCTTTAACACGTCGGGTTACGAGTATTTGTTATTTGTGTGCAGGTGCTGTTTACGTAGTGTTGCTTGGTTCTCCTACTGGTTCGATAACCTTGGTCTCATCACTGAGGGAAATACCTACCATCACTGTGCTGCATCATCCCTTCCTCTTTGGAGAAATACCGACGTAGTTCTAGTAGACATCAGTGGTCGCACCACCTGGTCGTGCGGGGCCCTCGGGCATCTTCTTGCATTGATTCCTTTGCCCCAAAATCACATATATTCTTGAAAAAAATTGTATTAATTCACTAGGGTATTTTGACCTTCCTAGATGTTGATTTTCTGTAAAATGAAAACATGCAAAAATCATCAACTAGCACTGGGCACTACAAGTTAGTCCAAAAAATAATATAAAAGTGCATGAGAACCATATATAATTGATGTAAACATAGTATGAATACTTCATAAATTATGGATACATTGGAGACATATCAAAACTCAGAACATAAAACATTTCATTGCATAGCAGATGGGCTATCCAATAAACTAAACTATGACAAAGCCTTTGCCTCCAAAGATAAAGGAAATATTTCTTCAACACACCATATTGGGGTAAACCTGAAAGCTTAAAGAGACCACATAATTCAAGACCATAACGTAAGTGTTCTTCAAGAGGATCTGTTTCGTCACCTGCGTAATGGTTAGCCCTTACATGTTCAAGAAAGCTAATAGCAATATTATATAGAAGGTGGAGGTTCTATCCTAACCACATGGATGGAATAGACGACCCCTCCTAATAACAAGTCCATAGCAGTGAGCAAATCTATAGTGAACTAAAATAGTAAACAAAACAAAAAATAGCGAGCACATTATATGTTTCTCTTACCAAATTCCACTTATCAAGAGTGTTACCCTCTCCGGCAATAATGCCAATAAAGAGTCTTGATAACCAACAAGTATATGAGATCTATCATAGTCTTTTTGATAAGTAAGAGTGTCGAACCCAACGAGGATTAGAAGAAATTGGTTGATGAAAACTATCAAGAGATCACTATAAATCTAGAAAGAGTGTTTGATGATTTGTTTGAAAGCAAGAGTAATTGCAAGAAAGTAAATAGTAACAAAAGTACAACTATGCACCAAGTGGTCCAATCCTGAATTATACTAAGGACAAGCCGATGGTTTTACTTATTGGGATCAAGGCATTCTTTAGGACACATGGGAGTTTCAGGAGGTTACTTTCATCAAGATCCATTGAGTCGCCATTTATTGCTTTGATAACTTATTATGCGGTGGAAGCTATGATAATGTGATGCTCTTATTCGAACAAACAACATACTTATGATTATACCTCTATGCAAGCATATGCAAATACAAGAGAGTAATTGAGATAACATCTAACTATAGCGGTAAATTCTAGGGTTCCGTCACCCCTCATGCAATAGTTCACAAACTTAGCGTACAGTAATATATGTCACTCCGGCCACCCATCCATGAACAAACTAATCACATGGTGCACTCCGTGAAGTGATATCTAGTCGACGTTCGCACTTCACCACTAGAGAATTACACCACAACATAATATCAAAACATTGAACTAGCTCCAACTTCAGAGATTACTAGCAACAAGGTTTATCTCATGTCCTCAAGAATGCAATGAACTACTCACAACACATCATATGAATCGTGATCGATGGAGATGAATATATTAACAACAATTTGAACATATGAATCTTTCACCAATAAAATTTCTAAGCATCAACTACAAGGAGTAATCAACACCATAAACTACACTTAGCAAAGCATCTGAGGTAAAAGTTCATAGATTAAAAAGATGGGGTGAATGAAGTTGATGAAGATGGTGGTGTTGATGGAGATGTTGATAGACATGATG
Source organism: Triticum dicoccoides (assembly GCF_002162155.2). Lineage (NCBI taxonomy): Eukaryota > Viridiplantae > Streptophyta > Magnoliopsida > Poales > Poaceae > Triticum > Triticum dicoccoides. Next base: position 613,700,636 of record NC_041392.1, read on the forward strand.
ATCACAATGATGAATGAAGTGTTGGTGATGATGATGGCTTCATCCCCCTCTCGGAGGGATGGATCTTTGGCAGAATCAGCCTGCCGGAGGACAAAAGGGCTCCACCTCGTTCCGCCTTGCAGTGGTGGCAGAAAAATCACAGATTAATTCCATAGAATTTTTTAGGTCAGAACAGAATTTATAGCCAAAGGGCGTCGAGAGGCATCAACTAGGGCCTCCACGCAGCCAGGGGGTGTGTGGCCAGGCCGCGTGGAGGTTGAGCCCCCTCTGGCCCTACTTTTGCCTCCTGGCTTCTTTACCTCCAAAAATAATTCAGTAAAATTTTCAGCCTTTTTAGAGCTCAAAATACTTTTTCTATTTTGTTGTTTTGCCTCTATTTTCCAACTGTGTGGTATTTCCATGAAAATTTTCCTCTGTGTGCATTACATGAGAATTGAAGTGGAAAAGGCATTAGAATTGAGCAATAATGTGTAAAATTTCATTGATAAAGAGTAAATTGTAATTAAAAAACTAGTGATGCAAAATGGACGTATCACATCCTCCATCATCGGTCGCTCTCCTTTCATCGTCAGTTCCAGCAAAGCCACACATTGGTTCCAGCATCGCCAAGCATCGGTTGTGGCAAAAGAACGACACGGGTCGAAGAAAAAACACAATGCCGGGTTGTGCGTTGTAGCTTGCCCCGGCGGTGGTTGCAAACTTGCAATGGAAGCATGAGCGAACATAGGCACGTAGTGTCACTTACCAATCAGGTTAATCCGCCTGGTCGGAAACGGAGCGCGCCGGCCGGGTGGCGAGAGCGTGCATCTCAACCAAATATGGTACTTCTAGACAGAGGATGGTGTAACACCTGACCGCTGGACGCGCTGTCGCAGACGCGGCTCAGTTCAGTTTGCTACCACAATTTGGCAAGCCAGAAATTAATAATGCCAAAACTTAACAAACATTGCCAACGTTTTATGAGGCCTTGCCAAATATTGACATGTTAAATATTTTTGACATAAAAAAATCATGCCAACCATCGGCAAGGTGGTCGGGTATATATAAGACCCAGAGACCCATCGAAGTAGCGACTCCCGTCTTTGGTCTCTCTCTCTCTCTCTCTCTCTCTCTCTCTCTCTCTCTCTCTCTCTCTCTCTCTCTCTCTCTCTCTCTCTCGCTGATCTCTCTCTGTGAGCTCCCCGTCTGATCACGCCTCGACCACTCTAAGGCAACGGGCATTACAGATGGACTGGTGCGGCGGCAGCGTAGGCACGATGGTCGTCCGCGGGCCGGCCGCATGTAGCGACCAGACCTCAAACAGTCTGATCTCTGTGCTTCGATGTCATCCCTGGATCAGTAATGCTGACACCACACAGTACTCGGAGGATTTATAGCAGAGTAGCAATCACACACTTATTACATCGAGTGTCTCATAAGAGAACTTATTACAATAAATATGGCTTAAGGCCATCTAATAACGATAACAGCGGAAGGCTTGGAAGATAAGTGAGTCCATCAACTCCAACGGCATCACTGAGTATAGAACCACGACCTAAAACTCCTTAATCATTGTCTGAAAAGTCTGCAACATTAACGTTGCAGCCCGAAACGGGTCAGCACATGGAATATGCTGGCAAGGTAACACATAGAGAGTAATGGAATGAAACAGCTATACTATATGCATATTTGGCTGGTGGAAAGCTCTATGGTTACAGTTTTGCGTAAAGCCAATTTTTCCCGACTACAAAGGAATAAATTTATTTAACTATCATGGTAGTTGTTAAACATTGAGAATGGTTGACAGCATTCTCAATCCCAATTAAACATCATCATTAAACATAACCCAAAAAAATTAATTTAGAGTAACATGTTGAGATTCACATGATAATCCAGGTACTAAATACTCAAGATGTCCATAACCGGGGACACGGCTAACCATGATTATTTTATACACTCTGCAAAGGTTTGCGCACTTTTCTCCACAAGACTCGATCGCCTCCGTTTGGTTTCTCGCACTACAAGGTGTTTGAGAAGACGGATGACCGAGACATAGTCTTTCAGAAGCGGTAGCACCTTACGATCGGGTAGACCGTACCACCTACATCCCCTACATCTGCTAGTCTACCACTGTAAGAGTTCGCACGACTTAGTCAACTATGCTAGAGCCCATAATAGCTTGTGGCTGCACACGGAAGTTTCTAGTATGAATAGTCTCATGATCCCTTTGAGCCTGGGTGGCGGTCCAAAAGAAAACAGGCAAGTCCTGGAATACCCAGGTGCCTCAATCCACCCAGATGTGTGTTTAAGTTGCCACCTTAGATAAACCATTAATTAAAAAACTCACATCTGTCATGGATATCACTCAATCCACGTCTACTAGCATAGCATGGCATAATAAGCAAACGTAGAAGTAACTCCCAAAGGTTTGATAATAAACAGGTAATAGGTACTACCTCAACTACTTCCCATCCCACAATTTAATTAGATCCTAATCATGCAATGTGTGAGGATTGATCTAATGCAATAAAACTGGGTAGTAGAAAAGGTATGATCAAAGTGTTACTTGCCTTGCTGATGATCCGCGAAACCTACAGATTCGAAGTAACAAGCGGCGCACTCCGGGTATTCTATCGCAGACAAACAAACAAGCATACAATAAATACTCATCTAATGCACGGGTAAAACTCAAATAAGAGATCTAACCAGAAGGTTCAACTTAAGAACTCCGGTTGGCAAAAAAAATCAAATCGAACGAAGCAACGAAAGTCAAACGGCGAAAGAAAACAATTTCGTTCTACTAATCTGGATCTAGGGAAACTTTTACAGTAGAAAAATCTGGTTTAAGTTGGTTAAATGGATAGAGGGTTTCGAGACGAAACTCCAGGCGCTTGAATCGCCTGATTCCGATAAACGAGCGAAAAGTTATACTAAAACGAAAATCGGATCAGGAATCGCGATCAGAAAAATCGCGGATTTAATCCGAGAAAATGGAAAAACGACGAACGCTCGCTAAAACGAACGAACGGACGAACGCTCACTATTTAAATAAACAGGAAAAACCGATCTATTTAAAAAAACCGAATCTAAAAAAACCGACGGAAAAACCGAACGGTTTTTCGAAAAAAAAATAAAAAAGGC
>NC_041392.1:613704210-613735631 GCF_002162155.2 Triticum dicoccoides
GGCGGCGGCTTGGGGCTGGGGCGGCTAGCGTTTGCCCGGGTGGGCTGCCCCGGCTTATAAAGCCTACCCGGGCCGGTGTCCAGGTCGGACACGGCCCGTAGGTCGGTGCGTGTTTTTTTAAAATAATTACGCGCAGAAGAAAAATAGAAAGAAATACTAAACGGACTCCAAAAATTCCCGAATAAATTTTCACGGGCTTCTAAAATCAAGCCGCACAAGGTGAACATTTATTTGGGACCTAAATGCAATTTTGAAAAACGCACATTTTTCCTAAATTCAAATAAAACACCGAAAAACTCCGAAATAAAATCTTATTTGATTTTATTATTTGATCCTCAATATTTCTTTATTTTGGGAAAGTCATTTTATTCCCTCTCTCATATTTTTGTAATAGAAATAATTGATGATAAAATAAATAAAATCAAATGATCCTATTCTCAAAATTTGAGAAAACTCAAATATGAAAATAACGAAATTCCCAACTCTCTCCGTGGGTCATTGAGTTGCGTAGAATTTCTAAGATCAACCAAAATGCAAAATAAAATATGATATGCAACGATGATCTAATGTATAACATTCCAAATTGAAAATTTGGGATGTTACAAACCTACCCCCCTTAAGATGAATCTCGCCCTCGAGATTCAGGTTGGATAGAAAATAGGTGAGGGTGGTCCTTGAGCAATTCTTCCTCTCGTTCCTAGGTGGCTTCATCCTCCGTGTGGTGGCTCCACTGAACTTTGCAAAACTTGGTAACCTTGCTGCGAGTAACTCGGCTGGCAAACTCGAGAATCTTAACTGGTTTCTCCACGTACGTCAAATCATTATCCAACTGAATTGTTTCCAATGGCACTGTGTCTCTCAACGGTATGTCAGCCATCTCCGTGTGACACTTCTTCAACTGGGAAACGTGGAACACATCATGAACTCCTGACAATCCTTCAGGCAATTCCAACTTGTAGGCTACTTCTCCCATACGCTCCAAAACTCGATATGGTCCTACAAATCATGGCGCTAACTTCCCTTTAACTCCAAAACGCTTTGTTCCCCGAAGTGGAGATACTCAAAGATAAGCTCTATCTCCGATTTCGTAAACTGTCTCCTTGCGTTTAGAATCTGCATAACTTTTCTGTCTGGATTGAGCTACCTTGAGCCTATCGCGAATCAATTTCACCTTCTGTTCAGACTCCTTAATCAAGTCAGGTCCAAACAACTGGCGGTCTCCAACTTCATCCCACGACAAAGGTGTCCTGCACCTCCTTCCGTACAATGCTTCGAAAGGGGCCATCTTTAAACTGGTTTGATAACTGTTGTTATAAGAGAACTCTACATATGGCAAATTATCGTCCCAACTAGATCCGTAATCTAGCGCACAAGCTCTCAGCATATCCTCCAAAATCTGATTAACTCTCTCGGTCTGTCCATCTGTCTGTGGATGAAAAGCTGTACTGAATTCTAGCCTGGTACCCAAAGTTTCGTGCAACTACTTCCAGAACTTTGAGGTAAACTGGGTTCCTCTATCTGATACGATACTCCTTGGAACTCCATGCAAACATACGATCCTGGTCATGTATATCTTTGCCAACTTAGCACTGGTGTAAGTGGTCTTTACTGGGATGAAATGAGCTACTTTCGTCAATCGATCGACTACAACACAAATTGAGTCATAGCCTGAACGAGTCCTGGGCAATCCCGTGATAAAATCCATGCCTAACTTATCCCACTTCCATTCGGGTATCGGCAATGGTTGTACAATCCTGCTGGCTTCTGATGCTCTGCCTTTACTCTCTGACATACATCACAAACTGCTACGTACTCCGCAATATCCTTCTTCATTCCGGTCCACCAGAAAATATCTTTCAATCCAAATACATCTTGGTATTTCCTGGGTGAATCGAATACGGTGAGTGGTGTGCCTCTTGCAGTATCAACTTCCTGATCTCCAGGTCATTGGGCACGTAAACGCGGTCTTCAAACCATAGGGTATCGTGCTCATCCTCATGAAATCCCTTAGCTTTTCCTTTGCTAAGTTTCTCCTTAATAACGGCAATTTCTTTGTCAGTCTTCTGAGCTTCTCTGATTCTATCCATCAAAGTTGATTGAATCTCCAATGCTGCTACATAGCCTCTCGGAACTATTTCTAAACATAACTCTCAAAGATTTTCTGCTAACGCCTTGGGTATTTCTCCCGTCATTAATGTATTGACATGGCTCTTACGGCTTAATGCGTCAGCTACTACATTAGCTTTTCCGGGGTGATAATGCAATCTCATATCATAATCCTTGATGAGCTCCAACCATCTCCTTTATCTGAGATTCAACTCCTTCTGTGTGAAAATGTACTTCAAACTCTTATGATCCGTGTACACCTCACAATGATTTCCAATGAGGAAATGCCTCCATGTTTTCAAAGCATGCACTACGGCTGCTAACTCCAAATCATGCGTGGCATAATTCAACTCATGTGGTTTCAGTTGTCTTGAGGCATATGAAACAACTCTCCCTTCCTGCATAAGCACTGCTCCAAGTCCTCGACGTGAAGCGTCGCAATACACCTCATAATCTTTGGTCTGGTCTGGCAAAATCAACACTGGTGAGGTAACCAAGCGTTTCTTCTGTTGGGGAACATTGCAGAAAACAAAAAAAATTCCTACATTTTCACCAAGATCCATCTATGAGTTCATCTAGCAACGAGTGATCGGATGCATCTACATACCTTTGTAGATCGCGAGCGGAAGCATTCAAAGAACGGGGATGAGGGAGTCGTACTCGTCGTGATCCAAATCACCGGAGATCCTAGCGCCGAACGGACGGCACCTCCGCGTTCAACACACGTACGGTCAGCATGACGTCTCCTCCTTCTTGATCCAGCAAGGGGGAAGGAGAGGTTGATGAATATCCAGTAGCACGACGGCATGGTGGTGGATGCAGCAGTCACCGCAGCAGGGCTTCGCCGAGCTTCTGCGAGAGGGAAAGGTGTAGCAGGGGAGAGGGAGGCGGCAAGGATTGAGGTGCGGCTGCCCTCCCTCCCCCCCTTTATATAGGCCCCCTAGGGGGGTGCGCCGGCCCTAGGAGATGGGATCTCCTAGGGGGCGGCGGCCAAGGGGGTGGAGTACCCCCCAAGGCAAGTGGAGGTGCCCCCTCCCCTAGGGTTCCCAACCCTAGGCGCATGGGGGGCCAAGGGGGGGCCCACCAGCCCACTATGGGCTGGTTCCCCTCCCCACTTCAGCCCATGGGGCCCTCCGGGATGGGTGGCCCCACCCGGTGGACCCCCGGGACCCATCCGGTGGTCCCGGTACAATACCGGTGACCCCGAAACTTTCCCGATGGCCGAAATAACACTTCCTATATATAATTCTTCACCTCCGGACCATTCCGTAACTTCTCGTGACGTCCAGGATCTCATCCAGGACTCCGAACAACTTTCGAATTACTGCATACTCATATCTATACAACCCTAGCGTCACCGAACCTTAAGTGTGTAGACCCTACGGGTTCGAGAGACAAGCAGACATGACCGAGACGACTCTCTGGTCAATAACCAACAGCGGGATCTGGATACCCATTTTGGCTCCCACATGCTCCTCGATGATCTCATCGGATGAACCACGATGTCGAGGACCTAATCAATCCTGTACTCTATTCCCTTTGTCAATCGGTACGTTACTTGCCCGAGACTTGATCGTCGGTATCCCAATACCTCGTTCAGTCTCGTTACCGGCAAGTCACTTTACTCGTACCGTAATGCATGATCCCGTGATCAACCACTTGATCACATTGAGCTCATTATGATGATGCATTACCGAGTGGGCCCAGAGATACCTCTCCGTCATACGGAGTGACAAATCCCAGTCTCGATTCGTGCCAACCCAACAGACACTTTCGGAGATACCTGTAATGTACCTTTATAGTCACCCAGTTACGTTGTGACGTTTGGCACACCCAAGGCACTCCTACGGCATCCGGGAGTTGCATAATCTCATGGTCTAAGGAAATGATACTTGACATCCAGAAAAGCTACAGCAAACAAACTACACGATCTTTGTGCTATGCTTAGGTTTGGGTCTTGTCCATCACATCATTCTCCTAATGATGTGATCCCGTTATCAATGACATCCCCATGTCCATAGCCAGGAAACCATGACTATCTGTTGATCAACGAGCTAGTCAACTAGAGGCTCACTAGGGACACATTGTGGTCTATGTATTCACACATGTATTACGATTTCCGGATAATACAATTATAGCATGAATAATAGACAATTATCATGAACAAGGAAATATAATAATCATTTTATTATTGCCTCTAGGGCATATTTCCAACATCTTCAACTCCTGGAAACTAGCCTCACATTCCTCCGTCCATATGAACTTGGTATCTTTCTTCAACAACTCAGTCATAGGCTTCGCAATCTTTGAGAAATTCTCAATGAATCTCCGGTAGTATCCTGCGAGTCCAAGAAAACTCCGGATCTCTCCAACTGTTGTCGGGGCTTCCCACTTGGTCACGGTATCAACTTTAGTGGGATCAACTGCTATACCTTCTCCAGATATAACGTGTCCGAGGAATCCTACTTCCTTCAACCAAAACTCACATTTGCTGAACTTGCCATATAATTGATGTTCTCTGAGCTTTCCAAGTACTAGTCGCAAATGTTCCTTATGCTCCTCTTCATTCTTCGAGTAAACCAGGATATCATCAATGAACACCACGACGAACTTATCCAAAAACTCCCATGAATACTTTGTTCATCATGTTCATAAAATAGGCAGGTGCGTTAGTCAGACCAAATGACATAACGGTATACTCGTACAGCCCATACCTGGTGGTAAAAGTTGTCTTCAGAATATCATGTTCCCGAATCTTCAACTGGTGGTATCCTGATCGCAGACCGATCTTGGAAAATACCTTAGCTCCTTGCAATCGATCAAATAGATCATTGATCATTGGTAGTGGGTACTTGTTCTTGATCGTTACTTCATTCAATCCTCGATAATCAACAACCATCCTTAATGATCCATCCTTTTTCTCCACTAGAAGTACTGGCGATCCCCAAGGTGAAGAACTTGGGCGGATATATCCCTTATCCAGTAACTCCTTAATCTGCTTCTTAATTTCCACCAAATCCTTTGCTGGCATCCTATATGGTCTCTTTGATATTGGCCCTGTGCCTGGCAATAGCTCAATCAAAAACTCAATATCTCTATCCGGTGGCATGCCTGGCAACTCCTCTAGAAATACTTCAGGGAAATCCTTTACCACTGGTACTTCCTCCTACACAACTCCTGTTAGGCAATTTACTTGAGTCCTCTTTGGCACATGTCGGGATACATACTTGATCCTTCTCCCTTCTGGGGTGGTAAGCAAAATTGACTTACTAGCACATTCAATATTCCCTTCATACTTTGATAACCAATCCATGCCTAATATCACATCCAATCCTTGGGATTCCAATACTATTAGGTCTGAGGGAAAAACATAGTTACCAATCCTTAATGGTAACCGATCACACCATAGACTAGCCACATACTCTGCTCCAGGCGAGGTTACTAACATGGGTGACCTAAGGGCTTGGGTTGATAGGTTATACTTATCCACAAATCCCCTTGAGATGTATAAATGTGATGCACCAGTATCAAAAAGAACGAGTGCAGTAAATGACTTAACCAAAAACTTACCTATTACTACATCGGGCTGAGCTTCAACCTCCTCCATGCTAACGTGGTTCACATGTCCCTTGTTGAAAGGGTTCGGCTTCTTCCCAGAACTTCCATTGCCATTTTGGCCTTCAGGACATTCATTGGCATAATGTCCGGTCTTCTGACACTTAAAGCAAGTGACTTGGCTCAGGTTCTTCTTGGCTGGGGTTGAGGGGTTGGTGCGATTCTAGCCGTTGCTTCCTCCATTGCCATTACCATTATTGGTGCCATTGTGATTGTGCGAGCTACCTCCTCCATGGGTATGCTGAAAATGTCCTCCCGGTCTAGGGGTAAAACGTGGCTTCTGCTGAGCTCCTGAATTGTACTTCCCTTGTCCATACTTCCTCTTGTGATTCTCAATTTGCTGATGCTTCCCTTCAATCATAAGGGCACGATCTACCAACTCCTGATAGTTGTTGAAGGTTGCTACCATCAACTGCATGCTCAACTCATCATTCAGTCCTTCCAGAAACTTCTCCTGCTTAGTTGCATCTGTAGCGACGTCATCTGGTGCATAACGTGCTAACTTACTAAAATCCTCTACATGCTGGCCAACTGTCCGTCCTCCTTGACGCAAGTTGCGAAACTCACGCTTCTTCATGGCCATAGCTCCTGCTGAAACATGTGCAGTACGAAAAGCCTGCTGAAACTGGTCCCATGTGACAGTATCGACTGGGAAAGTGGCTGTGAAATTCTCCCACCATGATGCTGCGGGTCCTTCTAGCTGATGTGCGGCAAATTTCACCTTCTCCGCATCTGTGCATCCTGCTGTGGTTAACTCCCTAGCTGTCTTGCGGAGCCAATCATCTGCTACTATCAGCTCGGTGCTACTGGAAAACACCGGCGGATTTAGCCTAAGAAAACGGGCTAAGTGGCCAACTGGTGGTGATGGTGGTGGGTTGTTGTTGTTGTTCCCCTGGTTTTGATTCTGGACTAGCAACTGCATCAATGTGTTCTGCTGCTGGATCAACTGGGTGAGCTCCGGTGGAAAGGCAAATTTGGGGTCACGTCTCGGAGGCATCTGAGGGGTTTTAGAAAAGATGAGATGTAAGAATAGAGGGGGTCTAAAGAGATAACACTACCCATATGCACATGAGGCAAAAGCAAACAATTCACTTCATTCAATCAAACAAGGGCATACAATCGATCTATCTATCGCAACAAGTGCTCGGACTGCTATTTTTACATGGTGGACTACTACTACTGATGAGGTGGTCTACTAGAAATATTCTTCGGTTGCAGACTCCATGATATCTGCTCCAGCTTCATCAACATAGTCATCATCGCTACTATCTGGATCCGAGTCGGTGCCGTCGATGATGATGTAGTCTTCCGGGCTAATCTCCTTGGGTTCTTCGTCTTCCTCTACTGGCGTAGGGCCTCCCATAAATATTCCAATCTTCTTGATCAGGTCGTCATTCTTCTCCACCAATACTTCAATTTCCTCTTCATAATCTTCACGTGTAGCCTTGAGTTCTTCCTCCAGTTCCTTGATTCTAGTCTTAGCCTTCTTCAGATCTATCATGTCGGCGCACATCTGGTTCTCCTGTCGTCGAATGTGTTGGTTTAGCTCCTGGATAAAAGCTATGATTGATCTATCCTTCCTGGTGCTGATCATCTCCCAGTGTTCATCTCGGCGCCCACAAATCTGGTAGATAGTATCCTTGAGATCCTTGCGGTAGACTTCTCCAATGCGTCCCATGGCGATGTGAGCTGCCATGCTCATTCCTAGACTCCAAGTTGGTGCATCAAAAGAAAACTCTATGGGCTCAGTGACTGGCATGAACGTCCTTCCTAGAACTTGAAATTGAATCATCCAGCGCTCTTCTTCAGGTAAAGTGGCGTTATAGGTTCCTGTAAAGCTTGGTACTCCTATGTTCAGGTATCTAGTGACTTCCTTCAAGTGACGTCCAAAGGGTGTATCTTCATCCGGTTGCGTGAACTTGTTCCTTGCATCCGCCATCCTAAAGAGTAGAAAAGATGAGAAGTCAGAAGAGGAGAGAGTGAAAAGTGATCTAGGTCTTTTAGCTTAGTGGTCATGTCCTACAGTCAGCGTGTGATCTCTGTAGCGACCAGACCTCAAATAGTCTGATCTCTGTGCTCCGGTGTCATCCCTGGATCAGTAATGCTGACACCACACAGTACTCGGAGGATTTACAGCAGAGTAGCAATCACACACTTATTACATCGAGTGTCTCATAAGAGAACTTATTACAATAAATATGGCTTAAGGCCATCTAATAACGATAACAGCGGAAGGCTTGGAAGATAAGTGAGTCCATCAACTCCAACGGCATCACTGAGTATAGAACCACGACCTAAAACTCCTTAATCATTGTCTGAAAAGTCTGCAACATTAACGTTGCAGCCCGAAACGGGTCAGCACATGGAATATGCTGGCAAGGTAACACATAGAGAGTAATGGAATGAAACAGCTATACTATATGCATATTTGGCTGGTGGAAAGCTCTATGGTTACAGTTTTGCGTAAAGCCAATTTTTCCCTACTACAAAGGAATAAATTTATTTAACTATCATGGTAGTTGTTAAACATTGAGAATGGTTGACAGCATTCTCAATCCCAATTAAACATCATCATTAAACATAACCCAACAAAATTAATTTAGAGTACATGTTGAGATTCACATGATAATCCAGGTACTAGATACTCAAGATGTCCATAACCGGGGACACGGCTAACCATGATTAGTTTATACACTCTGCAGAGGTTTGCGCACTTTTCCCCACAAGACTCGATCGCCTCCGTTTGGTTTCTCGCACTACAAGGTGTTTGAGAAGACGGATGACCGAGACATAGTCTTTCAGAAGCGGTAGCACCTTACGATCGGGTAGACCGTACCACCTACATCCCCTACATCTGCTAGTCTACCACTGTAAGAGTTCACACGACTTAGTCAACTATGCTAGAGCCCATAATAGTTTGTGGCTGCACACGGAAGTTTCTAGTATGAATAGTCTCGTGATCCCTTTGAGTCTGGGTGGCGGTCCAAAAGAAAACAGGCAAGTCCTGAAATACCCAGGTGCCTCAATCCATCCAGATGTGTGTTTAAGTTGCCACCTTAGATAAACCATTAATTAACAAACTCACATCTGTCATGGATATCACTCACCCAATCCACGTCTACTAGCATAGCATGGCATAATAAGCAAACGTAGAAGTAACTCCCAAAGGTTTGATAATAAACAGGTAATAGGTACTACCTCAACTACTTCCCATCCCACAATTTAATTAGATCCTAATCATGCAATGTGTGAGGATTGATCTAATGCAATAAAACTGGGTAGCAGAAAATTTATGATCAAAGTGTTACTTGTCTTGCTGATGATCCGCGAAACATAGAGATTCGAAGTAACAAGTGGCGCACTCCGGGTATTCTATCGCAGACAAACAAACAAGCATACAATAAGTACTCATCTAATGCACGGGTAAAACTCAAATAAGAGATCTAACCAAAAGGTTCAACTTAAGAACTCCGGTTGGCAAAAAGAATCAAATCGAACGAAGCAACGAAAGTCAAACGGCGAAAGAAAACAACTTCGTTCTACTAATCTGGATCTAGAGAGAATTTTACAGTAGCAAAATCTGGTTTAAGTTGGTTAAACGGATAGAGGGTTTCGAGACGAAACTCCAGGCGCTTGAATCGCCTGATTCCGATAAACGAGCGAAAAGTTATACTAAAACGAAAATAGGATCAGGAATCGCGATCAGAAAAATCGCGGATTTAATCCGAGAAAATGAAAAAACGACGAACGCTCGCTAAAACGAACGAACGGACGAACGCTTAGTATTTAAATAAACTGGAAAAACCGATCTATTTAAAAAACCGAATCTAAAAAAACCGACGGAAAAACCGAACGGTTTTTCGAAAAAAAATAAAAAAACCCGGCGTGGATTTCGAGGCGGCGGCGACGGCGGCGGGCGGCGGGGCGGCGCGGCGACGGCGGCGGGGCGGAGGCGTCGGCGGCGGGGCGGCGGCGTCGGCGGCGGCTTGGGGCTGGGGCGGCTAGGGTTTGCCCGGGGGGGGCTGCCCCGGCTTATAAAGCCTGCCCGGGCCGGTGTCCAGGTCGGACACGGCCCGTAGGCCGGTGCGCGTTTTTTTTAAATAATTACGCGCAGAATAAAAATAAAAATAAATACTAAACGGACTCCAAAAATTCCGAAATAAATTTTCGTGGGCTTCTAAAATCAAGCCGCACAAGGTGAACATTTATTTGGGACCTAAATGCAATTTTGAAAAACGCACATTTTTCCTAAATTTAAATAAAACACCGAAAAACTCTGAAATAAAATCTTATTTGATTTTATTATTTGATCCTCAATATTTCTTTATTTTGAGAAAGTCATTTTATTCCCTCTCTCATATTTTTGTAATAGAAATAATTGATGATAAAATAAATAAAATCGAATGATCCTATTCTCAAAATTTGAGAAAACTCAAATATGAAAATAACGAAATCCCGAACTCTCTCCGTGGGTCATTGAGTTGCGTAGAATTTCTAGGATCAACCAAAATGCAAAATAAAATATGATATGCAACGATGATCTAATGTATAACATTCCAAATTGAAATTTTGGGATGTTACACCGCAGCGGGGAAGAGCCAGTGTTGGGTGAACAGCCGCGCGCTTCACGGCCTCTACACCCCTCTCGAGGTATATATGCTCACTTCAGCGCTCGGCAGTCGTGGACGTTTTATCCATGATCGGTTGGAGGCAATTATAAGATTAAATGATTAATTAAGTTCCCTGTAGTTTAGAAGTTGTTCAATAAAACATAATACCACTAAGTCTGAGTGAAGCAAGTATATATATGCTTGCAGCGATTTGTGTGCCACCTATGTGTCATGAGTCATAATTCATGCCGATGTCTGAATTTTGGGCTAGAAGAATTTTTTAGTCTCTGTTTATCTGTTAAAATGTTTAGACCTTACAATAATCTACGTAGTATATGCTAGAAGAGTAGCAAGCTTTTTCCTCTTCTTTTCTAACCTGAGCCAGCAGTAACATAGAAGAACCAATTCGACGTAGTGGGCGTTGCATGATTAACTCGAGCTGATAGTGGATGTCAATATGATCCCATTTCACTGACCTATCGCCATATTCCTGCATTACAGTTATCTTTTTTGGGAAATGCAGATACTCCTTTTGAGGTAAGAACTAACATTCAGTTGTTCCCACATTTCAATCTCTGCATTCATATTCCCTTCCTGCTTGTGCGGCTCAATTTTTGGACAATAACTTTGAAAGTGAAATAAAGTCTTGGAACTGAACTAGATGTTGCTCAATGTTAGTTATCTTTTGCGCTCCCAAGGGACCGGACCGAGTTTGCTATATCCACGTGTTATTTGTATTTTCTAACCTTTTTCTAGAACCAAAAAAGTGTGTGCTCAGCAATATCGGGAGTTCCAAATTGGCATTGTTTAGGCTTGTAGTTTTATGAGGATAGTTGTGATACAAAAGGCAAAAAGAAATGGATTTCTAATTTAGCCCTATAAGTTGTATGTAAAGAACTACAATTCCAGTGGAAAAATACCTTTTGCATCCCAATATTAGTTGTATCTAAGAAAATATGGCTTATGCTCCGAATAGCTGAAACATGAAACCACCATTGCAGAAAGCGATGCGCCTCATTTTCACGGTAGATTGCTCTGTTTTCGTTATTATTTTGATATCTTTGTCTGTACGCCAAAGTTCATTGCAATGCTTTATTTAATTCAATTTAATTGTGTTTGAATATGTTATTGCATCAGTACACATGTATCATGCTGTCCAGTTTCCATTGTGGTGTACAAAATCTTTTACAGTACATGTGTGTACCAGAGCCTATAACTGTCATCTACTTTGCTTGGTGCAGACTAATGCTATTTTAGTGGTTTACACAAAAGTAAATGAAGACCTTGAAGAGATTGGCCGCACTGAAGTGATATTGAATTCACTGGAACCATTGTGGGTCACGAGAACCATAATAAATTACAGATTTGCGGTTGTGCAACCACTCACGTAAGTTTATAAAAATATAAAATACTCATTACTTCTAGAAATCTCATACTGAGTGCTGCTTTTTTTTGGCTCATCATAGATTCAGGATATATGACATTGCCAAAAAGCATCTCAATACACCAGTGAAGGTATATTCTGGGCCCGTAATTCATGTTTTTGTTGGAGCCATGTTTGAAATCAAGACAAGCTTTGTTGTTTTATTTCACTTTCTTCATTATTCTTGTATGGCCACATTTAGTGGTGTAAATCCTTTAATCCTTTCGTGCTAATAGAAAATAATTATTGAAAAGAGGTCTGTGGTCAGTACAATATTATGCAGTCATGCAGGAGAAAATGGCCAATATGTTAAAACATAATCAACATGCCTAGTAAAATGGTGAAAGAATTCAGCACATTGTTTTCTACCAAAACAATCTTACATGGTGATGCATATTTTCCCAACAAAGAATTAAGCCTCCAAACAGATGGACTCAGTAAATGGTATTAAACATGTAGCCAGATTACACGTTTGGGGCCTCATTCTTTCTTCCGCACACATGTGAGCATTTTACCTGTATTTGTTTGCTCATTATTGCCCCTGCGTAATGAAACATCGGTCAAAAGACGAAAGATTTTTGCGGGTTAAAAGACGAAAGATATGAAAACTCACATTGTCCATATACAATCAACGAGTGCTCAAAACAAAGAGGTAGAATTTGGACAGAATATTAATCTGGAAGATGTGCTGATGTTAGAATTGTTTCGTTTAGCAGAAAAATAATTGCAAGTTTTCTTTAGGCTATCTTTTACCTTAGTGACTCACACAAGGCAGCAACATTATAGCCTCCTTCATGATCATGTACCTTTTAACTGTTTTCTGTTTTTCTTTCTATAAGGTTAGCCTAAGTTTGTTCCATTGATATGTTAGGCCATGTATCTCTGTAACAATTCTTCTTCCTTAATATAATAGCCTCCTTGGAATTTCTAGTCTGTTACTTTATACGCAACTATTGAAGTCTAAATCATTTATCTTATGCAGATGTTGTGTTGGGGTGATCAATATTTTCTAGGGGAAGCCATCTGCAGTTTATCCGAGGTTGTCCAACATCAGTTAGATGATCCAATGCATAATCCAGCTGCACTATATAATTTCCCTAAATAAATGCAAATGAAGGAAAAGAAACAAAAATTCATTCTCCTTACATTTTATTTTGCACCCCTTTGTTGTTTTCCCAGGTACTGACAAGGCCAAATCGGAGCCTAAAACTGAACCTCCGAAATGATTATGGAGCTCCACTACATAGCACATTGACTGTTCATGCTCAAGAAAATGTTTCGTCAAGGATGGCAGTTGAGATGACATTCCACTGCCTGAACCTGTATAACAAGGGCACTGACTCAAAAAGTGTATGTATAACTTCCTTGGTAGTTATAAGGTGGCAGATTAGTTGCAGTTGTAAATGATTGATTTATGTTATGCAGGATCCCTTCCTGAGAATCTCAAGGTTGTCAGAAAGTCCTACTGCAATTCCTCTCTGTGAAACAGAAGTGGTCGATAACAGTTTAAAACCTGTTTGGAGGCCTATGGCACTGACATCACAACAGTATGGTAGCAAGGCAAGTACATTTATCTTTTTGGCGGGTGCCAAGTTAGTGCTATTATTCCGAAAATGAATATTTTCGTCGCCAAGTTTTGCCCATGTGCAATTCAAGGTTAATCTGATCTTTTGTTTTTCAACCTGTGACTTTATTTCAGGATACCCCACTGCTAGTTGAGTGTTTAGATTTTGATGCCAATGGAAATCACAGAATTATTGGGTAGGTTTGTTGAGAAAGTAGTTTGGCATATTTTGCCATTGATCCCTTAGTTTAATCATTTTCATTACTGTTTTGACAAATAGGACTCTCCATACAACTGTCAGTGAGCTTGAAACACTGTATAAGTCAAAAGCTGGAGCAGATTTATACAGCCATAAGGGACAAAGGAAGGTTAGATTTTAATTATACGACGCAATCTACTTAACAAAAAATCACTCCTTCTAGCCTCTTGATGTAAGCAGTCTTTGTTCTTTTGAAAGGACAGCTCTTAAAAAGAAAGAAAGGAAAACTATTCTTGGATAATTTCCAGGAAAAGGTAAAATATACTTTCTTGGACTATATATCCTACGGTTTTGAGCTCAAGTTTATGGTGGCTATAGATTTTACAGGTTAGTTTATTAATTAACAGCTTAAATGATTTTTATGTAGCTATGTTAAAGATTTGTTGTTTATGTACGATTTTTTTGTGCTTGTGTTTCCAGCAAATAATGGTAATCCTGGTTCACAATGGTCTTGGCACTACATTGACCCCTCTGGCAGTCTAAACTTATACCAGCAGGTTAGGAATTTTATGACGTCAATTCGAAATTCTTGAAACTGAAGGCCTTCTCATTGAACCATATGATGCACCAGGCAATACAAGGGGTCGGCAAAGTTCTGCGGTCGTATGGCAATGGTAGCAAAATTCAAGCATTGGGTTTTGGTGCATCTATACAAGGCCATCATCTATCACGCTGTTTCAACTTGGTCAGTGAGGAGGTAAGATTCGTTATGTACTTCGTTCATTTACTTGTTTTTCATCAGTAATATTTAACTGAACAACTAATGTTTCACACACGAGAACGTAGCGCTCCAGAGCCCAGTTCTGTTAAGCTTCGAATACCCTTCGGCCTTGCAAATGTTAGCAGGCAGATATTGTTGACTCAGAAATTAGATTCCTGTTCGACTCATGAATGTCATGGTTACAAAATAGTGATGTTCTTATCATGTTCGATCTATTGGCACAAGAAATATCGTGCTACAAAATGATGTTGTTCCAGAATTGTTGCTGAATGCTGCCAAAATGTTAGAGCAGAACGTGTATAATAGTACAGAATAACTAATGATATTTTAATCATATTGCTTATATATCACTTTTGCAGATGCATTTTTTGCAGCTGATAGCACTTGTATTTCTTAGACCGCCTTTTGATGTTTACGGACTTGTCTATTCCTATCACAGCTCACAGGAGTTGCTGAGGCATTTGCAGCTTATGAATCTACTCTAAAATTGGTTTCCCTTGCGGGGCCAACCATGTTTGGGCCTGTGATCAACAAAGCTGCAGAAATTGTCAGCCATTCTGTGGAAAATGGAAGTAAAACATATTCGGTCTTGCTCATTATTACGGTATGTAATCAGATATCCTCATGTGATCGCTGTCAGTTCACAAAATTCACCCAAGCATTGTTTGCAGGCTGGAGAATTTACTGACAAGCAAGAAACAGTAGATTCTACTGTGAGGGCATCAGAGTTGCCCTTGTCTATTATCATTGTGGGAATAGGGGATGCTGATTTCACAGGAATGAAGGTACACATTTACTGAATATTTTCAGAATTGAGCTTCATGAGGGCACTTCAACGGCATCTGCGGTGCCATGCGTCCAACGAAGATGCAGGAATTCACTTGCACCTCCAGAAACAATTCAACTAATCACATGTAGTTTGCCTGATAAGCAAAGGCTGCCTGGTTATTTTTCACTACAACATGAAGTATCACTAATGTTTATCTGACAATTCCCCCTGGCTTTGTCAGATGCTAGAGGCGGGCTACGGTAAGCGGCTGGAAAGCTCAACAGGTCATGTCGCGAGCCGGAACATTGTACAGTTTGCTCGCATGAAGAAAAATGGAGGTCAGCAGCAGTTTCACATACCTTCGACTAACTCCGGCTGCTTTACCACCGTGGCTATTCCTGACCTGAAAAATAACTGCGACACCCATCACTGAACGGCAACAATTTTGTGTGCAGGTCAGAAGGTTCTCCAAGGTCTGCTGGATAAGCTACCTGGGCAGCTCGTGGAGTACATATCCTGCCCCCGCCTGGTGGATTGCCACACATTAGACAAACTTGGGCTAGCAATTGGAAAAACCGAGAGATGTTTTGCCGCCAACCATTTGGGTGTGTTTGGCAGCAAATTATTGTAAAAACCAAAGTATTGAAAAAACAACAGTATTTTAGCATGATTGTATCCACTGTTAGCAGATATACCATGGTTTACACACATCAAAGTGTTTTGGAGACTCCTACTGCTTAGCAGCCTCCAAACTCCTGGAGTAACAAGGTTGGTAAGCACAAGTAGGGGGGTCACAAATTCCTCTTTGAATCATCAAAGTTTGGGCGAGATTTGTTGGAGGAATCAATGGGGTGTGAGCTTTTTCAAGATCTAATGGAGGGTAGTTCAAATGGGAAAGATTGGGCTAGAGGAAGAAGAAAGGGTTGCTTTTATACCCCTGGGCGCCAAATCGCCGCTCTCCTTCACATTGCTTAATAATCAACTGCGTTTAATTCAAGACTTGATTTTTGAATTTCTCATAAACCACCGTTTGCCACGATCCCAGGCTGGTAGGATCAGGATTTTTGTACTTACACACAGCAATATGGAAAATACCAGAAATAACCACAAGTCAAAGTACTACAATGATGATCCAGGCTTAGTCGAAAATCCATAGGAGCGCCCTCCCAGGCTTAGTTCATTACAGAGTTGCTTGGCCCATGGCATGCATACCTCTCGGTTTATACCATCTCTTCTACATGCTATTGCCTTCAAGATTGGATGAATAACCAAAATTCAGCTTCAACTTCAGCATCTACTCTGCAACATGTGCTGAACGTCGCTGCATGCCGATTCACATGTTTCCATGTGGCGATCGGGTAGATGAGCATAAACTGCAGCTATAATGTAGTTTAGGGGTCGAGAGATGATTTGCCGGTATCTGCGCCAGCACCGTGGCTAGACGCCTTCTTCATCTCCAACGCAGTTTTGTACGGCGGGGCGATGGGAGGCTGGACTGGATCTAGGCTCTGGTAGGTGCCGCCTTCTGTGCTCGGGAGGGGGTATGAACGGTCTGAATCGTAACCGCTGAGGTCGCCACAAGCCAGAAACGGGATGTAGACCTTGTTTGGTCCCTCCAACCATCCGCTTCTGCAATCTGCACGTGAAAAATAGCATAGAGAAATTAGTATCATGTATCATACATTCAGCCTATTGCGGCAGTAGAGCATATCATTCTCAGTACCTAAATCATCAGCCCCAGAAGGAGTTCCCACTTTCTCCAGCAGGTGATATAAATCTTTCTCTTTGAAGCCCTCTGGAGGTGAGTAGTTCTCGCAAACTGCAAATGCCTCTGTTTGACAAACATAAAGTTAAGACCATATAAAAAAACACTTCCCATCAAGCGGAAAATATTATCGATGCTAAAAAGACAAAAACATCAGAATATCAGTAATGCGACAAAAATGACGTGTCATATGGGAAAATAGGCAGACATACAAAAGGTACATGCCGACCCATTCTCCTTTTAAGCAAAGAAGGCTTACCGATACTTGAGTTGCGGCTGCTTTTTGGCTTTGCAAATGTAACTTGTGAGAAGAACAGCTTTAACTGCATAAAACATTGATAGCAATAAGCACTATACCGTTTCCACATAAACACCTTGTGCAAACATCTAGACTGAATCAGTAAGTTAAATGCCACTTCTACTAAACAGCGTGTAAAATTGTAGCAATATCATGACAACTCTACCGTGTACAATTGAGAGAAAAACTGGAGGCAACAATCTGGATAACAATATAGACTATTTGTAATCAACCTATACAGAAAAGACACATGAAAACTGATGACTAACTTCCTCGATCAAACAAAATGTTTCTGAAGTACATATGGAAATTCCTAACCAGACAAGCAAACCAGCACCAACCAATACCTGGCAATACAGGAGACTTGTATCTTTACCCCGGAAAATCTTCGCAACAAATTTTCCACCAACTTTGAGTACATGAGTCACAATTGTCAGTGCCTAAATGCAACACATATATATACACAAATTAGCCAAATAAACAAGCAACTTGCAAGTTCAATCTGGAAAACTAAGCCAATGAAAACTGCAACTAGTTGAAAATATAACAAGTTAATGGAAACATAGTGTTACACCATGTAGTTCTACAACATAAACAACAACGGTTATCCAAAGGTTGAGTAAACATGGCCCAATGTTCAATACAAAAATACAAATAAGGTATTGCACCGAAAGTAAACATTTTAAGGTAGAATGCCGAACATAAACTGCAGTGTTAAGGTAGCATTATTTTTGGGCAATGTATCTTATGGACAATGCGAATTGCTTCCAAAAAGTATCTCTGATCTAAATTGATAAGCAGAGACAGAGCAAAATACACCAACCGCCAATATAAGCTGGGACTGAACAAACTCGTCCATATCATGAAGTCCAGTAACTGCAATCATCCAAAGCGAAGTAAGAAACAGAAGTACCATGAACACATGTACCATGGTTATGAACCACTCATCTAGCATGCAATCTTACCATCAGGGGCACCATCACAGACAACCAAGTCCGCTTTGCATCCATCAAAATGCCTGATAACCTGGCAGCATATTTACATCTGTTACAGCAAGCAAAAAAATCATTACAAAGAATTTATCTACACGTCTATCCATCTTACCACTTCAGCTGTTCGAGCATTGGTGATGTCGCCCTGCACCTGTATGACACCTTCTATGGGAGCCATCGGTTGCAGATCGATTGCGACGATGAGAGGAAGGCCACCATCTCTGGTGTAAGCAGAGCACAGAAACAATCAGATACAAAGAATGAAATTATGTTGGAACATAAGGAGTGTTCGCACTAACGCTATTACTCACTTGCCGTCAGACGTTAGCTTTGCCGGTAGATACAAATTGCGGCTCAAAACCTGCAATTGTGATTGCAATAATAAGCAATGAAACAAACGGATGCAAGTATGACAATGAAACAAACGGATGCAAGGATGAGTGGGGGAAACTGAGCATGCGAGTACCTGGCTCCAGCTCCCAGGGGCAGCGCAGAGGTCAACGGCACGCTTCACTCCTGCACACACGAACAGCAAAACGAGAACGCCCCGTGGTTAATTTGATGCTGAGCATCAATGGAAGCAAGCGGCAGGAAGGCGAGCGAGCTGATAGGGGTGAGACGAGACCGTGGAAGATGTTGAACTCCTGGTCGATCTGCATGAGCTTGAAGGCGCTGCGAGCCCTCCACCCCTCCTCCTTGGCCTTCCGGTAGTAGATGTCCTGGGAAACCGACGGGCGGAGCAGCGAGTCGCGGGCACGGTAAGAGGCAGCGAAGCGAAACGGGGGAGGGGAGGGGAGGGAGGGGAGCTGGCTGAGAAGGGGAGAGAGGGAGGTCGCGTACCCGCTTGTCTTTGGAGGCCTTGCCCATGGCGAGGAGGAGCCGAGCGCAGCGCAGGAAAGGAGCGGTGCGGCGGAGGCCGGCAGTGGTGCGCGGAGGTCCGATTGGAGATGACGGCGAGGAGGGGGGAGCGGCCGGCGTGGCGGCGCAGCGCGGGTAGTCTGTCTGCTAAGTGCCGATTGCCGTTGGGCTGAGCTGGGCTGTTGGGCCTATCTCGCTCTATACGGCTGTAGACGGAATCGAGCCCGTTCTCTTGAGATGGACAGACCCAGAAAGCAAGTCTATCCAAACGACCCTGAAAAGGCAGCAGTTGACTCGTGGCGACATGCGCTGCTGGATTGCAACATGGCCAAGAGTGTGTGGTCTCTACACGATGATGACTCTCTGCTCCCTGTTTATGGTGATGAGAGTTCTGATCCCAAGCTATGGCTTTTTAATTTGTGTAACACACTCAGCAAGGATAAATTTGTTTCGGTTCTTGTGACATTATGGGCAATATGGTGGGCACGCAGAAAGGCCATCCATGAGCAAGAATTCCACAGCCCGTTATCTACACATCAGTTCATTGAGAAGTATCTACACGAGCTCGAGGAGCTCCCAGCGAGACCTTCAGTTATCAGGTCTACAAGGCATCCGGCACCGAGGAATAGTACAGCCTGGATACCGCCGGAAGCAGGCGAGGTGAAGTTGAACATTGACGGGGCAGTAGCTAAATCATCCAACACCGGGGCGGTGGGCGTTGTTTGCCGCAACGAGGTTGGTCATTTTATTGGTGCCTCAGCCGTAGTTTTTAAGGGTATCACTGAGCCCTCGATACTCGAAGCATATGCATGCAGGGAGGCCCTCGCCCTCGCCGAGGATTTGGTCGTGAACAAAGTTCGCATTGCATCGGACTGTCTGAGAGTCATCAACGACCTGAAGAATCCAGGCCATCTCGGGGAGTATTGCATGATTGTGCAGGAGATCAACGACAAGAAGCGGAATTTCCAGAGCTGTGAGCTCATCCACGAGCATCGCGCGAATAATGGTGAGGCACATAGACTAGCTAGAATGGCTACTACTCTTGATAGTGGTCGACATGTGTGGCTCATTGATCCTCCGGATCACCTTTGTATCCCTTTGAATTTTGACACATGAAATAAAGCGCGATGTCCTTTCTCAAAAAAAAAATCCAAACGACCCTGAACTTAGCAAAGTTTTTTCCTAAAAAAAACTTAGCTCTAAGTTTTTTTTTACCCTAGAAATAGCAAATTGAGGAACTCTACTTAGCAAAGTGCAAAGAAGAAGCACATATGCTGCTGGCGTCTATGCTGGAAGGGTTCGTTGTGCACAGTGGTTTAATGGAAAAGTGTTTTTCCTATCAAAATAATAAATGCTTTACATATGTATATGACCATGTGACGGAGCACGCTTTCCCCTTTTGTTGCATATGTAGAAAACAATGTTGCGATAGCTCACCGCACTTGCGATCCTGGCTTTTGATGCAAGGTAATGTGTTTACGCCTCATAGGAACACTCTAATGCCAAATACGCAAACATCACCTACACAGGATGCACAAATAGTGTGCACGCAAAAGAAAAAACTTATGTTTTTTCTTCGAGAATGAAAAAAAAAGCTTATGTATCCCCGCCATAAATTGTAAATTAAGCATGTAGCTAAAACGGTGATAAGCAAGGTGAGAACTAGTGGCTCCAATCACTGCAGCTATCAAGAAAATGTGCAGTTCCAATCTCAAATGCGGATATGAATTTTTGCTAGGGGCTCCAAAAACATCAGATTTCACAATTTAGGTGCCAAGTCACACAGATCAATGAGACCATAACCATATATAGATGACAATGGGAGAAACAATCACACGACTATGACCCCTCCATGGTCTTAACTGGGAGAGCGCACACAAATTACTACAGGGAAATTAAAGATATCAAAATACCAATGGGAATATGCATGTGATGTAGCAACATAGATTGGCAAAGAAATACAGATGTTCCAACTAAAGCAAATGTCAAACATTACAGATACCATCTAAAGTTTTCCCAAGCCGTGAAATAAGAACGCAACAACCGAGAGTATCTCAAAGTACATCGATATCACGACATCGACACAATGATCTATCAAAGGGGTCACTAACAGTCAGGTCATGGATGTGCCCAATATGTATCCCGTCATCGTAGTAAGAAGCATCGGTAAAATTAAACTGAGCACCTTGAGAAGCCCTGTTATCCAGCTGTAGTTTCATTGGTTGGCTAGCTATCCATTCAGAAATGCATTTCTTTCGACCTTCCGATTTGCGTGTTGCAAACTCCATCAGTTCTAGCACTTTTGCGTTCAACAGAAAGAACCTTGCAAAATGAACATCTCTCGGTGATCCATGATAATTTATCAGCACTACCTTTTTGAGATGGAGCTCCAAACATTCAATATAACCAAGTGGAAAATGGTGTCGTGCTCTTTTTGATGCCCCATCCCGGAATAACTGTAATGTGATTTGTAGTTAGATTGGGATATTGTTCGACATAGAGTGATTGATGTGCTGATGGCGCAAGAAGAAAATGAATGAAGCAACTAGCCATAAGATAAAGAGGCCTCTAAAGTAGATTGATTGCAAAAAAATCTCACCAAAATATATAACTTCTCCAAGCAAGGAAAGAATGTCACGAAGTCAATGGCATCATCAACACTTGGAGGGGACATGCGCAAAACCAAAACTTTAACTGTCCGCACCACATTCATCAAATTGACGGCAACAATTCCCTGAATTAAGTAATACGCACAAATGGTTAGCACAGAATATGCAAGGCATAACAAAAAAAAAAGTTGCGGTTACCTGAAGAACATTGGTTTCAAGCTTGCCTTTGGTGAACCCTTCTGGCAGAGAACCCAAGAAGTCCAGTTTGGGTGCGTAAAGCACACGGACAGATAGGTTGTGATCTCTCCCACATAGGAACAACTTCTCTAGGACAGGGGCATCCTCAACAATGACTTCTCGCAACAATTCATCTGTCCAACCAAAACCAGACGACACCCCTAGCCTCCTAAGGGTGGACGAGTTGATCCGAAAACCACAGGCACCTTCCAATCCACTAAGTACCAAGCTCTCCAGCACGGTGCATCCAGCAAGAAGGCCATGGAGGAAGCCCTCCGAGACAACGACACCTTTAAGTGTGAGCTGCTTGAGTTCGTGAAAATGTAGATCGCCGGCCAAGGTGGTAGTGGAGGGGAAATGGATCACGTAGCAGGTGCACTTGATGCTGAGGATGCGGAGCTTGGGCAAAAGCCGGAGCAAGGACAGTGGCAGCCCATACGGAACCTCCCACGTTGGCACAAACCGAAGTTTCTGGCAAATTTCCTCTTGCTTTAGCCACAGATCGAACTCGGAGAGGCCTTTGAAGGCCGGCGACTCGAGCCAGCCGTTCAGTAATGGGAAGACGTGGTCAGATTCGTAGCCGTGCCAGATCAGGGCAAGCCGGCGGCAGCGCGCCTGGTGCTCGGCGAGAATGCGGGAGACGAGGCCGGAGGAGGCGGGCTCGTCTTTGCGGCGGAGCTCGACGTCGAGGTTGAGCGGGGCGGAGCGAAAGAGGGGGCGCCACCGGGTGGAGAGGATCTGGGTGCGGGCGCCGTCCTCGGTGGGGAGGAGCGAGATGATGTCGCAGAGAACGCCGTCGGGTAGGTTGCTGATCAGGTCGGGACCTTCTCCGACTTCGCGCTTGCCGCTCGCCGGTGGTCGGACGCCGGCGACCAACTCGGCCTCATGCCATTTTCGCTTTTTGGCTCTGCGGGTAGCCATCGCCGCCGCCAGCCGGGGAAAGAGAATGCGCCTGTGTTTAGTTGGCAAAATGGTGCGGCAATTTTGTGAAATCCAATGTGTCCGGTTTTTGCGAAATTTCATTGTGTAAGATGCATTTCTAATTACTTGTACGTAATTCCCTTTTTTACCCTTCACGAAAAAGAAAAGGTATCTCTTATCCGATTGTATGCATCTTTACTTGTTGAGAAAAAAAAGAAAGTACCTCTTTCGATTGCATATATCTCTTTCTTTCCTAGCCTAAATAATGTACTTGTCGCTAATCAATGATTTAACCAAGTTTAATTTCATTCAAAATTGTCTATAATTATGTGACTTATCATGCCGAAAGTAATATACTTTACATAAAAAATGAAGAGAGTCCAAATTCGGAACCGTTTTCACCTTTGAATTCCTCGTGTCGACATCTTCGAAACAAGATCCCACGTTAATAGTTTTGAGCTTTTTTTCACGAAAAAACCGAACCAGAAGAGCGGGTTTTTTCACTTGTTTTCTCTTTTCCAAAGAGGTTGTGCCTCTCACGAAAAAAAACCCGTGTATTTTTCCTTTTTCAAGAGGTAAAGCTTTGCTCGCGGGAGCAACTCTTTGCCTCCATGAAAAGTAAATATGTGCCTTTCGCTGATGAAAAATGTCTTTTTTCTTTTCTGACAGGCACAGTTCTGCCACTCGCCGAAGCAAATCTGTGTCTCTCACGATAGCAAAAAAATGCATTTTTTTTCTTTGTCGACGCCTCTTTTTTTCTTTTTCTATGCCTCTCGCGGAAGCAAATAGGTGCCTCCATGAGAAGTAAATTTGTGTCTCTCATGGTAGCGAAAAAACATGTTCTTTTCCTTTTCCGAGACTCTCACAGAAGCAAATATGTGCGTCCACGAGAAATAAATCTATGCTTCTCGAAAAAAACAGAAAAAGTGTAAAAAAATTAATTTTTTTCCAAAGCCTAGGGAAAACTAGGCAAAAAACCCAAAAACTGAACTAAAAACGAACAAAAAATCATCTAAAACACAAAAACCAGTAAAAAAACGAAGGAAGCGCCCAATACGTGACAAGTGGCTCGCTCCACACCACCAAAAGTGACCCTTGCAAGGCTACCGCAAGGAGTACTTCTTAATAAATTGCTCTCCGTCTTTTGTCATTTGGATCGGTCAGGCGGACACCAAAGTCCTCATACGGCAACGCTGGCGGAATGTTTTGCAAAGGCCACGATGATCAAAGGAGTTTCCTTTTTCTTACTGCCCCCAGGAGGTAAATTGTGTTGCTCACCAACTGGTGAAGCGCTCTTATGATTCTCAATTAGATTTCAATTGGGATGGTGATCCACCCTCTTTTCTCTTTCCCTTTGTTTTGAAAGATGTAAGTCTTCTCAGTTGATTAATAAAGTCTAAGGTTATTTCAAAAAAAAACATGCGTCGGACACATTTTGGATTTTTAACCAATTTTTTAATTAGAAATATAGACATTGCCACCAAAAGTCTGTTTGTACATTAATTAAAAATAGAAAACATAAATAAAACCAGCCACGGTACTACCGCGGGTACCATTAACGTTGTTCTCATCGTTGAGGTCAACTAGTAGATACCCCGCGCGTTGCTGCGGAAATTTATAGTCTTATGTTGAGCATCTCCTTAGAGCATAACGCAACTCATAAACGGGCTGTTGGAAGTGTCGAGGGGGAGAGCGAGACTGCAAGTAAACAAAAGATTTTCAACGTCATCAATCTAACAAAGTTGTAAACCCTTCGGCTTGCCAAAATAATGAAACATTCATAAAAAAAGAGTGTACTGTTAATATATTCCGACATTGCTACCTCAGTAAGCAAAACTCGGAAACTTATATAGGGTAACTATGTGTGATGCACACTTGTTTTAAACAAATGAATTTTCTAACAGCAGAAACATTTTTCAGAACATAGGGAGTAAGTCCCTGCTTCTATTTTCCATTGAAAATGAAACCCATCAACCAAAAGAAGGGAAACTGCAGTGACTCTTGCGGATATAGTTTAGAAAGATGAACAAAGGTCGGATACATCACATACAGCTATAGATCGCTAACTGAGCACACACAGCCCACAAGCAAACCATGCCTATAGTTTCCCCTTTGCTGTCTCCGGCGTCCGTCTCTTGATATTTCTGTGTGGAGCAAGCTTGCTGGCCGAGGCACAACATCTGATGCTTCACTGATGGTTTGGGAACAATATACAAAGTATGCGAGCTGCTGATTTAGTTGGTGGATTCAACCGACAAATATAAAAGCATGAAAGAGCATGTTACTAAAATGGCAACTGGACACCAAAGAATCGTGTTTGTGGAAATATTCAAACAACACTTGCAATCACTTAAATAATAAACATAGCACTCTATACCAAAGCTCTCTAGATCTGCATAAAAAAATCAGTGAGTCAGAAAACAACAAATGTGTTATATACCGTGTTGTAATCAAAAGAAATAATAATCTTGATATTGAACGGAAACTTTACAACCTAGCATATCACATCAATTCAGAGAGCCTTTGTTCCACAATATTAGGATACTAACCCGGCCTTAGGAAGTGGAGTAGATACTGACTTTTAGGGGTCGTCAAACAATGTATGTGAAATAGCAAGGCAACATAGCATTATAAAATGCAGTCAGGGACAAATAAATTATTCTCGAATAACGAAACGGTGAAGTGCTATATCCAACTACAAATTCAATACTACACATGCTTTTCTGCTCGTATTGCTTGCCTTCTCATCATCACCTGGGCGAAAGCAAAAGGATTAACCTAACATTACATTATATATCATTTCAACAAAGAGGATTTTAGAAAGGAATCCACCAACAAAACCGAGAGGGGCCCTGGGCATGTCTGGAAAGAACCAAAAAATCTGTAGACATAGCCTGGCTTCACAAATGTTGCAAACTAAATCACCATCAAGTCATATTATGTAACAACATACAGAGAGAGGGAGATAACTACAACGAACGTGTAACCAAAATGAAAGAAAAATTCCAACCACAAATCTTTCAAAATTAAATTACTTTTTATCATAAAAAATCTTACAGGATACTACTCTGAAGGTGTTGAATTGCATATTAGAACTTCATCAGCTCTAACTGAAAGCACCTCCTAAATCCTTATCCAAGCAAACCAACCAAACTCTCTGCAAAATAAGATGAACCACAAATGATATGGCTATATATAAACTTAAAGAAAATTTGAAGAAACTAACACACAAAAAATCTGGATGATGAATGATAGGACCTCCCATGCAGTACTCTGATGAATTTTCCAATCTGCACATTCATAGATCTTAGTATTCGTACATGACCACGAGCCACATACCAATCAGTAAAAAAGAGTAAGGTGCATTTACAGTGTACATCAGGCCGTAGAGCAAAGATCTGGACACATATATGACCGGAACGACCTCATCTGAATTTACAGTAAGTATGCATCTCTTCCACTAAAAGAACATATATGGCTTGAGGGGAACGACACAGGCGTAATGATCTGCACAAATATACTATGGGAACGACCTCATCTTCCTGCTCCTACCTTTGGCTATAGAGGCAGTACTTTTATTGAGATCCGGAATACATGTCGATGATTGGCATGGATCTGGATCCATCACACCGCCGAACTATGATTGGGGGTTGGCGCCCTCACCCTTCCCAGCACAGTTACTCTGATTGGAAATTAGGCCTTCCCACAAATCTAAGTAAAACAAATGCAGTTCAGATCTGAGGAGATAGACAGAAGGAGAGCTTCCACCTCTGACGCATGTGGTGTTGAAGGAGGTCGCTGATGGTGGCACGCATGGTTCACCGGGAGGTCAACGGCGATCATGGGCACCGGGAAGGCGGCTAGGCGCATGTCTCTAGTGTCCATGGCCAGAGAGGCTTGGCCGGCTACGGCGTATGGGAAGAGGGGGCATAAGAATTGGGAAGACAACGCTGGAAATTTATTGCTTGGAGATGAAATGAACCGTCGGAGGAAGAAATAAGAGGAAGGTGCAGCAATCAGGAAGAAAGTTAGATGCTTCGTTTTGTTTATAAAAAGAAAACAAAAAGAATTGTTGAGGTGAAGCGAGCGGGGCCGTTGGAAAGGAACGAACTGGTATTTCCACTTAGCGGTGGCAAAGTCTTAGTAATATTGACAACTTTTCATCGGATGGCTACAGACTCCTGAGCTCCACTGCATCAATGCCTATAATAATTTAGATGACGTGGCTTCATGAGAAGGCAGGAAAATCATCTAGTAGGGTGTCCCTATTTAGATATAGAAGATGTGGACCGAGACCGGCCATGGATACGGCCACGGTACTACCGCGGGCGCTAGCGCTAGTTGTGTTCGGTGCTGCCTCCTGCTGTGCCAGCTACGTGCCCACCCACTCGTGCGTGCACGAGAGCATGGACGCCCATGATCACGAGTGCCCTGCTAGTGGCGCTGGTGGCCACGGCTCCTGCTCCGGCTCAAGCTCGGGCAGGGGAACGACGACCTGTACTCGGGCCGATTCAGCCAGTGCCAGTGGCAGGCCAAGCCACATGACTAGCATGTCGAGCTGGGAGTCTTCGATGACCTTCTTGTAGGCCTTGTTGGTCTCCTCCACCGCCGTTTGTGGTGCTGGAGTGTGCGTGCAAGGGGCACGGGGCATTGGTGCACGACCCAAGAAGCACGTCCAAGGAGTAACTTATTAGGTGCTGATGAACGTACTAGGTCCAACAAAAAAAATTAATATACTCCCTTTGTTTTTATTTAATCTATATGTTAGAGTTGACTAAAGTTAAACTTCGTAAAGTTAAACCAAATTTATAGAATACAATATAAAGATTTACCATAATAAATATATATAGTGTGAAAGTACATTAAATAATAAATCTAAAAGTACTAATTTGTTATTGTATATGTCAATATTTTTGTTTATAAACTTGGTCAAAGTTTACAAATCTTGATTTTGATGAAAGCTAATACGCGGACTAAATAAAATGAAGAGAATACTACCGATACTTGATTATGTGCAAGCTTGGATAGGAAGGGAAAAAGAAGAGAGCAATATATTCAGGCCGTACTGTATTATTATGAATCCTTTAGTTACCACCTACTATGAAGTTTCCTTTGTCATCTCTCATAACAGCACCCGTTGTGCCTCTTAGCTGATCATGATTAAAAAAAGCATCCACATTCAATTTAACAAACCCCCTAGGAGGTCTGCACCATTCTTCATTCTTTCTTTTTGCTTTAGGAGAGTGGGCATTTACATAGTTCGCTGTTATAGCCCTAATCCCCATCGAGGTCTAGGACGCCTCTTGAGACTTACCCTCATGGACTAGTTTCCGTCTATTCCATCATAAATACCAAGCAGCTATAGCGATTAGTTCCCCTGCATTTCGGGAGCCCAAGATGTGCAATTCATGATCATGCATAAGGAGTAAGAATTCAAGGACTGCCTCTCCTGCACAATCAATGACGCAGGCTTTTTTCATCACTTTATACAACCCCAAATATTCCCACACTTCCTTTGCCTTCTGGCACAGAAATAATAAATGTTTCATGTCTTCTGGCCCATCCAAACATGTTGGGCATATTGGCTGAGTTTGTAAATGTCTGTTGGCTAATGTAACGCGACACGGCAGGGTCCCGTGAAGTGTCCGCCAAATAAAAAATTTAACCTTTGCCGGACAAGCTAATTTCCAGATCTTACCCCAAATAGGATTGACGTTACTTCTGCCCATGCCATTTGAGTATTTCAACTTCCTCCCATGTTGCTTATTCCATTCCTCCAAATAAGCTAATTGTACAGTGAATAAACCGTTTTTGTATAGCTCCACGCAATAAAGTCCGACATATTATGCATAGGTATCGGGATCGCTAGTACTCTACAGGCATCAATTGGCCACAAAGTTTGTCTCACCAACTCTTCATCCCAACCATTTTGTGACTGGGTTAATAAGATCATAAACTTTTGTCAGTAGATCCCCCCTTCTAGGTGTAATAATTTTCCTGTCTGCACAATTTGGGATCCATGCATCTCTCCATATGTCAATATTTTCTCCCGTTCCCACTCTTCATATATAGCCATTCTTGAGAGAGTCCACTCCCGCCATAATGCTTTGCCAAGTAAAGGAGGCGCCCTTTTTTAATACTGCGCTCATTAAATCACCTTCGGGGAAATACTTTGCTCTTAGGATTGTTGCACATAACGATTCAGGATTATCCACGAGACGCCACGCTTGCTTCGCTAATAAAGCCAGGTTAAAACAGTGTATATCACGAAAACCCATTCATCCTTGGTCTTTTGTAACACACAATTTTCACCATGCCATCCAATGCATCCTTTTCTGATTGTCCTCGTCACCCCACCAAAATTGCGCCATCGCGTCTATGATTCCTTTGCAAATCTTTTTAGGAATTTTAAAGACGGACATTGCATATGTTGGAATAGCTTGAACAACATACTTAAGCAAAATTTCCTTCCCACCCGTCGATAACAACTTTTCTTTCCAACCACTAATCTTCATAATCAATCAAGAACTGAAAAACAATCGCTTTTATCCATGCCCACATTGGCAGGTAATCCCAAATATTTATCATTAAGTGCCTCGGTCATAATATTTAGAATTGTACAGATTTGCGCTTTGTCCTCCACTTTCGTATTGGGACTAAAAAATATGCTGGATTTTTCGACACTCACCATCTGCCCTGAGGCGGCACAGTAGGAGTCCAGAACCGCTTTAAGGGCCTCCGCGTTCATTGCATTTGCGCGCATGAGGATCAAAGAATCATCCGCAAATAATAGATTGAAAACTGAGGGAGCTTCCCTGCTAACCTTTATGCCGGAGATACTTCCTCTCTCCTCCGCATTTGTTAAAAGGGCAGTCAGGCCCTCCATACATAACAGGAATAAGTAGGGGGAGAGGGGATCCCCCTGCCTTAGCCCTCTGGTGGGTTTGAAGCTATCAGTCTCCTCTGCATTAAACCGAATCCTGTACTCTACAGAGGACACACATTGCATAATCAAATTCACCAAATTTTCTTTGAAACCCAGCTTCAACAAAATTGCTTTCAAGAAAGACCACTCCACTCGGTCATAAGCTTTGTGCATGTCCAACTTGATTGCACACAACCCTTCCCTCCCCATTCTTTTCTTTTTTATTGTGCGGAAACACTCATATGCTACCAAAATATTATCCGTGATTAGTCTCCCAAGGACAAAAGCACTCTGAGTTGGGCTGATAATGTCTGACAAAATTAATTTGAGACGCGATGCAATCATTTTTAAAATAACCTTATACACCATATTGCATAAACTAATAGGTCTAAATTGAATAACCTTTTCTAGATGTAAAATAGCCTAGAGTTAATAAGACGTCGCCATCTGGCACTGTACATTTTGCA
The DNA here is from genome assembly GCF_002162155.2 of Triticum dicoccoides. NCBI lineage: Eukaryota > Viridiplantae > Streptophyta > Magnoliopsida > Poales > Poaceae > Triticum > Triticum dicoccoides. The sequence goes on from NC_041392.1 coordinate 613,734,350, forward strand.
AGACCCCCAATGCGTGCTGACAGCTGGGTCCATGCAACCTGAGCGTTTATTCAGGACATTACATAGGGTTCTTCGTAAAATAATTCAGGACATTGTTAGATGGCAATTGGCTTTGGACCTTTTTATACTCAAACCGCAAGTTTGTGGGTGGTGAGTCCCTTTTTTTGCGAAAAAGATTCAGATTTATTATCAAAGTTCACCAAAAGTACAAAGCAGCTCAAACGTAATAAAATTGCATCGAGATATCAAGACCACTGAACAACCACTACCGCTACCAGAACGAGTTGCCCATGCATCGCCGTCGCTGCTACCCTATTGGAGCCGACATGACCTTGTCGAAGACAACCAGGAAGTCTTCGGGCACGTGCCTCTAAGGATCAACACCTTGGAGTTGCAGTCATTTCCCATTGAACCCTTTTTTTGAACATCGGTACCGACACAAGCGCCCATATACATGTGCATACACTCACCCCTATGAATGCACACACGCACACCCTACCCCTATGAGCACCTCTGAAAGACCGAGCCAGCATATCATCATCTTGCGATTTACGAAGTCACTGTAGGCGCCTCGTCATCAACGGGAACGTCTCCTCCCACTGAATGCGCATCACCAGAAATCCTGAAATAATCCAGAAATAAATGCGAGCATCAGGATTTGAACCCTGGTGGGTTGGGATACCACAGTCCCTCTAACCATCCAATCACATGTTGGTTCGCATTTCCCATTGAATCCCTTGAATAGATTTGAAGCATCTGACACCAAACCTTACGACGTGACGAGAAACCCTAACTTCACCGCTCCTAGACTATGTCCTGATGGACGAATTCGAGGAGGATAGGAGTCCGGAAGACAAACTCAAAGAAGAAGCCACTACTAGGAAAATACTTATAGGTAGACATTTAGCAGTAGCGTTGGTTAGAGACCCCACGCTACTGCTATTTAGCAGTAGCACCGGCCAGCACCAGCGCTACAAGCACACGTTAGCAGTAGCGCTGTATTTCACGGCCAGCGCTACTACTAATGGGCCACGCTCTCGGCCCCCTGTTGCAGATTTAGCTATAGCGCTGGGCCTCCTCCCCCATGCTGCCGCTAGACCCACCTCTGCTTCCTCTCCCTCGCCGGCACGCGCGCACACCCCTCCCTCCTCACTCACACTCACACGCTCACACCAGATCGAATCCCTCCCCCGATCCGGACGCCGCCCTCGCGTCCTACTCCGGCCTCCCTCCCCGCGCAGGCCCCTCTTCCTCCGTTGGCCGCCCTTCCCCGCGCCGGCCC
>NC_041392.1:613735804-613740911 GCF_002162155.2 Triticum dicoccoides
CACCGGCCATCCTCCCCCGCCGGTCGCCCCCCGCGCCGGCCCTCCTTCCTCCTTCCTCCTCCTCCCTAATTATTTTGAATCCTAGTTAAAAAAATGTAGGTTCTTAGAATAATGTAGGTGTTTTAGTTGAATTTGTAGGTGTTTTAGTTAAATTTGTAGGTGTTTTAGTTAAGAATGTAGGTTTTTAGAATAATTTAGGTTATGCATGATCGCACCCTTGCTTGGACAGATTAGGTATGAACCCTAGGTTTTTAAATTTAGCTAGGTTTTAAAGTTAGGATAGAAATTTAGCTAGGTTTTTAATTAGGTGTAGTTAATAGAATTTAGGTGTTTTAAGTGTATTTAAAAGAGTTTTAGGTGTTTTAGTTGTTTTAGGTGTTTTAGTTGTTTTAGGTGTAGTTAACAGAATTCTAGGTATTTTTTAGTTAAAGCAATTGTTGTTATTCTTTTAGTTAAAGCAATTTTTCCTGTTAATATGCAAATTTGCAGTGGACATGTCATGCATATTTTGAACATGTCACATTTTGGACATGTCATATTTTTCCGAGTGGCCTATGTTTTGCCAGAAATGTCAATTCGTTTACGTTCTGGCAAATTTCAGGCACTCGGTATGTCCTGTTTTTAGCAAAGGCCATGCCAAATTTTGCTAAGTGTTTATTAATTTTGTTTTCATAATTAAGCATTTTGTTCTCGACATCGATGATGCCTATCCCGCATCCTCGTCGTCGACTCGGCGGAGGACTCCTGGTTGAGCCAAGGGGCCATGTCCGGGACTGGGCTCCGCCGGGCTGGTACTGGGTTGTGCTACCTTCTGGTGAGCGTAGCTTAGTGAGGAGCCAGCCCGTCGTCGACCTAGAGCTTCTTTGGTGGCGGTCACGTGGGCCTGCATCAGTGGAGAGGCTTGAGTCCCTAGCGCAGGTGGTACAACACCGTGTCATGAAGGAGAACACGCACGTCCAACACTACTTGGTTGTGTTGGCGAATGGCCGGTTCTCCAATACCGGGCAGATTCTTTGGGGATCTCACCGGAGCTATGATCCGGTGATGGTTCCTTCTCTTTGGGTGTCCACCGCGGCCCACTGAACCTAGAGGAGCTATTATTCCAGATGTATTAGTGATATTATATGATGATCTTTGCTACAAACTACTATATATGTATTCGATGATGTATTATTAATTACCTATTAGTTATTTGCTTATTGAATGCAAAAGATGAGCGTGGTTTGTGCTACAAACTACTATATATGTATTCATGATGGATTATATGATGATCTTTGCTACAAACTACTACAAACTACAAATTTTAGGTGTTTTAGTTGTTATATGATGATCTTTGCTACAAACTACTATATATGTATTCGATGATGGATTGTTAATTACCTATTAGGAAATGTCTGACGACGAAAGGGAATTCGCTATGTGCGACTACTGCGAAGATGAGCGCGGTCTGTGCGACAGGCCTCACTTGGTGGAAGGTCGGCGCTTCAGCATCAAGCTCCAAGAGACCTTCGATGTTGAAAAGGTACGCAACGACGACAAGTGTTTTTTGTTATTTTTTGCACGACTTCTCTGCTTCTTCAACGTGTAATTTCCGTCTTTTACAATTCGACTAGCTTATCCCATGCCATGCAAGACGCTATGTCTTGAAGGAGATGGGTTTTGAAGATCATGAAAAAATGGAGACAAAGATAATTCAACTAAGGACCCATCATGGTTATGATTTTGCCGTAAATCTATACAATTCTGTGAACTCATCCAATTTTGGTTGCCTGGATTGGGAAGCCCTTTGCAAGGCGTATGATTTTCATGAGGGTATGCTTCTCACCTTCGATCTTGGTGATCCTGACATCGACGAAAATGATACGACCATTTGGGTCCTTGTTGACACGCTTCCAGTTCTACCGTTGTGTGAGTTTCTTAAACATATTTACTAAGTAATTTATATTGTTTATTTCAAAATATTTGACAGTTTATTTCCATTGATAGCTTATTTTCATTCTTCAAAAAATGTATCGAAAATGCTAGAGAGAACCTACTACTACAATGATGAAGCACAATTAACTTATAAGGAGCAAGATGGTCTTATCGCATTTTTTACTGATATTGAGAATTACAATAGCTATTATCAAACTCCTCCACATTATGGTCAATACGTGCCACTAGTGCACGTGTTGAACTACGGTAACATCAATGGAGATATCATGGTAAGATTTTTTACTATTACGACATCCGTGCATCTTTTGCATAAATTCTTCTAAAACTAAACTATATTGCTAACTACAAAGTTATTACTATGTTTTTGAATAGAAAATCCCGATGGATTGTGTGCCTCATCTGATGTTGACGAGATGTCGCGTTAATGTTATGAGCTTACGGCCACCACGGCCAGGTCAGCCGCAGTATCCACATCACTCCTGTCCATACCGGATTTCTAAAAGCGAGAAAGCCATGATAATAGATGATTTCAAAAAATGTTTGAACCATCGTAGAGAGCTACTTGGAAGCAACATTGTGCGTAGGCCAAGACTTGGAGACAAGATGATCTCCGTTCTTTATTATGAAGAGTCAATTTTCTTTAATGCAGCGTCAATGCCTATCATGTTTTATGATATTTTACCTAAGAGAGGGTAGAGTAGGTCCTATGAAAGAAGTAGGTCGTAGCTAGAATGTGTTATTATGTGCTACAATGTGTTAGAGTTGATGATGATGAGGAGTTGTGATTATGACTAGTGACCAACTTGTTATATGATGTCTCATTGACGAACATTGTTTGATGGTGATGACAAGTGGTAATGAATATGCTATTTAAACAGACTAGTTCATGATGAGTTATTATTGTATAAAAGATATATCTGTTTAAACATGTACATCGCCAAAATGCTAAAAAAACATAAATGTTAGCAGTAGCGCGGGCCTGAAAACGCGCTACTAGTACTTGAACTTACCAGTAACGCTGGCCTAAAAACGCGCTACTGCTACAAAATGGCTATAGCGCCGTAGCAGTAGCGCTGGTGCCCGCGCTACTGGTAGCTCAAAAACCAGCGCTCCTGGTAAACATTTTCCTAGTAGTGAACGGCATCATCCGTCCGAACGCCCCACTTGAGAGGAGAAAAAAACCAACATAAACTACTAACCAGAACGAAGGCATCGGGATTCTCCTCCCCATCACCTGCTACCGAAATGGCAGGCAGAAAGGAGGAGGATCCACGGGCTTACTGGTGAAGCTTGGAGGAGAGAGTTTACCCTGGCCGCCAGGCCGATGTCTGTGGGTGACGGGTCCATCTTTTATAAGTTTATACTTACTATGGACTAAACTGTCACGGACCGTGCAAGTTTATAAACCCCCTTGCTTTTACCTCTATATCAGTCATGATTTTTGTTGAGACAAAACTTGTGTAGGGATGTTTCTTGTAGGGGTTTGTGTAGGCAGGTTAACTATTGGTGTAGCTAGGTAGTGATGCGACAGATCGGTCGATATATATAGCCGATCCATCCATCCATCTATCGGTGATGGGTCTATCTCTATCGCCATGTCCGTCCCTCTGTGCTAGTAGCAGCTTGTCTTGATTCTTGACCGATCGATCCATCCATGGATCTAAAGTTGGAACGATCGATCGTCATGCACAGTAGCTCCTATGATGGGATCGACCATTCATTCTATCTATCATTTCACTCGCCAATCGTACTTCACATACAGTGCTAGGTGTATGGAGTAGTAGCGTAGTTAAAATATGAAACGCTGCTGAAGACGATGGATCGATCCATCCACACATGAATGGTACTTGCAGCAACTCATCACATCACCACCACGCTTCCTGCGAGCTCGCTTCCTCGCTCCAAGCTATACCTGGACATCTGTTGGGCCGGGCTGGGCTTCCTATCAAAGCCCGGTGCAAAAAGCCTAGGCCCGAGCCTGGCCCATGACGCTAAAAGCTCGCCGAGCCTCGGGCCGGGGGCCAGGCCTCTTCATTAATGCGCGAATATGACGGGCCTGGCCCAACCATCTGGCTTGAAATCTAGGCCCGAGCCCGGCCCATGGACAAGGTCGAGCCGAGTCGGGTCGGATCGGGCCGACCGGGCTGGACTGCCCATGGCCAAGTCTACTCCAAGCAAGTACTGTCATCTGCAGTGGGGGTTGTGGTGCCAGCCTGCCAAGTTGCAAACTTATAGCTATAACTAAAGGCTCCCAATAGTTTTCCATCAGCATTGGAAAGACATAACCTAATAATATATACACCTCTATATCATGTCACAAAGTTCTAATTATAAATTTAACTCTAGAAACAACTCTCGTCCCGCTTTATAGATAAAATATAAAGCAAAATATGCAGCCAAATGATAGATGGTAGTGAGAAAGTCCTATTACACAACAAATCCCAGAATAACCGGACAACCTAACCGCAATGAGTATGTTGCCGAAGGATAACACTGGTAGGCCTACATACAATGTCATGACATGCCCTAGGACACCTAAGTTCCACGACAACGCCCTCAGGAGGGAGAACAGGGCTACGTGTCGCCGCTGCGGAGACCTGTCCTATATATGCATTGGGCCCATTCATACTATATATCTTGGGTCTGTTGTTACTTTGATTCTTCATGTGTGAGTTGAATTTAAAATGACTGAATTCTGTTTTTTATGCCCTACTTTGATATTTTTAACGCAAATTACTCAATTTACATTTTCTTCATCCAAATTACAACCATTTAGTGAATATTCTGCCAGTTTACCCCATCTAGTGAAAGATTCTCCAGCATTTACCCCAATTTGCAATATTACACGTGTCCGAGCCATCATGTATACGTAGTGGGCCACGTCGCAGTTCTCCCTTTTAAGGCTAGCCATAGTGGCACTAGTAGAAAACGGGCCTATTGTCCCGGTTCGTAAGGGCCTTTTGTCCCGGTTCCTGAACCGGGACTAAAGGGTCGGTACTAATGCCCTGTTCCTTTAGTCCCGGTTCAATCCAGAACCGGGACAGATGGGCCTCCACGTGGCCTGTGCGCGGAGCCCAGGCAGGAGGGCCTTTGGTCCCGGTTGGTGACACCAATCGGGACCAATAGGCATCCACGCGTCAGCATTTCTGTGGCTGGAGTTTTTTTTTTGAAA
>NC_041392.1:613741054-613741516 GCF_002162155.2 Triticum dicoccoides
TGTTTCATATATTGTGTTAGCCAGCTATAATTAATAGAGAGAAGTGTCCTTTCTTATGCCCGTGCTTGTTCAACGCTACGTACTATACATACGTATATAGAGAGAGGACTAGACACGCTAGCTAGCTAGTAAGCAAACAAAGGAAACAGAAGATCGTCATGAACATATATGCATACAGAGAGAAGTGATATCGATCACCTCTCCTTCTCCGAGAGATTGGTCGAACAACAAGTTCTCGTATATCTATCCGACACTACCGGCTACATATATACAATAATTATCTTCTACAAATATAATCTCCTAACATACGGACGCATGGTCCACATAGTATTCTCCGTCTTCAGTGATCACGTGGTCAAGAAAGAATGCCGCCAATTCCTCTTGAATTGCTCGCATGCGAGCTGGTGCTAGGAGTTCATCCCGCTTCCGAAACATCTAATTTGAAGAAGGGGGTCAATACAT
>NC_041392.1:613741940-613746845 GCF_002162155.2 Triticum dicoccoides
ACCCAACACAAATGATGGTGATAAAATAAAATTGTGAATGTTGTTATTTACGCACTTCATATTGTTCGTCAGAGTAGCCCCGCTCACAGGTCGTGTGACGGATGGACTCGCAAACGTAGTATCCACAGAAATCATTCCCTTGTTCCCGCCACAACCACTTTACAAGAAATAGAGGTCAATCAAACTGATAAAGCAAGAATGCCAAATGGTATTGATGAAACTAGCGCTTGAATCACTAGGAGATGCGCGGAACATGCTACTATTGTACTTACTTTCGGGTGTCTAAATTGCAGCTTCTTCGGGAGTCCCGGAGCTTTTTGGTGAATTTTCTCCAAACCCTGCCAGACAAAGAAAACAATTACTTGATATATCAGGAAATGAACAAAGTTGCTAATATGGTGGATAATGATCGATTTAACTTACTTCTCGAGCATTTGAGTCATGTCCGCATAGTCCTGGGATCTTTTCGTCTTGAGTCTAAGACGGTTACTAGTCCCTGCTCAAGCTTAATCCCTAGGAGAATATAGTGGAAATTGCACATGCATGCATAACTCATCAATTACATTACTATAACTTTGACTAATATATAAGGGAAACCGAATATGCACAAGACAGTAACACTCACTTGAAGTTGTAAGGAAAGCGTATTATATCTTTGTTTTCATTTATTACCAATGATCGTAGCAAGTTGGGCTCAGTATCTGCGGCATGAAATTTAACCTGAGTTGCATCTGTGAGATTTGTGTTAATGAACCCAATATCACCGATTTGTCTTTTCTTCAATTCGACGATCTTCAATCTGCGTAATCTAGTGAGGATAATTATGAATACATGCAATGAAAGAACTGAGCTATATAGAGAGACTTAATGACAGAAGCAATACTACTTACAGACAGTAGCAGGTGACCGTTGCTTTATCAAGGACCAATTGATTGAAAAACTGAAAGAACTCCTCAAATGGAACAGGCAACAGTTCAATTCCAACGAGATCATGCTCCTTTTTAACTCTCACATACAAAGTACTCCTCCCCCCAGACTCTCTGCAGATTTTCAAGTACCTATCATGCAATCTTCGCATCATCATTGATAGAGATCTTTCATCTTTAACGATAGGCTTCCCGTACTCGTATCTTTGTATCTGCACCTCCATGAAATCATAATGTACATTGTCGGGCAGGTAATCTCCAAGATTGCTATAATCAGGCACCATCCTCGGATCATTAGCGACGATGTCGCTAGGCACCTTGAGCGGGGGGCACGATTGCTTCGCTTGTTCGCCGAGCTGGGCAATTTTTTTCCCAGCTCATCGTCATTTCAGCCTTTGATCACTGACAGTACTTCCCGACCGCTCCGCTTCGGCAAATTCCTTTCCAATAATGCGCTCATAGTTCCCTTTCGGCGGAGACTTGGGTGGTTTTGTCAGGGCAGCCAGAGTGCGCTTCGCTTTCACCGGATCTACCTTCTCCTCCGGAGGTGGATGTTTCTTTGCTTTCACCCCTTCAAAGAAGTTCCTCACTTCTTCTCGCGCGATCTCGGCGTTCTCCTCCGGGGTCCTCTCATATGGTAACTTCTCTGGAGTCTTCAGATAAGGACCGAATCTATATGTCCTCCCGCCTCTGGATGTACTGCTAGACACCGGCAGAGCAGACGGAGCGGTTGTCTTCTTTACTTGCTTACGAGGCGAAGGCAAAGGAGAAGGACTACGACGCGCCGGAGCAGCCGGAGCGGCCGCAGGTCTCATCCGCCCTTGCTGACGAGGCGGAGAAGAAGGAGGCTGGCTGCTCGGGCGTGCCGGCGCAGGTGGAGAAGGAGGCGGAGTGCCGCCACGCGCCGGAGAAGGAGCCGGCCGAGTGCCCTGATCGTCACTCGCCGGAGGAGGAGGCGGTGGAGGAGGCGGAGTGCCCTGACTCGCCGGAGGAGGAGGAGGAGGCGGAGGCATCCAGTTCGAAAGGTTGATGAGCTCCTTCCGCCATAGGCATGGAGTCTTCAGAGCAGAACCCAGCCGAGTCTCCCCTTCACCAGTAGGGTGGTCAAGCTGGAGGTCCTCAAATCCCTCCGTTATTTCATCGACCATCACCCTAGCATATCCTTCTGGAATCGGCCGGCAGTGAAAAGTTGCACCGGGTTCAGTAGGAAGAACAGAGCCAACAGCCGCCTTGACCTTCATATTAATCCATTGCGTCATAAGGTTACAATTTCAAGACTCCGTGATAGCATCCACGGGATAGCTGACAGGAGCCGTCAAGACATGCTCCGGCTGAAGCAGTTTGGTGGAACCCATGCTGCTTCTCTGCTGAGATGGCGGGGTAGCTTCGGGGGAAGCTTCGGCAGTTCTTTTGCTGCGATTTTCTTCTCGTTCCTCTATCGCTTGTACCCTAGCATGCAGCGCCTGTAGTTGGGTCTGCGCCACTTTCTTCCTCCTCTCGTGGCATTTGTAACCGCCTGTGTCCGGAAACCCGGCCTTTCACGGAATGGAGCCTGGCATGCCTCGTGTCCGTCCAAGGTGCTCAGGATTCCCGAGGGCCATTGTGAGCTCGTCATTCTCTCTGTCTGGAACGAATGTCCCTTGCTGCGCTGCTTCGATATAGTGCTTAAGCCTCTTGAGTGGTATTTCCATTTGCTCGTCCGTCCAAATGCACTTCCCTGATACAGGGTCCATGGTTCCGCCAGCCCCGAAGAACCAAGTCCGGCAACGGTCTGGCCAGTTAATTGTCTCTGGTTCGATCCCTTTATCAACTAGATCATTTTCAGTCTTGTCCCACTTAGGCCGGGCTGCGAGGTAGCCACCTGACCCCGTGCGATGGTGATGCTTCTTCTTCGCAGCATTTTGCTTGTTTGTCGCCGACATCTTCTTACTCTTTTTCCGATGTCTTGTGGGCCACAAATGCGGGCCAGTCTCATATCTTCCCTTGAATTCTGGTGTCTCTTTATTTTCGACAAACTTATTCAGCTCTTTCTTCCACCTCCTGAATAGTTCTGCCATCCTCTTAAGAGCAAAAGACTTGATTAATTGCTTTTTAACTGGCTTCTCCGGATCATCCTCTGGCGGTAGGGTGAAATTTGACTTCAGCTCAGTCCAAAGATCATTTTTATGCATATCATTGACATAAGACACCTCAGGGTCTTCTGTAGCCGGCTTTAACCATTGCTGGATGCTGATCGGGATCTTGTCCCTAACCAGAACCCCGCACTGAGCAACAAATGCGTTCTTTGTCCGAATGGGTTCAATCGGTTGGCCGTCGGGCGCGATTGCTATGATCTCAAACCTTTCATCCGAGCTCAACTTTTTCTTCGGGCCTCGTCTCTTTACCGAAGTTGTGCTCGATCTGGAGGGCTAGAAAAAAGAACAAAGACTTAATTAATATGTGTACATACCAAAACAATGAATGCATCAATTAACTAGTCAGCACAAGCTTAACTAATATATATACCTGGCCGGACTCGGTTCGTTCACCAGAGATGTCATCACGGTCTCCTTCTTGCACCGGCATTGGGTCACCGGAGCCGTCCTCACGGTCTCCTTCTTGAACCGGAATTAGGTCACCGGAGCCATCATAATCATAGCCAGCTGCTTCTAGACCATCGGTGTCGTTGAGAAACAACGAGCAGACAGCATCACTTCCTCGTGCGATTATGTCCCCCAACAACTCTTCTTGTACTTCGTCTCGGGCGATGTCCATAGTTTCTACAAATATTTACAACATGGCAATTATTATTCAAACATGACAGATGGATATATTAGTGGCAAACGTAGAACTAATATTAATTAGTGGCCTCGACACTGCTTCTCTAGGGTTTGGGGTGGCCTCGACGCTGCTTCTCTAGGGTTTGGGGTGGCCTCGACAACGCTTCTCCTCTTTTTTTTTCTTCCTCTTTTTTTTATCGGGAACGAGGGTCGTCGAGGGTCGCCGAGCGGTAGAGGAAACCCTAAATAGCAAGTATCGTGGGTGTGAGATACATGTGGCCGTCGGTGTCGGACACTACATCCACGTCCCACAAGTGACGTGGGCGTCGAAGCCCGCGTCACTTGTGCGACGTAGATGTAGTGTCCAACACCGACGGCCACATGTATCTCACACCAACGATACTTGCTATTTAGGGTATATCGACCCCCCCTCGTGTTGAAGTTATCGGGAGGTGGTATATATATTGACCCCCCTCGTGTTGAAGTTATCAGGAGGGGGTATATCGACCCCCCCTCGTGTTGAAGTTATCGGGAGGGGGTATATCAACCCCCCTCGTGTTGAAGTTATCGGGAGGGGTATATCGACGACGACAGACCCGATAAAACATAAGAATACGAAGAAGAAATAAAAGGAGGAGAAAAAGAAAGGAATAGAGGAGAAGATCGAAGAAAAAAAAAAGAAGAAAAAGAGAGGAGAAGAAGAAAGGAATAGAGGAGAAGAAGAAAAAATAGAAAAAAATTCTATTTTTTTCTTCTTCTGTTCTATTCCTTTCTTCTTCTCCTCTTACTTTTCTTCCTCTCCTCTTCTTCTCCTTTTTCCTCTTCTTATTTCCCTTTTTCCTCTCCTAAATATATAAAACTTTTCTAGAAATGAAACTAACCTAAAATGTACTAAATCAGAGAACATATATAGATAATCCTTTTCTAAATATTTAAATCTAACTTTTGCATATATGAACATATATACACAGGGAACATACAAACATATATAAATTTTTATAAAAAAGCAAAATACAAAATACAAACATATATATGATTTTTTTGAAAAGAAGCAATATACACAATATATATACTGACATATATAAATATATACACAAAGAAGCAATATACACAATATACACAAGCATATAATATATGAAAAAAATAGGGGAGGGGCGCCGGCCGGACCAACGGAGGGGCAGGGCGACAGCGATGGGCGGGGCAGGGCCACGGCGACGGGC